>NW_027041738.1:969422-1462618 GCF_035928015.1 Saxophila tyrrhenica | reverse complement strand
CCCAACTCCCCCTCCCCCTCCCCATCCCCATCAACCCGTCGATACCCCTGCCTCTCCCTCTCCCGCCTCTTCCTCACGCATACCCACCCAACAAGCCCCCCCAACATCTCTGCTCGATTTCCACTCCTCCCAAGTCCGCAGTCGGCTCAGCACTACCTTCCTAATCGGGCGCCCATCTCTTCCTCAGCACCACATCAACCACAGCACCACAGCACCACCAAACCCTCCAATCCTCCCTCTCTCAATTTCCTCTCTCTCCAGCAGACAAGCCCCACCATCGCAACCTCACAGCAATGGCGTCTCAACACGGCGCCCTCGTCGTCCTCGGCTCCGGTCCCGGGATCGGCTCCCACGTCGCTGCCCTCTTCGCCTCCCGCGGCTTCAACAAGATCGTTTTGATGTCCCGCAACGCGGAGCGGTTGAGACAAGACGCCTCTTTCGTCCAGTCCCGCGCTCCTGACGCCGTGGTAGAGATCGTCACGATCGACTTGGCTGACTCTGAGAGCGTAGCGACTGCACTTGCGGAGGTTGATGAACGCCTCGAGGGGACGAAGCTGGAATGCGTACTCTTCAACGCGGCGAGGATAGGGGCGAGCAAACTGCTTGAATGGACGCCTGAACAGCTCGAAAATGACCTCAAAGTCCTGCCCCCGCTGCCCCCAACACTCGCTTTACTAAACCACATATCTAACGAGTAACCGGACACCAGATCTCCATCGTCTGTCTTTATAGAGTGGCGCAATGGGCTATCCCGCACCTTCTCAAACTGGCCGGGGAGGGGAAGGAGGGGTATAAGCCGAGTTTCCTCGTGACGAGCGGCGGGTTGTATAAGAACCCGTTTCCAGATCGGTTCAGCCTGGCGGTGCAGAAGGCGGGGCAGTATAATCTGGTGCATTCGCTTTGGAAGGCTTATAACTCGCAGGGGGTAAGTTGGGGTACAGCGAGGCTGGGATGAAAAGGGTGCTGACGCGGTGCTGTGTAGGTGCATTGTGCGTTGATTGTCGTGCAGGGACAAGTCAAGAAGGAGGCGAAGGTTACGACGCCGGAGCATATCGCGGAGTGTACGTGGAAGTTGTATGATCAGGAGAAGGGGAAAGGGGATCTGGATGTTGGGATTGTGGATCCGGATTATAACAAGTGAATCGTAGGTTGTTGTGGAGGGTGGTGGATGATGTATACGGTAAGGAACACAGAACGAACAAACCTCGAATATTGCTTTCGGTGTGCGAGTCTCAACGTTCATCCAGTCGACCTCGCCAGCCCAGCTGCTCTTGCGTGCTTCTCATCGTCGCGGTCACCAAGTCCCACGCTCTCGTCCACTTCTCCCACGACCTGTCCACGGTGAAGGCGGCTCAACAACCAAGAACGTCTTCCTCGGAGCGTGCATCAGATATATGAGATCTGGACGATCAGCAAATCTCATCCTGACGAACCAAGGCACTAATGGCCGCTGCTTGCGCTATTCGTGAAGGTAGTGCTTGGTCCGAGTGTTCAGTGTTGGTGAATGCAAACACCCCCGCATCCACGAGAAGGCAGTCGTTCGTGCTCCACGACAGCATGTCGCCTTATAGACCTCGCCGGAGATTTTCAGCGTGAAGAGTAGACGATACAACAAACGACGCACATCCCCAGTCCGGACGAAAGTTTAAGATCGCGCGAGACGCGCGAGTGGCGTCAACAGCGCGATAGAGTTTCGTGAAATGTGTCGTGGGCGTTGCGCAAGAATAGTCTAGCTCGACCGGTGTGGCAGGCTGAGACACGTTCTCAAAGAGGGTTGGAGTGATACGAATAACAATGTCACCTCCAGACTCTTGCTGTGACTGTTGTAGGAGATAGAGACATCGTCACTTCGGCCGGAGAGGCCCAGTTCGTATTTTCACAAAAGGCAAGAGCAGACGGGACCGCGGAAGTGAAAGAAAAGCAGGTGCTCGTGCGATTTGCTGATGGGGCCCGTATGTCGTGTCAGATAGCGTTTGGACTGGTCAGGGGTCCCGGCTGGTGGAGTGCTGAGGCCACAAGACTGCGGAGAAAAGAGGGCAGGGGGCTTGTTGCAGATCATCGATACCGTAACTTTTATACACACATTCACCGTGTTTGAAGAAATCAAATCAGGACACCTTATTGTGTAGACTCCAATACCGCCCAAAGCCACCTTTACCAGTTCAAAGTGTTGCTTTGATAGTTCTCAGGGGCCAACCCCGGCAGTGACTTCGCGCTGTTGAACGGTGTGCATCGCTGGCGTCCATCGTGTCTCGACCGGCTGTCGACCGACTGGCGGCACGCGTGCAGCGGCGGCACGACGGACGCAGGCACACACTTTCTCCCACCTGCAGCAACATCCGGCATAGTTCGCTCTTTAGCCGAGTGCCAGACGGCCTCTCGTAGAGCGTGTAGGGGGGTGTTAGGCTGGGTACATTCATCTTGGTACCGTGCAAGCGCGAGACGTTCTTCCACCGGCTGCGGTGTAGCGAGAGAGAGGGTGCTCGGATCATTGTTCGCCAGCGAAAGAGGACTAGACCAGAGCCAGAAGACCCTGGCTTGTCTTTTAGCAGCATCCTCTACAACCACTCGCTGCTGTGGTATCGTTGAGTCCGGCGCTTTTGGCCGTACCCGTCCTGTTGCTCCTACTCGTCCCTCTTGACGACCCCATACCCTACCCTCCGCTCCGTCGTGGAATACCTTTGGACGACCTGCAACGAAACGTGTCTTGGAAGAGCGGAGCAGCGGCGGAAGCAACCTACCTCGCGACTCAGGGCACGTCCGTCTTCAAACGCTCCGGACTTCAGACGCTGCTACGAGACGGGCCTCCGACCGTGGTTGTGCTCGACACCGTCGCACCTCTCCCGCACGGCTGCTTGCGTCTTCCGGCATTGACACCTGCTGTGTAACGACCACTTCAAGGAGACACACCACATTCAATGAACTTCAACACTGCTTGAACGACCAAATCCAGTACACAAGAGAGCGCAGGAATAGCAAGCTCGTTTCCTTATCGTAACATCATACATGGCTCCCACACCCAAGATCAACAAGCCCGCCGAGAACCACAATGTCGGCGACACGGCTGCCCCTCTCGCCGACTACTTCTTCATATCCGGCATTGAATCCTCGCAGGTCTACGATGAGCGGCAGGACACATCACCAGCACCAGCCCCGGTCGAGGACACTATCGAGGAGGACGAGGCATTAGTGACGAACAGCGAGAGCCGACCCGATACTCCTACCTCCCCACAACCACCTTCCGACAGCGCCAAGCGAAGGTCACGATACTCGTTCGAAGCTCGGAAAAGCATTGGCAGCATTATCAACAGCGGCGAATACCAGCCCGCGAGCAACCGAAGCAGCACGACCATCAAAGCGGTCAAGATCACAGAAGGACCCGGCGGCCTCAGCGACGATGCCTTTGAAGAAGCGCTTAAGAAGTTCGCTTCGGAGAGAGACAGTTTCTTGGAAGAGAACCACGTTACAGCGGGCGCGGTAGTGGCACCCTCGCACCAGAATCCGAAGAAGCCACGGCCGAGAACCATTCGCATAACACAGGATGAGGACGGCCCGGCGAGTGGGCTCAGGGGGTCGGTGGGGAGCTTGCAGAGGAGGATATCGACGATGAAGAGCATGAAGCGGCAGCCTTCTGTGATGAGTAGGCAGTCGTCAGTCAAGACGTCGAAGCGGCTGAGTGGGTACAATAGCGTGATACCGGCTCCGCAACCTTTCAAGACGGCGCCGGACATGCATCCGCTGAAGAGGAGGTATGAGCCGGTGTTGCTCGACAGATATCCTACAAAGAACATGGTGGACGAGACGAAACGAAGGAAACCCTTTCCCGACTACGTGCCCATGTTCGCCTTCCCCAACGACGTGTCAGTGGTATCCTCCGACGAACGACCACGATCGACATGGCATGGTTTTGCGATGACCAACTCGGACAACAGCAAGCTCTACGGCGTTTGCGTGACGATCTGGGTGCCGCTCAACCAGACAGCAGCAGAAGGGCTCGAACGGCAGTGCGAAGAGTGGCGACGGGCAAACATGAGCAACGAGGAGCGTGAATTGGCCAGCAGTCTCGGCGAGCGGCTCTCAGGCGAACGGGCGAAGCTTAGCAGGCTTCTGGCGGAGCTGCCGGCGGCCTCGTCGGGGTCACAAGAACGCGATGCTTTGGAGGAGCAGATCAGCGCTGTGGAGGAGAAGATCGGTCTCATGACGGATTTGCTGCGACCCGTACGGCACGCGGCGGCGTCAAAGATTGACGGTTTGACGGAGGGGGATACGGGGTTCTGGATCCCGCGGGTGTATGGGATCCTCGGGACGGATATCACGTTGATGAGCTTTTGGAAGGAGTGGTTGAAGGCCGTCGTGGTGCCGATGATGAATGGGGCTGTCTTGCGAGTGCCGCCTAGCTCGCCGAAAGTTGGGCTCTGGCAGCCGCTGGAGAGATATGTGGTCAATCTGTGCGTGGAGGCGCTGAGTCCGATTACCTCGATCACGCAGGTGGAGGTTGGCGTGCGGGATCTCCGGCTGTATGCGAGGAAGGAGGCGATCAACGAGATTCCGGGATCGAGGAATACGGATCTCTACGCGCTGTTTCGGTGCTTGTCGATTTCGAACATTGTCGCGCTGTTCGAGTATGCGCTGGCGGAGTCGAGGATCATCTTTCTGTCGTCGCACACGGCGATGCTGCAGCTGGCGTGTTCGGCGTTGACGAGCTTGCTGTATCCGATGAAGTGGTGTGGCGTGCTGATACCGGTGCTTCCACAACGGCTGATCCAGGCGTTGGAGGCGCCTTGCCCATATATCGCGGGCGTGGAGCGGCGGTACGAGAAGATCGAGCTCCCGGATAGCGATTTCTGCCTGGTCGACCTAGACGACGACTCGATCGAGAGCACCGAACCGCCGACACAACTCCCCCGACCCCAGCGGCGGAAACTGATGTCCCTCCTCCAAGCCGCCGCACCCCACCACAACCGCTACGGCGTCCCCGTCGGCCCCCCGGCCTACGCCATCGAGACCTTCCCCTGCGACGCCTTCTCCTCCGAGAACCCGCAAGTCTTCACCGCCAACGCCGCCCCGTCCACCCTCGCGACCTACGTCAGCGAGAGCTCCACCACCTTCGGCGACGCGGGCAATATGCCCCAGCCCCGGCCGTCCATCTACAACGCTTTCCTGCAATCCCGCACCAGCAGTGCTCGCGGCGCCGATCGCCCTTCCACCTCCTCCACGGGCGCTAACAGCAACTCCTCCTCACAATCTCCGCCGTCACCTGTCGCGCCTTCGCCCGTCTCGTCGTCGTTTGCGGGATCGTTCAACTCATCGACTCCAATATCCCGGAGTGATTCGGGCTTCGCCCTCCAAGCCTCCCTCCGCGAGAAGCGATCCGGCCAACTCGGCGACGGCCTCATGCGCCGCAACTCCGCCTTCTCGGGCTTCGAGCGCTTCAGCGGCGCCGTGCGTCGGCCTTCCGCTCCGCTCGTGGGGGTGCCTCCTCAGCAACAACAAACACAAGGGCCCGGGCATCAACACCACCCGAGCTTGTCCACGTCGAGTCTCGGCAATGGGTTGGCCTCGCAGTACGCGCCCAGTGTCTACGCGCAGAGCACGTTGGCGGCGAGCACGATTATGCCTCACATGATGGTGCAGCCCGTGCGGGACGACGAGCGGACGAAGTGGATGGAGGGGCATTGTCTGCATCGGCGGAGCAGGGATATGCGGAGTGTGTGTGCGATTTGCGATGAGCGGTGCGATCAGGAGAGTTTTCGGTGTTCGGGTACGTTTTCGCCCCCCTTTCCTCCCCCCCCCCCCCTTTATAAAACTCCCTCGTGCTGATGAGTATGAATGAACAGGCTGCAACCTCACAGTCCACCCCCCCTGCCTCTCCCTCCTCACCCTTCCCTGTCCCCTCGCCTTCCGCGCCGACCAAGTCCGCGCCGCCTTTGTGCGCTGCTTCGCCTCCCTCTTCTACACCTACCGCCGGCACCTGCACCCGGCTTCGGGGGAACGCCGCAAACAGGGGCTGGTGTACCATTTCAACATGGACGCTTTTCTGAAATCCGTTCCCCATGGGGATAGCGAGTACATGGCCATGTTACGACAGACGCAGGGGTTTAATGAATTTATTCATGAGAGGGAGAGTTTGCGGCAAGAGGATCCGCGGGTGAAGCTGTTCGACGATATCATTCTTTCCAAACGGAACCGCGGACGTACCTCGCTGTTCTCTTCGAAATCCTCTACCTCCTTCCTGGACGACACGAGCGACCACCTCTGGCGCTCCGCCTCCGCTACGCCTCCCAACTCCCGCGTTCCCGGGGACGTGACAGCGACGGCGGCAGCGGTCGGCAGGGCGCCGGCGCACTTGGAGCCCGCGCTGATGAAGGAGCCGCGGAGTATTCAGGGGGCGCCGCGGTTGGGGGCGGGGGGTTTGTTGGGGAGGGCGAGGAGGAAGCCTGTGGCGTCTATGTTGGGGTTGGGGGGGACGAGCGTGGGGGATCGTTGAGAGAGGAGCGGGGAAAGGGTAAGGAGGGGGAGGAGGCGGGGAGGGAAGGGAGGGGGTGAGTGGGTTTTTGGGAGCGATGGCGTTGTTGGCGCATTCACCTTGGTCATCGGGATGGCGACGATGGAATCGAAGCGGGGCTGTTTTGGAGGCTTTGTCGGTGGGCATGGGCGGGTTCTAGCGTGTGCTGGCTTGGATAATTTGGAGCGGCTCTCCGAGCAAAGAGACTCTCTGTGGGATGGGAGAGGAGTATACTGAGATGAACTTGAAGCTGAAATGGAGTAGAAAGGCGGTGGGAAGTGTAGTATAGTGTCTTTAGCGTGAGCGGGTTAATTGTACGATGTAGAAGTAGTAGTATGCACGCTACACACGATCAAATATCTGAGGCCTGTGAAAAGCTGGAGACATGGACATTGTCGTGCAGTAAGGCTTGAAAAGAGAGATTCGTATGCGTTACGTTCATCAACGACGAGCCAGTGTACGGAAAGAAGAGAAGCTCGTAAGCCATCATGAGCCTCCCGTATCCCCCCAACTCCCTCCAAGATAAACCCAATCCAAAAACGACCGCCCCCGATCCCCATTCCCTCACACCACCAAGCGGCCACTGCCCATCCCAACACCCTCATCCTAACACCCCCATCATGGACCCCTAGGGGATCACCTCGACAGTTCTCCGAAAATCTCATCATACCACCCCCCATGCCCCCCCCCATCAACCCCCCTCACCCGCTCCAAAACCCCCACAACCCCTCCCACGCGTTCCACGAACTCGGGCATTCCGAACCCGCTAAGCGCTTCACTCGCGCCTGACGTCACCCTAACCCTCTCGCTCGACGTGCTGGCGGATAAACGTGCCAAAATGTGGGACCGGAGGCGGGAGTGCAGGATTTTGAGGAGAGGGTCGGTGAAACGGGTGTGCGTGGAGGCGGCTTGCGCGAAGAAGCGGGTGATGGAGCCGGAGAGGGTGGTGCGGGTGGCGGGGGGGATGTTGTGGGATGTTTCCAGTATCGCCAGGGCCTTGCTCGCGGTACTCAGGCGTTCTTCCTCCTCGGGGCCTGCGTCGCCTTTGACGGACGTGCTGCCGTCGTACGCCTCGCTGCTCAGAAGCGTCCACAAGCGAGACGCCTCGTTCTTCCACTGGCTCCTCGAGTCGCGGCGGAGCAGGTTCTTCGCGTTCAGCAAAATGGCCGCGATGATCGTGATCCGCACCGTCTGCGTCCTCACTTCACGCAGCCGCGCGAGATCCAGCGCCAGTGTCTCCGGTACAGCTTCTGCAGGCAAAGGCCCGATGTCCAGGGCGAGATTGCACAGCGCGTGGGCGTAGACGCGGTGTAAACTCGGGCGATCAGAGAGGAGACGCACGCCCTCTGGATCTCTGCGGTCGGCTTCAGCGGAGAGTGTGACGTAGGATGAACGGCAGAACTCCCTCGTGCGGTCGAGCGTGAGCGCGCCGGATTCGAGGTCTTTGGCGAACATGCGCTGCTCGTAGCCGGGAGCTTCGCGAATGAGGGTGGGGGCGGCGTTCATGATCATGAAGTTCGTGTAGTCCAGACTCAGCAGATCCACCGCACGCATGAGTTTGAAGAGCTTCTCGATCATGGCGTCCAGCTCTCCGCTGCTGGAGTCCTGCAAATCGGACGCAAGAGCCTTGATCTCAGCGTCGCGGAAGGGAGCGCAGAGCTTCGGCAGGACATCGGCCATGAATTTGAAGAAGCCGTCGTAGGAGAAGACGCCTTGCTGGCATTGACGGTTGATGGAGTCGGCGTCTAGGGTTTCCGAGATGAGCGTGTGCATCGAGTTGCCCGGCTTAAGCATTCGCAATAGTTTCTCGCTGACGTTCTGCGCTGCTGACACCGTCCAGACTGTGCCATTGCCGTTCTCAAAGCCTCGTTTCATGTTGTCGCAGAGGCTACGGTAGAACTGCGCGCGGAACTCGGATTGAGTGTCTTCTAAGCGGTAGTCTTTGTCGATGGCCAGTTCGTGGGTCAAAACCCTATTGCTAGGCATAGGCGTGAAGAGCTGCCTGACCTGTTGCTCCAAGTCAACATCGCCAGCTGGGCTGATCGGACGCGCATCGTCTGAGTCCGATTCCACGGCAGCTTCCAGAGCTGGCTGCGCGCTGGACTGGGCGTCCGCAGACTCGACACCACGCGGCCGTACTTCAGCAGTTGCCCGCTTCTTCGGTCGCTTCCTCCTGCTCTCTCTGATAGCTTTCTTGATCAAGACGTCCGCACGGTCCGGACCAGCCAGCTTCCTGATGCGAGAGAGTAGCATGACTTGGTTGTCACGAATGCCTTCGCGGTAGTCGCTGGCCACTTCACCGCGAGTGTCGTCTTTCACGGTCTGCCAGATCGCATCCAGCTCCACGAACGAAGCCACCATGCCCTCGATCAGCACGGATGAGTCCTGCAATCTCCAAGCCGCGAAAGCAGAGGTGTAGGCTGTATAAGCTTGCGACAGATTCTCCAGCTGAGTAGGGTTTGGCGAGAAGTTGTTCCATCTCGAAAGACGGCCGACAATCACTTCGAAGTTCTCGATCAACTCGGTCGCTTTGGCCATGAGATCCTGCTCCTGCGCGCCGTTCTTGTTATTGAGTACTGCAACAGGATGACCGGTGATCATATATGCGCTGAGGAAGGTGCGGCTGTTCAGCGCAGCGTTCTCGTCGTTCCTATCTTGAAGGCCGAGCTGCATCAGGATCGCCGTGGTCGCTGTAATCGTATGTGTATCCGCGACCAACGCAGTCATATCCTCGAAGCTCTCCCTCTTCGACTTTGCGTGTAACTCCATCTCGCGAAACACCTTCACAACCTTCTCTTTAAGAAACAGCCTCACAATCCTCTGCAACCTCTTCGCCGCCTCCTCCTCGCTCAACACCACCTTCTCCACCACCACCTCGTCCACCACAGCCTCCTCGTCCCCATCCAACACCTCCTCTAGCGTCGAAAGCTTCTTCTCACTACTATCCGCCCGCCTCGCCCTCCTCGCCTGCAAATTCCGCTGATACTCCGCCCTCCTCCTCTCCGCCTCCGCATGCCTCTCCTCCATCTCCAGCCTCGCGCGCGTCTCCTCCGCCAACTTCCTCTCCTTCACCTCCTCCGCCACGCGCTTCGCGCGCGCCACTTCCTCCGCACATGCCGCCGCTACTTTCGCCAGATACTTCTCCTTCGCGACTTGCGCCGCCAACGCGCGCTCCTCGCTATTACTCGTGCTCCCACGCGGCGCGGCTTTGGCGAGCGCAGCGCGCAGACGGACTTGCTCGGCGTGGGCGGCGCGGTCGGCGAGGCGGGCTTTGCGGGACTCGATGATGGAGGCACGGCGGAGGTGCTGGGCGATGTAGTTGCTTTGACATCCTGAGGCGCGACGGTGGTGGGAGAGGGAAGAGGCGTGGGAGTGGACGGAGGAGAGGGAGTTGCGGCGGGAAGAGGTGGCCGAGGACTTGCGGCGACCGGCGGCTTTGGTGCGGTAGAAGCGGGCGGCGAGGTGGGGGGGAGGGGTGTAGATGTGTTGGGCGGTGGACATGGTGGTGTCGTCTAGAGGGAGGATGGAGTCGGGGAGATCGGAGAGGTCCATGGCTGCGCCCTCGTCGCCGTGGGGGGATAGCAGTGGGGAGCGGGTGGGGTCATCTTGGGTGGTGCTCATGTTGGCATGTCCGGTGGTCGATGCTGTTGGTGGTGGTTTGGATGGTGTCGTCGGTGAAAGAATGGTGGTATAGTGGATGTTTGTGTCGAGTCACAGGACTGTAGGTGTATGGAAGGGAAGGCAGGATTACGCTGCCTCTCACATGCGCGAGTGAGGCAACCGAGATCTGCCCGCACCAGGCCTGATCCTTGCTGCCTGACTAATGTCCTCGACGATGTTGTTCTTCCTCCTTCCACCCGTTTTTTCTGCTCAGTCTCAACGATGTCTCGTACACGACAGTCCGTACTTGGACAACGGTATACTCGTCGGACGACTGGATGGTTGAATGTACCAGCCACCGCCGACACTGATGTTGCCGCATGCGGCGATCATGAGATCTGCCAAGCTCGCCTAACCAACCACGTGGGACAGCCCGAAATAGTTCTTTGACGGCGAGGACAATCATCTTGAAAACATACACATAGCATGAAAGGTGGAGGGATGGTGTAGCTGCTCAATATCGCATCTTTGCATCTCTGGGCGACATGTGCACCATATCTGCCGAACGTATTGCAAGACTGACCTTTCCATATTAGAATGCTCAGCCTTCTCTCCCCTCTCCAACCACAATGTGTCATTATGCCCGGGGTCCTACTCCACGCTCTCAACCGCCACTGCAAGTCCATCTTTTCACATTAGATCACTGTCCCCCTCGTCAATCTCGAGCACAAAATCCATGTCCAGATCACCATCCATATTCTCCCACCAATCATCCTCCCCTTGCCGACCCCTCTCCGTTCCTATCGGCAACGGTCTGGTAATGAGCCCCTGCAACACCTCAAAAATCCCAAACTCCCTCTCATGCCACGGATCCAACCCCCACAATACCAACAGCAGCACCAGCCGCAGCGTGTAGTGCGCATCGTTGCCGGCGCAGTGCAGCGTCTCAGGCCGGTACGGTATGCCGTTCGCCTGCAAGAGGCCGCCGAGATGCTGGATCGTGCCGTCGAAGAGCTGCCGTGACGTGTCGATCGTGCCGACCACTGCGGGTAGTGATTCGATGGGGACGCCCAGGGTATCGAGCACTCCGACCTCTGCGGACCACAAGCCGTGGCCGACGAGGATGATGCCGTCGGGGCAGGAGTCGTGGTAGGAGGCGAATGCGTTGCGGAGCACACGCGGCAGAATCTCCAAGGTGATCCTGGTAGTCGTTCCGAACGCGAAGCCTCTACCGTAGCCGCATGCTATGGAGAAGTTTTCGTCGCGGATGTTCAACCTTGGCGCTGCTTGGTTGTGGGTGTCGAATAATTGCGTGGTGCTGAAAGATGAAAGTCCGAGCTCTTTGGTTGATCCCGTGGGACCTTCGAAGTCGATGGCGACGATCAAAGAGTTCTTTGATGGCCTCTGGCCAGTCTTCAAAGCCAAGACAAGATCGTCAAGGTATTCTTGCCCGACGCATTGATATGGGGTCTAGAGTGACGGGTACAGAAATCAGCAGATGTCTCAGAAGGACGATTGTGAAGTACAGGGCGATGAAGATCACCACGATACAGAAGAGGACCTATCCGGCGACTGATACGTTGCCACATTGTGAAGCATTCCATGGCACTGGCCAAGAATACATCGTGGGTGTGCTGAACATCTTCGGTGCGAGCGCGGAATGCCTTGAGGTAGGCGGCCTGGTCATTGTTGCATTCAGCCCGCAGGCGAGCCTTGTCCGGGCCAAGGAACCAAGAACCGCGATAGCGGCGCAATGCGGCAGCAACGTGCCGTGCCATAGTGGTGTTGGTTGTGACAGAATTTAGTCGTTAGAACGAACAAGTATTCAGGGTGGTAGGAGTAGAGTGTTGAGACGCAGCCGGACGGCCCTCTCTATGAAAGCGTGCTTCGAAGCTTATCTGAACTCAAATAAAGCTGTAGAACTTACATGTAAACGAGGCTTTGGCGCCCCCATGGATTGACAGGTGAGGATCAATGGCTCCGTTAGAACTCAAATGAAGCTGCAGGGAGGACTTTATCTCTCGGGACGATGGAAAACGATCAGTAGCTCCGCTGAAACTTCATTGCATATGATAGCAGCCGATTCTTTGCACAAGCCAGATAAGCGCGCTGTGTGGTCCTTACACGTGTTCGCGACGATCGGCAGGCATACTGGGCAGTTGTGACAATTTCGTATGTCTCATCTGATGCCGCTGGGTCTGAACCCCATCAGACGCAGCGTTGGCTCGTAGCGAATTTTCGACTGAATCGCGTTACCAAAGCATTGCCCCAATTGGGCGTCGGCAAACTGAGATGCGTGCCTTCCACTCCGTCGATGGGCGCTATATTACGAGGTACAAGTGCGGTTGCCAAAAGCTCAAGCTGAGGAAGGCGGGTGGCAGCAACCCCCGGAGCTGTGCAGGGCCGGTCGAGAGCACCGGGTACTCGAGAGAAGGCGAAGACGACCTTGGGCACCTGAGAAGCATACCAGTTTCGAAGCTTTTGGATTCTTTTCTTTCCTTTTCATTTTTCAGCTGGCGCGCGGATAGAAGGCATTGTGCTCTGCGAAGTCTGCGCTTCTTGGGAAGACTGCTCTCATGCCGGGGCGTGAGATGCTTATTGATCGCCAGTTCATCGAGATTGCTGCGCGATGAGATGTCGAAAAGAAGGAGCGGACAGTTGATGGCATCTTGAAGGAGCGGAAGAGCTGAGGTCGAAGTTTGACCTTAGCCACAGCCAAGCTTTTCAAAGAGTTCGGTAGCTGTGGGATAATCCAGCCAATCAGAGGGCGCGTATCATGGTAAGCCGCTCCAAGGCAGACGAGCAGCCTTCATGTGCCTTCTTGCGGCTGGATACTTTGTGCTTAAGCTGCCGTTCGGTCAGCAGATGGTCAGCAAGAACTTGAGCGTTGTAATCCGCATAGAGTAGTACGGCCTCGAGCGCCTTCAATGTATTGTATCATGTCTCTAATCATGTCTCCGCCTCTTCAAAGACCTCATCACAACCCCTTCATGACCGCCACCCACGCCCCCCTCACAACTGCACATCATTATTCACCAACCTCACCTCCTCCCCGGGCTTAAACGCCGGTAGCCCAATATACGGACACCCATCACACCGAAACGCATCCCCCAACGCACAGTTCCCACAAGAGCCCACCTTCCCCTGCACCGTGAAATCCACCTCGGTCAAATCATCCGCGTTCAGCTTCGCCAAATTCGCGTCGGCGTCCGCCCGTTTGGTCTTGTCCTCGGCTTCGATGCGCTGGGCCAGGCCGCAGGTGCAGTCTTTGCACGCGCGGCGGCGCTTGGTGTTGGGTTTGCAGGCTTCGGCTGTCGCATCTCCGTTAGCCTTGTGCCTTTCCTAATCATGACTGATGGAGTGGGAAACTCACGAATGTTCAACGGCTTCATCCGATCCTCCTCAGTCAACAAACTATCCGGATCCACTCTCTCCGCCCGCTCCAACTCCTCCTGACTCGGCAGCTCCATCTCATCCTCTTCACTGTGATACCCGCTCCCGTCGTCAAACCCGCCGTCGAAATCATCGTTGCTGTCAATGAACCCCACACCAGCTGGTGTCGCTCGTACGGGCCGTCCGTTCGCGTGCGCCGCCGCACCGTTGCCGTTCACTACGTCCATATCTTCGTTCTTTCGCTTGGCGGTGTTGACAGCTTCGACGGCGTTGGCGGGCACAGCTGCGGCATTGGCTTTCTTGTTCTTGCCGAAGCTTAGGCGCACAGTCTGTTGGCCGGCTTGTGAATCAGGCTTCACCAGCCCTTCGCCGTCCCTCTGTACAAGTCCAGCTAGAATCGCTTCCGTCTGCTCCGCGCCGCCCAATGCGCCGTTCTGACCTTTCAAACTCCCGCCAGTCTTCATCGCGGGCATGATGCGCTCCATCACTTCCCTTCCTAGCAGACGCTGGCTCGTGCTATCGGCGTCCGTAAGCAGGAGTACGACGTCGTATGTGGCGGCGGGGAGTGACACAAGGCCCATTGCGAGGCGATCGAGCATTTGAATGTCGGTGGCATTGCGATCGTATGCTTCTGCGACGGCGGAGAGGCGTTCGGGATGTGACGAGATGGAGGGAGGGGCGAGGAGGAGGGTGCGCTGTTGCGGTTGCATGGTGGGTTTGGTGGCGGTGGGAGGGATGAAGTCGAAGTCGGGTGTGTTGTCTATTGTTACTGCGGGCGCCATGTTGATTGTATTGTCTGAGGATGAGAGTTGATGTGAAGTTGAGAGGCGAGAGTGATTCTGCTGATTTCAAATGCGTTGCTTCTGATTGCGACTTTGAAGAGCCGCCCCACGCTGGTCCGATTGCGGCCAGATGGCGGAACCGCTTTCAGGAAAACATTCCAGCTTGCCAGCGCAATTGGCCAAGGACCTTATCATTTTTGCAGACGATCTTGATGGATGTTACCTATGAAACGTCACCTACCACATTCACTACGATCATGTACTTCCGGTGGTTCAATACGATGCTCGACGTCTGGCCTCCAGTCGACATGTGAAGACGCCTGCAACAGCCAATGACGCCTCCGAATCGAGGCATGCACGTCCCGAGAACACCAAACGTTCCTGCATCCCACACGAGCAGAAGGTCTTCCTCTTCTTCTACCGCAACAGTGCGACGATGTAGCATCAATCTAGGAGGTATGGTACCTTCTTACAAAACCCTCCTCTTCCTCCTCCTCGCTCTCCTTACCGCACAATCTCTTATCTCGGTCATCATGCGCTTCTCATCTTCTCCATTGCCGCTGGCAATACTCTCATATCTCCCATCTCTACCCACAAGCGCGGCAGAACCAGAGAAGAAAGGCAAATGCCAGGCCAACACCGACATAAGCCTCAAATGGCACGCCCCAGCCCAGACCAAAATCAACAGCCTCTCCAGCGCCATCAACGGCACGGGCATCTACGGCTTCATCTTCAATTCCAGCCAAAGCCCACCGGACACCAATTACAACTGGTGCAACATGCCCCACATCAACCCAACCACCTACGTCCGTCCGGACTCCAGCTACAAACTCGCCTACGTCGAAATTATCCACCGCCACCACAAACGCACCCCTTACGCGGACAACACCTTCCCCCACGAAACCTACCCCTGGGACTGCTCAGATGAGGGCCTCTTCTACGGCGGCCGGCCCCTGAACCCCTCCGGCAACGACTCCGCCTCCACCTACTGGGACGTCTACACCTCCCCCTCTAACCCCCTCGCCCCAGCAGGATTCAACGGGACGTGCCAATTCCCGCAGATAACCCGTGGCGGCCTAGACGACAGCCATCAGCACGGCGCCGACTTATTCGCCGTCTACTCATCTTTGCTCAACTTCCTCCACTCGACCTACGATCCAGAACAAACGACCTTCCGCGTCACAAACAACGTAATAACCTCCCAAGTCGCCTCCATGCTCGTGGCAGGCATGTACCCCTCCCTCGCCTCCACCCTCATACCCCTTCAGATCCAATCCGCGAGCATTGACTCCCTCGAACCAGCCTACCCCTGCTCAGCCGCTGACGCCCTCTCCTCACGCTACGGCGTCGGCTCAACGAACCCAACCTGGACCGCCCACCTCAGCGCTTCGACCAGTCTAAAGAAACGTCTCGACAAGATCTCAGGCGTCAACCCCAACGCCACAAATTGGAGCCAAAGCTGGGACCACTACTTCGACAACCTCTCCTCCCGCCTGTGCCATCAGAAACCCCTGCCATGCTCCGCCACCAACCCAGAAAACTGCGTGACGCAGGAAATGGCCAACTCCGTCTTCCGCTTGGGCGAGTGGGAATACGACTTCCTCTACCGCTCTGCCCGGCAATCTCTCGAGTTCAGCAAGTCGAGCTTCGGGATCTGGATCGCGGAGCTGGCGGACAACCTACGCTCTGCCACCGAAGGTGCGGCAGGACCGAAGTACAGACATAACATCGCGCATGACGGTTCCCTCTCCCGCCTCTTATCCATCCTGCAGGTGAAAGAGATGGTCTGGCCAGGTATGGGCGCCGAAGTAGCTTTTGAGCTGTACAGTAAAAACGACTGCTGGTTCGTGCGGGTACTGTGGGGCGGAAGAGTGTTGGAGAGTAGTCATCCCGCACTGGGGAGGATGGAGATGGTGCCGTTGGGGACTGTTCTATCGTATTTTGACGGGTTAGTGGGGAGAGGAGCGGAGAGGGTGCCGGGGCTTTGTCGGACGCCGGAGTGCGCTGTTGATGGGGAGGGGTGCGAGGGTGATTGAGGGGATGTGGTTGCAATGTGCAATGTAGGCTGTCAATGCATTGGCTGTGGTGCCCAGTGGTGAGGAAGTGGTCATGAGACGATGGTGAGGTGTTTCGTTTCACTTGGTTCGTTCCATTGCATTGCTACGGCTTGCACCGAGCTCCAGCCCAGCTGATAGCTCCTGTCTCTTCTGTTGTTACACGTCGCATTCCCATGTCATAACGTCATCCCTATCATCCACATTCATCGCACAGCAAAGACTCCCCCTCCATAATATCACACATCGCTGCCCACCTATTTCTTCTCATTCGCAACCTCCTCCTCCTCCACACTCCCCATCGTCCCCGCCGAGCTACTCGTACTCATCTTCTCCAACCCCTCCTCGTCACCCTCCAGCGGCGGACCGTGCACCTCCTCCTCGTACTCAATGACCTCCGGATCGATGGCCTCGAACTTGGTCTTGAGCATCGAGTGGCCGGCCGCGGCGGTGGAGCTGTTGGTGCGACGGCGCGGCTTGGTGGGGTTGAAGGCGTAGTCTTCGAGCTCGGACTCGCCTTCGCGGCCCCTACACCTCCCAAAATATAAAATTAGTCACGTGCTATTGTGGTGGATGGGTTGGGGTGAGTCAGAGTAACGGCGGAGACAACGGAAAGGGACGGAGAGAGACGAACCAGTTGCCTTTGCCTCCGCCCTGCTTCTTGGTGGTCTTGGGGTCCTCGCCGGCATAGCCGGATTTGGCAAAGTAGCGAGGGAGATGCTCTTCGGGGGCGGCGGTGCCGGAGGCGAGGCCGGCGTGGTCGCGGTCGTTGGACTTGTGGGTGCGAGTCACTGTATAACACCTTAGTCTTTGGGTTTGGAGCGGTGGTGTAAGAAGTGACGTTGGGTGAGACAATGAACGAGGTTGTTGTTTTGTTTATATTGGGGCAAGGGCTTGAAGTGAGCGACTTACTGATGGTGATTGATGGGGTTGAGTGAATGGGTTTCGATGATTGTCGGTGAATGAACTTGTGGTTGTAATGGTGGAAGTTGAGTCAAGAAGAGGTGTTGTTATGCCAATGGTTCAGGAGTGGAAGTAGAGCTGTGGTTAGACTTCAAGAGCTACCCCAGACTGTGTGCCACTGGTCGCGTGATGCAATAGTAGGCTCTCGCGGAAGGTGCGATGGGCGCTGACTTCACCCCTTTGTTCGATTTGGTATACTATGGTCTCGCTTTTGTTTGATGTTGTTCATAAGAAGGAGTGAAGTCGGAAGGCTGCGGTGCGGCATGTAAGAGAGGGACGGGCACGCGAGCAGCCGATCGCTAAGCCCCCACGAAGCTGGCCAGGGAGCTCGAGATCGGACGACACGCAGTCAGTCTTCTAGGCTGTTCCATTGACACAATGCTCCAGCGGCATGCGGTCCGCGCAGCTCGACAGCTGACCTTGCATTCGCCGCGTTGCTTTCACTGATAGAGTGATTGATCTCGATCTCCAACGCTTCGAAGTCTGATAAGAGCTGCGGCCTGACGTCAGGCTCATTCTTGCAGGTCCGATCTCATGCTGACACAATGGACAGGTACTGTTCTCAACGGCGACCAAATGCCTTCAATCTCGGGCCTACAGGACCTTCGGCTGTGCTTTGGGCCTCGAGAAGTGGTTGCGCAGCCAGGATGTGCTATGTAACTCGTACCTGCAGGCGAGCTCTTATTTTGAGTTCTGGCTAGGCCGCATTCGTGCTTGCCCATGGGGAAGCCACGGGACTTGGAAAGCTCGGACCGCGTTTGATATGTCTACTATTGACCGTATTCACGATGATGTAGAGTGCGACATTGAGCATAGTGAGAGATCTTTACTACAGTAGCAGTAGTCCTCCCTAAAATATGTCGTGAGGTCGAACTCGTTTGCTAAATTCACTTCGACCAAGGCATCTCTGGAGTCTTTGCTTTCACTCGTAAAAGCTGTTTCGCCATTTACGGCCTTTCACTTACACTACGACTGCAGTGTTTCATGTGATCATGATGGCTTCATTTGTGGTAAGTACTGGCGGGTGCCTCACATTCTACGATCCACATAACTCTAGTCATCTACTCCGTGCTTGACATTACGTCTCCAAAGATAAGTCAACAAACCAAGAAGACACACCCATGAACATGGACGTTGCCGAAGACACCAAGGCAAAGGCGCCGCATAGCAAGGCCATGGAGCTGGAGGAAGCAATGGCGAAGCTATCCACATCGAGCTCACCGAGGCGGCGAAAGGTCAAGTCGCCTAGAAGTCGTAAGTCGCAAGGACAGATGTGAGGAACAGGGTTGCGACACCTGACCATCGAACGTCTAGGCCTCATGATCCCGAAGATGCCGTTCCGGCTGCTTGTCCGAGACGTAGCCTTATCCATCGATCCGAACATGCGCTTCGTGGTAAGCATCTGGCTTCTATGCTTTTGATACGAGGACAGCTGGACTGACGCGGAACTAGGAAACGGCGGTTGATGCTCTTCAGGACTCTGCGGAGGCATTCATGACCTACATGTTCACGCAGTCCCAGATCGCCGCTTTGAAGGACGGCCGTACCACCGTCGAGAAGAAAGATATGGACCAGGTTCTTCAGGACTTGGGGGGTGTGGAAGGAGCAAGAACTGGGCGGACGAAGCCGAAGGAGGAGGGGCTTGAGAATGGCTCGATGGAATGAGTGTGTGGAAGCGTGATCTCTGCCCGATCATGTCTTTTTCGAAGAGGTATCGAGAAGTTGACATGAGACATCAGAGGAAGTTTGAATGGAGCAAGGGATGAGATCGTGCCAAGACGCGCGTTGCCTAGTTTGGCGGCCAACGTCACGTCTTCAGCAAGTAGGAAGTAACTACGCCTCAAGATACATCGACCAGATACATCTGAATGCTCTGAATCTTTGTACCTTACTTGTCTTCTCGCATTCAATATAATGGCAGAAGCTGCAGCCGCTGCGGCGGTCTACGAGACCGTGGAGACGACCGCACAGATAGGCGTGGGCGCTTACATGGTCGCGAAGCCCACGATGCCATTGAAGGCGACATTCACACAAATCGCCACGTCCTCGGATGATCAGACGAAGTAAGTCTTTTCCCTTACTAAGCTCAAAACTGTCCTGCTCACACGTCTGGCAGACTCTCATTATCGCGATCTGGCCACTCCATCTCCATCGTCAAGGACAAGGCTTACATCTTCGGCGGCGAGACAGCAGCAGGCAAGCTCGCCAGCAACGAAGTGCATGCTGTCACTCTACACTCTGCCGATACGCCCGAGCCAGACTACTCCGTGATACCTGCTGTGCCGGACCAGGAAGGTGGCAAAGTGCCCGCAGCGAGACACAGCCATGCAGCATGCGGCTTCAACATCTGTGTTGCTGTCTTCGGTGGTGTCGACGAGAGCGGTAACGTCATCGACGAACCGTTCATCTGGCTCTTCGTCACAGGGAAGTCGTGCTGGGAGACGCTAGAAGCATCCAGCTCCGAGAAGTCTCCCCAGCCACGGCGCGATGCACACCTCTTCGACCATCAGAACAATCTGATATTGTACGGTGGTACGGATGCGAGCGGCCAATCCCTCCACGACGTTTGGCATTTTAGCTACGTCAACAAGACGTGGACGCAACTGCCCGATGCACCTGTCTCTACCTCAAACGTCGCTTTGAGTGATGGTGTGCTGTACACGATAACTGGCTCAGACGAAGTCAGCGGTGACCTCCACTTCCTCCCACTCAACGCTGGTTCCAACCAGGAGAACGGCTGGAGCCATGTACCATTCCCCACGAACCCACTCACCCCCGGGCCGCAGCCTCGCACAGGCGCTGGACTCCTCCCTGTAACCACCGGATACGGAAGACAGTACCTCCTCTACATGTTCGGCTCTCGAGCAATCGTCCAACCAAAGGGAAGCGCGGCAGAACAGAAAGAGACCGACGACAGCACCCTCGAAGTCGAGCCCAAGGATCCCAAAGACCTCTCTCCGCAATTCTGGAGCGACATGTGGACCTACCAGCTCCCGTCCAGCACGCCCGAGTTGAAAGCTAACATCTACCAAGCCCTGAAACCAGCCAAGATCAAGGACGCGATCAGAGGCGCTTTGGGCATGGACGACGGCAAGCACAGCTGGGGCGAAGTAGAGGTCCTGCCACCGAGTGAGAGCGATTTGGCGACTTCGGATGGCAAGGTGCATCCGGGGCCAAGGGCGCTGTTTGCGTGCGATGTGATGAAGGACGGGAAGACGGCGGTGATTTGGGGCGGGGTGAATCCGAAGGGGGAGAGGGAGGGAGACGGGTGGGTGATACGGCTGGAGTAGAGTTGGCACGTTGCAAAAGGTGTGCTGGTGTTGACTACAAAGGGTTTCATGTGGCGGGCATGCATGGAGCTATGATAAAAAGGAGAGTAGCTCTGCATGAAGTTGACTATTTAGATACATAGTAGCTCACGAAGTGGCATCGACTTCATGCTCAATGTCCTTCACACGTGGCACTCTCGTCAGTTGCAAGCCGCAGAAGTCCGCTACTTTCTCAATCTATATCACAAGTCAGCGTCTTCAACGCCGTCACTTCTTAGAAATCTTACACATTGCTGGATCAACTCAACATCGTCATAACTGACGCCTATCCGTCGGATCCCTGCCAACAATCAGCTCAGCACATACCCACTTTCAAGCCGCGGAACATACCTCTCAAATGCCACCCAGTCTCCGTCTTCAAATTCTGCATCATAATACCCGACAACACCACAAGCTCCGTATCCACTTCATCAAGGATCCTCTGGTCGGAAAGGTAGAGCCCGTAAGTGATCTCCACCGACAGCCATCCTGCCCAACACCATCAGCGCACATCGACGAGGTCTACAGAAGGGGTTGAAGGACGCACTGAAATCCCTATGCGCCGCCATCCTATCCTTCGTCCGCGCATCATTATGCCTATAAATCTTCGCCAACCACTCCGCCCCGCGCTTCCGGTTCGCTTCGTCGGCTTGCCAGTCCTCCCTACAACCACAAAGTCAGCAAAGCCACACTACTCCCCCTCGAATTGGGTCCGTACCTCGAGCACGAATAATCCTTGTCCTCCTCCCTCTCGATATTAGCAATACTAAACACCGCCTCCAACGGCTTCGGCACCCCGACTACAGACACCAGTTTCACCAACGCTTCTCGCAGTCGTCGGATAAGCGCTTGGCGTTGGGCGGATGTGCTGTAGGCGGGTTGGGAGATGAGGTGTCGGTAGAGGGTGGCGGCGAAGTGGGGATGGCCGCCCGCTGTTATTGCTGAGATCTGGGGGTCCGTTAGTAGACAATATGCTAGGGTAGGGAGAGGATTTGGATGTGTAGGTACTGCGAGGATCTGCCATTTGTCGGTTCCGAGAGTGGAGGGGAAGTGCTTCTCGATGTCCTGGAACAGCTTGAGTGCATCGTCTGATGATGGGTTTGTGAGAGCCATGTTGGAATGTCGCTCGGCGTTTCTCCTTCGGTATACGTCAAGACGCAGCTTCGAAGGCCATCGACGATGAACGACCGTTTGTGTTCACTTCTGTGAGAATACTCCATAGTGTGAGCGACCTCGGTCTTGTTCCAGAGCTGACGTTGGTTTCTGCCCCACGTCAGACAAATGGCTCTCCATTAGAACAATGCTGCGGCTGATCGATTGATTCCATAAACGTACGCATGAACTCTTTTGAAGGTTGTAGTCAGACTTTTCACGAAGCAATGTTGATGACTGAGACTGGTTGACGCCGTCCTCCACGCAGCGTAGCCCGTTGCCCCTTCACGTCATCGTACCTCATCGCTCCCGTGTGTAAGCAGACACTGATCATGGCAATCACTGGAGAGGATCGAAAGCGCATGGGCACGCCAGATCCCGATCTGCTGAAAGTACGCTTAGCCAGAACGATACCAGCCCAGAATGTTGACAGAACGTCCAGGCGATCGAGAAGAGCCCATTCCCAGACCTCACAGGCGGCGACCCGAACGCAGCAGTAGGCGGCGCCATTCGACACAACCGCGCCGACCACCTGTCCAAACTCCGACACCTATACCCCATCCCTGGTCCCATCCCAGAAGTCGACGAAACCGAGCACCAAGTCCCAGTCCGCGATGGCTCAACCATCCGCATCCGTATCTACACACCAGTCACGAAACCCTCCAGCGGCAGCCCGCTCGTCGTGATGTTCCACGAAGGAGGCTGGTGCATGGGCGACCTAACAGACGAAGACCAGAACTGCCGGCTCTTCGCTCGAGACTTGCGAACTGTAGCGGTGAACGTCGAGTACCGTCTTGGACCCGAACACCCTTTCCCCACGGGTGTCCACGACGCCTTCGATGTGGTGAAGTGGTGCGCAGCGACCGCTACTCCTTCCTCCTCCACCCTACCGGCAGACCCAAGGCTGGGTTTCATCGTAGGCGGCGCATCGGCCGGCGGCAACCTCTCCGCTGTCGTGAGCCAGCTCGCTCGAGATGAAGGGCTAAGCCCTCCGATCACAGGACAATATCTCTGCGTTCCCGCGCTGCTGTGGCCGGACGTAGTGCCTGAGAAGTGGAAGGCTGAGTACCGGTCACGCTTCGAGTCGACTGAAGATCCGGTCTTGAAGCTTGATCCGAAGAGTGGCGAAGGCGTGTTGAAAGCTTTGAAGCCGGACGTCGCGAGTCCGCTGTTCTCGCCTTTACTCCATGAAAATCTGAAGGGCTTACCGGCGGCTTACTTCCAGCTGGCTGGTCTTGACCCGTTGCGGGATGAGGGGCTGTTGTATGAGAGGGTTTTGAGGGAGGAGAACGGTGTACCTACGCGGCTTGATGTATATGACGGATTAGGTCACATGTTCTGGACCAACTGGCCGGAAATGGAGAGGAGCAAGGGATTTGTTCGAGACACGCTGGAAGGTGTCAGATGGTTGCTGGAGGTCGGTAGAGAGCGGGAGTAGATTGAGCTGTATGGTGAGCGTCTCCTTTGCCACCACCACCGCAGGCGGTCCAGGACGGGCAACAGCCTCTGCCTTGCACTGGCGTTCTTGCGTACGGCTCACGCGCATCTCTGAGCCCTAATTCTCAGTCGCAAGTGAGTACTGTACCCAGATAAGCGCGCCACTCTGGTCGATGCAGGAGCGACGTTGGCGTCCAATGCGGCACCAAACCAAGATGCACAGAGGGCGCCTGCTGCCGAAGTAGGCTGCGCAAGCACATGTATGCTCGAGCACAGTTCTGATTTACAGCGGTACAAACGCGCCGTGGTGTCCTCTCGTCTCCACGCGACGTATCGGATATGTACTTAATGTGGCGTCCTTTGGCTGTTTGTGCAAGGATTATGGCTTCCAACTGCCTTAGTCGGTCGGGTTTATGCAGTACCAACACAATCTCTGGTCCAATCAACGAGCCTACCTCTTATACAGTTGAGGCTGGTTCTATGAGAATGGAAGTGTTCGACAATGATGTAGACATTGATATTACATTCAATTTCCACTGTCTCCTATGCAGAGGCAGCAAGCAAGCAGCAGCTAGGCCGATCCTCAAGACCCAACCCTATGCATCCAACGCCAAAACTGTATGCAAGAAGTGCCTTTCCCTCTCAAACCACCAGATTACTCGTCATCGCACCCGCAATCGATCCATCCCGCTCCCTCCATCCCTGGCGGCCCACCGTGAGGGCCTGGGGGACCATGCGGATGACCCATCGGAGGCTTGAAGCCGAAGCCGCGGAAGCCGCCCTTCTTCGACTTCGTCACAGAAGGCAGAGGAATGAACTCCGACCACTCTGGCAAGCAGAACTTGTCATCGGGATCAGTGGCAGTGGAAGCGTAGACCGAGACCTCGAAGCCGGGGATGCTCTCCGGGTCGACGCTCGTTCCGTCGGGGCCGAGGATGCGCCATTCGAGCGCGTTCTCGAGGAAGGGCGTGACGATCATCTGCGACAGCTCGCCGAGGAGGCCGGACTGGATCTTGGTGGTCAAGGCGCGGGTGATGGGAATGGAGCCGGCGACGGTGACGTTGGCGCCTTTCATGGTGTCCTGCGCGAGCACGCCCATGGGGCCGACCAGGTGGTCGTCGTTGATCCAGGTGGTGGGCTCCTCGCTATCGGGGCTGCCGAGGAAGAGGAAGATGTAGTAGGAGCCGCCGAGGGCGTAGCGCGGGGCTTGGATGTTGGCGACGTATTCGTACGTGCTGCCGTTGGGCGCGCTGAGGGAGGAGAGGAGGCCTGGGGGAAGGAAGTCGGGGAGGGAGGGGAGGCCGGTTGGCTTGACTGCGGAGAGCCAGTCTTCTGGCGACGAGGGCATGGCAGTGCGCTTGGAGGAGCCCGCAGTGGCGGTTGCGGTCGGGCCGTAGAGTGCCTTGACGTAGCTCTGGATGGCGGAGCTGCTGCCGTCGCTGTTGACGAATTCGGGGTAGGTGTACTTGAACACCGTCCAGTCCTGCACGTCGGTGGTGGTCCAGAAGCTGGAGCCAGATGCGTCGCGGTAGAAGGGTGTCAATGGCGAGTTCGCGTCTTGGGTGGTACCCTTGGCGATCGTCCAGGTGTTGTGAGGAGCGACTTGGGAGGCGCCGTACGCGTTCGGGTTGATCGCTTGCCACATGGCAAAGATACGGTCGACATTGGCGTGATGGAGCCAGAATACCTAAAAGAAGTCAGCATTGACTCCGCGTAGGTCGAGATAAGGGCGTATCGGCTACTGCGTCCTGAACTTTTGCAAAGGCTTCAAAGGCTGAAATAACCTTGAAAGATCATTTCAGAAGCTCTCGAAGTCCCGCAAGTCCATGACACAGCAGCCAAATGTTCCACCTGATATTACTTACGGGGTCAAATGCAGCCTCCGCGAGGTAGAACATGTGTCCGACAGTCTTGACAGCCGTCGAAGGCACACCCCCAGCCGTCGTGTGAATGGTATTATGAATGCCCTCGAGGCTGTTGGAGCAGCTAGTGCTGCTGCTGCCAGCGTGGTCATTGCTGAAGTGCGCGTAGTCTTTGCAAGTCGTGAAAAGCTGGTAGATCTGGTCCTGAAGGGAAGGGCGGACGTTGTTCAAGTTGGTGATGCAGCTGGCTTCGTCGCTGGTCCCGTCCACGGCATCGCTCGTAGGGTATCGGAGGGTGCTCTTCCACTTGTTGAACGGGCTGTAGACGAGCTTGCTGCTGTCGGAGAAGGTGTGCGAGTAGAGAGGGTTCGAGATGGTTTGCTGGCCAGTGGGCCCATTGATTGTGAGAGTCGCAGAGCTCACAGCGTCAGGCAGGTTGTTTCCACCGTTTGGCGGCGCAGCAGCCCAGTCCCAGTAGGGCCAGCGCATCGTCTGGGCAGCTCTCCGCATCTGAAGTCGCGTTGTTTTGGCGCCCGTCTTAGGCCATGTGTTTGCAATGTTGTGCACCACCTTCAAGAACTGTTGCTCATATAGAGCAATGTAGGCGCGGTGCCATGCCGGGAAGAGCACAGAGTCGTGCGTGCAGTAGCCATCTGAGCCCGAGCATGTGCTGCACTGTCCGACGCCGCTGTAGTCCTGCCTGGGAACACCGTGGATCCCAGAGATCTGGTAGTATGACGTCGCGTCTGTTTGTGCTTGTGCCTGGAACTGCTGCATGGCGAGAATGAGGAGTGTGAACTGGTTTGGCTTGCTGGACTGCATCTGCCTGATCTCCAACCGGGGCTGGGTGTTGCCAGACGCGCCGGTGACTGGCACAACTTGCGACTGCCGCTTGTCGAGGAAGTTGAGCTCATCGTCGCTGAGAGAGAAGGGAAGGTCGAGAGGGTGTGAAAGGACGGACTGGGTGAGGGCCGAGAGGCTCAGCAACACTGAAGAGAGCTTCATCTTGAGAAGGAAAGTGAATGGATCAGAGCATCGAAGAGCAGCAGAACGAGTGTGATGAGAACGAGGCACGCGAAGGGTGTCGTTCAACAATGGCGGGGGATGCTGCAGGTGTGTGAGAGAAACAAGGAATAGACAATAAAAGAAGGTGGATGGAAGAGCGGAGGAGAGGTCACGCAGCGGCAGGATCTTTAGATCGCACTGCTGCTCGAGGAACCTCCCATTGCGTGGAGCCAAACGAGCCAAATTAGGGGCGGAGTGTCACCGGGGCCAAACACGAGAGGGTCAAGCTCTTACCAAGGACTGCCCAGCCCCCGGTAGTGCAGGGGTCGCCAACGGCGCTGCGACAGCGGTTCGAACGATGCTGTGAGGCTTGAGCCGGGTAGCTTTGCCGTGTGTGCCGTCGCGTTGAAGTGTACCGCCGGCGGAAGAATTGACAGCGAAAGGAGTTCCGGGGAGATGTTCACTCCGTCGGCTTGCGCGGGATGGGGTTGTAGACGAGCAAGCACACTTTTCGCCGCCCACAACAGGTTTCCTGCCACGAGCCCGCCCAGCCCAATGATGGGAGCAAACCGGTCGGAGGAGAGGCAGGGCGCAGGTTGAGGCGGCGCGTATAGGCTTGATTGGAGTCTAGCTCGCCGCCGCATCCGCAGACTGGCGGGAAGATCCTCATGGATGTAACAAACCGTTTAATTAGACAGTGACGCTCCTTCCCGCACAACCAAACGGCGAGCGAACACAGCACAGCCTCTGCATCCAATTTCCACCTTCCCCAGCGCAGGGCAAGCGTTGCGTGTTTCGTGTTGCGCGAAACACTCGTGTCCCCAGTCGCTCTCCACATACCCGCCTCCCGCGGACCTGCCTCCCTGCCAACCACGCCCAACCTCCACCGTGTCCATCTCGCTGCGCAAGCTCGAAATGAGAAGGCGTGAACGAGATCGCACAAACTACGTAAATTCTGCCTATCCAGCCCCTCCCGCATGCGGTGGCATCCAGGCGGATTGCGCACGACACGGCAGATGTGTGCTTCCTTCTTCCGTCATTGTTCCGAAGCGACCGCTGGTCGCACCGCATGGCAGCCACGCAAGAAGGCATGTTTGCGCGCAGAGGCGCCCAGAATAGCAGCATAGGCCCAGGGGAGCGGACAGCCTACTGTATCCTGATCTACATCCTGGTAACGCTTGGGGTCGTTATAGGAGTATTGGCAGTCCCAACATAGAATGAGGATTCTTCTGCAGCCGCATCCTTCTGGGTGGACATTCTCGACAGTCGAGCATTCGCAGCAAACACTGATGCGAAGTTGAGTGCCAGCGGCTGTGTTTCCAAGTCCTCATTCACAAGGGAGTCAGGCAAGCATTGTGAAACAAGATCATCGTACCTCCTTGGCCTCAGTGATGAAGACCGGATCTCGGACGCATGACTCTGACACCGGCAGGGCAATATAACCATCCATCTATCTGTCTCGGGCCACCGATCTCGTCTAGGGATCTGGTGCTCGTTTCATAGTTAGGCGTTTTCGACCTAATCAGATCTATACAGCATCGGTGTGCAGCAGACTCAGTGCCGATACCTTCGTTGTTGGCAGGTACACATCTCGATGATCGTGAGGCGCACAACAGCCAAGTGTCTCCGTCTTCTTGTCGTGCTTGCGCTGCGGTACGGCAAGTGGCATTGGTTTCTTTGCTTCCAGTATCGACACCCTGCTCTCGCAATATCAATCCGCCTCTCTCCACTTGTCGTGATAGCAGTTCACATCAGCATCAGACGGCAGTGAGACCACGAGCAAAACAGCTTTCGAAACTCGGTCTCTTGAGCCTGGGTCGGTCAGATGGAGTCAGGTCAGGTCAGCCGATGTGGATCTTCAAGCATCGCGCCTTTTCTGCGGCAATCCTTTCCTCTTCACGACCGTGAATCGGCCAGGCCATGTTACTTGAGACCTCAACACAGGACCTGCTACATACAATGCACCACCGTGTGCTGAGCCAACAGTGCGAGGTTCGTCTTGCACATGCGCGACACCTTTGCAGAGGCAATTCGAATTATAGAATGGCTGATGGACGGCGAGTACGTCTTCCACCTGTCGAAGACCTGATCTTGGCTGTATTGCTCTGCAAATCCGGAGTGCTGGAAGAGCAGATCATCGGGCAGTTCTCTGGTCCTGCCCAGGAGGTGTTAGGATGACTGAACTTCGAGCTGAACGATCTCTGCGATCTCTCACGCCCAGCCGAAGAAGATCTGGACAACGCGATCGTATACATCGATGCTATGGAGCCTATCGATGAAGTTCAACAGCCTCCGCCTGCTATGTACGGAGGCAGTGGCACTGGGATCTACAGGGGATGGGGTAGGCTTCTACACACACCTAGATCGTTGGAAGGCACTGCTAAAAGCTCGTATGGTGAGCAAATACAAGCAGCGATCCATCACGAGCCCGTTACTTGCCACTACCGACGCGAGAACAGTAGAAGAGAGGTGATGATGTTTCATATTCTATGAGGTAGCAAGAAATAGGCGATCGTCTTGGAGAAAACGGTGGCACCGCAGCTTTTACCAGATGACTTGAGAACCATTGTCTGCGATACTCATCTTACACTAATCCTTATACCAAGTACATTTCACCGTCCTCAGTAGATAGTCAGGTCTGTCAAGCATTGGAGTGCTTGCGCCGCTATCGGGCCACACAACCTCCACTGACGGCTAGAGCTTTGCCGCAAGAGCGGAGTATCGGCGTTTGCGACATCAGTTGCCATTAACATGAACCGAGAATAGTCTTTCATCAGCAGTGAACTGTCGTGAATAATACATTCTTGATCAGTCCAGCAAAGCGCCATCTGCTCGCCAACATGTCGTCCTGTCCCAAAGCCGAAGACTGCGGTAAAGCGGATGACTGTCAACACGCCTCCAACGGCAGCGCTGTCGACATCGAAGACTACAAGCTAGAACTATCGACCCTTCGAGCTCGAACGAAAGAACTGGAAGA
Organism: Saxophila tyrrhenica; assembly: GCF_035928015.1. Classification (NCBI taxonomy): domain Eukaryota; kingdom Fungi; phylum Ascomycota; class Dothideomycetes; order Mycosphaerellales; family Extremaceae; genus Saxophila; species Saxophila tyrrhenica. The sequence goes on along the minus strand of NW_027041738.1, from coordinate 1,433,580 downwards.
GAAACTTGCTAAACTCACCACGACATCCGATAAAACGCTTCGGTCGTCGAAATGGCTCAATCGGGCGGACGACAAGGCCATGTCGGCACTGTATATGGATCGTTATTTGGTATATCAACACTTTTGCACGACATATTATGGCTGGTATTGACGTGCTTGACAGAACTACGGACTCACCAGAGAAGAGCTCATGTCTGATAGACCCATAATTGGCATTGCTAACTCAGGCTCTGATCTTGCCCCTTGCAATCGTTATCACCTCACGCTGGCGAAGCGAGTTCGTGAGGGTATCAGGAGTGCTGGTGGTATTGCGTATGACATCGCAGTCTTTCAAAATATTCTTGACTCTGACACTGACCTTCATCCAGTATTGAGTTCCCAACACACCCGATCCAAGAGAGTGCCAGAAGGCCGACAGCGACACTGGATCGGAATTTAAGCTACCTCACGCTCGTGGAGATGCTATACGCGTATCCATTCGATGGGGTAGTGCTGATGACAGGATGTGACAAGACGACACCTGCTTGTCTGATGGCCGCTGCAACCATCAATATACCTGCCATCTGTCTCAACGTCGGTCCCATGCTCAACGGCTACGACAAGCACAAGCTGGTCGGCTCTGGAACTGTTCTCTGGAAGGCACGAGAGCTCCATGCTGCTGGTGAGATCAACGATGAAGGCCTGACGGAGATGGTGACCAAGGGGACACCATCAGCTGGACACTGCAATACCTTCGGAACTGCTTCGACGATGAACGCTCTGGCGGAGGCGCTAGGCATGGCGCTGCCAGGCAGTGCTGCAATTCCTGCTCCTTACAAAGAGCGAGCACAATGCGCCTACCGGACTGGCCTGCAGATAGTAGAAGCCGTGCATGCTGACCGGAAGCCGTCCGATATCATGACAAGGGAAGCCTTCGAAAATGCCATCGTCACCAATACTGCAGCCGGTGGTAGCACAAATGCCCCGATCCATCTCAATGCGGTGGCCAAGCACATTGGTGTAAAGCTCGATCTGGACGACTGGGACCGGATCGGCTATGACTTGCCGTTGCTCCTGAACATGCAGCCAGCGGGCGAGATGCTAGGGGAAGAGTACTATCGTGCTGGAGGGCTGCCCGCCATAATGGCGGAACTTCTCGATCGAGGCAAGCTGCATGCTGACGCCCTCACCATGAACGGCAAAACCATCCGAGAGAACGTTGAGAACAAGCACAGCTGGGACCGCCGGACGATCAAGAGCTACGACGAGCCTATGATCCAGTCTGCAGGATTTGCGCATATGACTGGCAATCTGTTCGACAGCGCCATCATGAAGACCTCCGTTATCTCACCAGCTTTCCGGAAAGCCTTTCTCGAGAACCCGGGGGACCAAACGCATTCGAAGCCAAAGCAATCGTGTTCGATGGACCAGAAGACTACAACAAGCGCATCGAGAACGCAGACGTCGACGAGCGTACGATCCTGGTCATGCGCGGGGCGGGTCCACTAGGCTATCCTGGCGCAGCGGAGGTCGTGAACATGACCGCCCCAGGCCATCTCATCCGCAAAGGCCTTCCATACTCACTCCCCTGCATCGGCGATGGCAGACAATCCGGCACATCAGGCTCCCCCAGCATCCTGAACGCCAGCCCCGAGGCAGCCGAGAATGGCAACCTGGCTATCCTCAAAGACGGCGATATGCTTCGTGTCGACCTCAACAAGCGGAGAGTCGACATGCTGATATCGGAGGAGGAGATCCAGAAGCGCGGCGAGCAGCTGTTGGCTGATGGGGGGTACAAGTACCCGGAGAGCCATACGCCGTATCAGGATATTTTCAGGAGGGAGGTGGGACCGCTGAGCGAGGGGATGGTATTCAGGCAGGCGGTGCAGTTCCAGAGGGTGGCGCAGAAGTTCCCTTCGCCGAGGGACAATCACTAGGTAGTACTGAAAGCCGTGGCGATGAATTGGCAGCTCTCCAATCAGTCTTTGTCTCGAAGTAGCTTGACTTTTCCCACATGCTCCAGGAGTTCACATAGGTCTGCGTTGAACTTTACGCCTTTACGAGTCTCTTTTAGACCCTGGATACCTCACGTCTCATGCAATTCTGCTTCATGGAAGAGATTCCAAACGTTGGTCGGGCTGGATTCATACCTTGTCATCCCTGCGAGTAAGTTCTACCGGCAGGCGCGAAAGCTCTCGACAACCCGTACGATGGCGAGGCAATAATCAACCAACAGAGTGCAGTACAGGAGCTGTAGAACTGGCTATATCATGCATCCACGTCATGCTTCTGCAACACCATCATTGACTGCAAACGGTGCTCAGGGCGGGAGACTCAGCAAGCCAAATTGCCATTCAAATTCCCAATGATTGAATCTATCAGAGGGTCAGTATGATTAGTACAAGGATGGCCTTCATGGACATACTCAAGTTAATCGAAGAATCCTTGTATCCTCCATTACCATTGCCACATCTGCAAGTCAGGATTTGTTTTCCAGCAGAGGGTTGCTCTCCAGAAAGTTTGCAGTTGCTGCAGCTGTTGCCGAATGCGCCGCTGCGATGAGAGTTCAGCAGGATCTCTTGTTAGAAGTACATGTACTCTCGCAGGATTGTCAGCCTTACTTCCGCTGGTAGAACAGATTACCGCCGCTGTTGCCCAAGCAGTCCCCTAAACGAATGGCGGCCTGTACGTGGTAGGCCCCACTCGGCTTCCGACAATTGGCAATGAGGTCCCAATAATCGGCGACGGCAGCAGGTGGTTGTATGTGGCCACTGTTGCAAGTTGCTGTGTAGCCGCTAAGGGCCTGCGCTCCTAGAGAAAACCCGAGCAGGGTGACAAGAGCGGAAAGATTGAGCTGCATGGTGGATGGGGCAGGCAGAAGCTTGGGGTCATATGTAGGATCGAAAGGCTCAAAGAGGTGTGTGCAACAATGGGTAAAGCGTTGATCTGGGCTCTCTTTATACACACTCACGGGCAGCCCTTCAACGGTCACTACCCGCGGCATTGACAAGGAGGCGCAGGCTAACGTGATCAGCAGGTATTGGTGAACGCATATCCACTGTTCAATGCCCGTCGAAGGATTCTGGTGTGAAGCGCCTCGTGTGCCAGTAGAGTCGATTTGACTTATGCGAGCATCCACAGAATAACAGAATATTAGGGTAGACCAAGCACTCGTCGCCATTGGTGCCATGGACGGAGAGCGTGTGCATATTGCTCGACGGTAGTCGCTTTCAGGCAGGCCGGCAAGAGATGAACCGAGAGTATCTTGCCTCCGTGCCGTGTCTGCTTGTTCGCTTGCCTTGGGGGCACATCGATCGAGGCCGCATGCCCCTTGACCACAATTGCAGTCGACATCGTTCTGGCGTCCGTGAACATGCAAATGACTTGCTTCGCCCAGCGCTCACCCATACACGCTCTCAACCCAGGTAGTCAGATAATCAAGACGAAAGCAATCCGGATCAAGCGGCGTTTGCGGTTGCGAGAGAGATGGCGGACGGAACCTCGACTGCATATCCTAAGAACATCAATAGATGGAAATCTTGGCAAGCTCCCCACGACCGTTGGTAGAATATATTAAACGAGCCGCGGACTGATCTTGGCGGTAGCAGAGAAGGTAGTATCGGCAGGACAATGGTAACGTTGTGTCGAACTAGCTGTTGTCCTGCAGCGCACCACGCTATTGACAGCCTTGGAAGGAGGGACAAGGCGGGGTTTGCATGAAGTCGGTCGATAAGCAATCGAGGTGAACTTCAAAGATCGCAACGTGCAGTGCTTTGGAAATGATCCAGAACAATTCTTTGGGACCAGGGAGCAGGCGTGTGCGCAGTCATGCATCTCCGTCAAGCGTCCAAAGAACATGTGTGGTAGGCGCTTATTGGCTGTGAGCAGGAAGATGGGCTATTTTCTTTCTTTCGCGTAACATGGGAGGACAGTCGCCTTTCTCCTCGTGCACTGTGACTCTCAAGATCTTTCCGGACGAAGATTGGGAGTCTGGTTTCTCTTGTTGGTCGCGGAGGCGGCGCGGAGGCGGCAGGGCAGACGAGTAGTTCTAACGGCTTGCTGCTTTGGCTCCGCTTCAGAGTCCCGAGAAGAATCTTGCATTCCAGGTTTGCTCTGTCTTCACAGGTGCTTCGGTGGTTGCTGTCAAGGGAAGTTGTCAACAAGACCTACATGTATGGTAGCGAATGGGTAATAACCGTCTTCAGGGCGTGGTGGTCTCGCCTGCTTGGAAGTGATAACATAACACCGAGTTGGAATGTGTCGTCGTCGTCCAGGGATTCATGGCCTGCGCAGCTCCCGACGCTGATGATGAGAATCTCCGTCTGGTCTTTTTCCACGCGGTCATCCGTGTTCAAGGATGCTTCAAGAATGTTTTCATCCCGCCGGTCCCGGAGGCGGGCTTTGGTAAGCTTCAGGAGGCACTTGGCAAACTGTCGCTCGACTTCACATGTGCTTCTCTCCTGCTTCACGATTGGCAGATGCATCACGTCTTCTGCTATACTCCCGACCGCCTCATCTCTTGCGCCTTCTCACCAGGATCAGCATGTCAAGCTGCGACAAATGCTCTCCTTGGCTGGATCAAAATAGCAGGAAATGTGCCGCTGACGACGGCACCTGGGAGGCGCCTCGCCAGACGCAGCAGCCATGTGTCTGGCCCTCGCCATCATATTGGCTCCAGTGTTTCAGGCTGCCTGTCTGTCTGGCCCCCGTTTGGAGGCGCCGCGCGCCATTGGAGGCCATGATAAGCTCATTTCTATGCTTGTCCCATCCTTCGCTCCAAAAACAACGACATACCACTGATGATGAATGGCATTGTGTCGCAGCGCTCCGCGGACCATCGGCAACCCATCGATGCAATGCCTCTTCGTCGGTCCTGGTACGAGTACAGGCACGACGAGCAGGTGGCTCGACTTGTCGCTCCGCCCCTGGATGGCCAGAGCAGTTTGTCTAGCACTGGTGGTGCCGAAACAGCCATGGCCCTCAGCCGTGCCATCACCGGAGCTTGCTACTCGGAGGGTTGTAAGCGTTACGTTTCCGGGTCCACTTCAGAGGTGCCGGGCCGTTGAAGAGGCACGGCTTCCGGACACAGGATCATTCGGGATTCGCATTGTACCTCTGGGGCCAGCTGCCAGTCCAATAGTTGTGTGGTCCGCAACCACATGTACCTCCATTTGACATTGGCAGATCCTTTGCCAACCGAGTGCCGCTGCCTTGCGGGACCACATCACTTCCTACCGCCTTTGGGTACCGTCATGTGTGTTTCAAGAGAAGTCTGATGACACGCACAGTGTATTTCCTTCTCTCATCAAAAGACTGCAACCTTCCTTCAGGAACAGTATGGGCTGGGCATAGCAGCATTGGAGAAACATGCACTCGAATGTGTACAATGTGATATATAAACGGCTTCGACACAGCGCCATTCCCTGGAAGTAAGTACAGATCTTTACTTCTCAGGCGGCACCGCTATCTTCCTCGTTGCACGCCAATCCACCGACCCTGATCACTTGTTTCTTCGTTCCTTCCATGACGAGACAGCTCGCGACGACCATGGCCGCAAGACTTTTCATCGGCGCCCTGCTGCTCGACACCGCAGTCGCATATCCCACGATCGCCTCCCAAAGGCGCTCGAATGGACTTCACAAACGGGTGTTTGCCGATGACTTGCCCGAATACAACGACGACGTAAGCTCCCTCTCCCTCTCCTCCGATGCAAACTTTTGCTGACACACTTTTGAGTGGGCGTCGCTCACCTGCGACATAGAGGTCCTGACAAGCTCGTTCAACGATCCAGCGGCACAATGGAACGCTACTGGTGCCACTAGAGCCTGGCTCGACATGGTTGATGCTTACGAAGAAACCGACAAGAGCGACAACGCTGGAAACTTTGTTGGTGACTATTTCCATGCACGACCTGATTTGGATTGCAACGAGCTCGACAATGCGAACTGCGATGTGACAGTATGGCTGTCGATCAGACACTGTGTGTCATCCATAAATACTTGCTAATACTTTGAAGGTCAACTGCGGCCAGGGTGGTGTGAGTGTAGACTACATCGTCTCGCTGTCAGGACTTGCTAATTATTGTCTCTGGTATGCAGGAGGCTAACGCTGACGTCTCTGCGCCGGCCGGATACATGATCATTAACAGCATGATCCAAATCCACCGGATGTTTGTTCGTCGCCCTTCCCGATGCGCTCTCCTTATTGAGATCCCTAACGCAATTCTCCAGGACAATGTTCTCGCAGCGCTCGACGACGTGAAGTCCGAAGTGGCATTGACAGTTGGCAGCTTCACGGAGACGTTCTCGCCAGTATGAGTCAAATAACTATCCTCTGTACAGAGGTGGAGGCTGATGTTTTGATCCTCCTCACGCAGGTTAATGATGCTCTGGACGACATGAAAAAGACGAAGCTGGCCCTTGACGGCTTGAATATTGGGCTCACCGTCTTGGCAGTCCCCGTTAGAAAATGGAGAGCTCTACCATGTCCGAGACACTCGCTAATGTTTCTGCCCTTCTGTCTGTAGGCAGCAGCAAACAGTCGGTCGTAACCTTTCCAAGTGCTATACTGACATGCACTAACGTGGCTCCAACAGTCGCTAAAACTTTGCCTTATTTCGCCGCAAGGCCTATCCTGGCTGATGCAGTCAAGGGATACTCGAGCGGAGGTAAATGCATTGGACTTGCGTTGACGCAGATATACAAGTGCTGACATATACAAACCGAAACGCAGGCCTGGCCAACCCCATCTTCACCACAGTGAAAGACGCTTTGAGTGCCGAATCGCTTCTACCAGTTCAAAACGGCATGGCAGAGACTTTCGCCAACATTATCGACGGATGGAAAGCTGGCTGGCAAGGCGCTGCTGACGGAATCTTCTCAGATCACACCAAGATCATGTCTATGATCTACCGCGGGGTATGAAATCAAGATGAAAGACCCTACTATGTCTCAAGCATACGCTGACGCTTACTCCCATACTAGGCATTCTTTGACGATGGAGGCGATGGATCAGTCATGGACATTACGCCGCTAGCTCAGGGTATCATCTACGCTAATGGTCTGCCCTCTATTTGGCAAGGAGGCACCGAGGCCGGCATGCCCTTCATTGCGTGAGTTGTCTAAATTCAGACTAGAGTCGTACTGACGAGGTGATCAGGACATCCGAGGGCGTATCTACGGATGACTCTGGCTGTGAAGGCTACGACTTCGGTGACGACGCCAGCCTTTCAGAGGACACCACTTCGTTGGGGTTCCCAGATGGCGATGCCGGCGCGCTGTCTGATGCTACACGGGTCTGCATCGACGATGTGCCTTACTGTATGTTTCTGCTGAATAGTAAGCGTCCGCACACTAACAAATACTCCAGGGCTGTTGAGTGGTAGCGCCAGCATCAAAAAGATGGGTTCTGGTCGCAACGAGTTCAGCAACTACATGCTCTCTCTCGACAAGCCATACGGACTGGACGCTTTGGACGGTGAGCGATGGAGCGGCATCACGAAGGAGCAGCTGGTCATCAAGTGAGTGTGGAGGGTCTTGACTTCGTCTAATGCATTACTGATATCCTCGAAGCGCGGTGAACTCGTGGAAAAACAACGGCAACAAGAACGGCTGGGCTCCATTCAGCCCTGATCCAGAAGCTCCAGTTCCCGATGTTAGCAGTGGCGACATTTCTTTCATACCTGGTGTGGTCGGACTGCCGGTGTGCTCTTTTCGCGAAGCTGTCGAGATCTCGAACGGCGATTCGGGTAACTCTGAGGGGAACTCCATATGGCCGTGTGCGAACTATGCCTAGTGCATTGCTGTTCGGAGCGGTCCAGGTGATGGTGATGAGAGGCTCAGAGAGCCGTCAGTCTCTGTTGTGGGATGGATGAGTACACTCAAGGACAGACTGCTTTCATGCTTCTACGGTTGTATCTTGTCGTTAATTCCAGAAATGAGATTTTCCTTCTTGCGACACTCCAGCTCACAGAATGGAAACCTGCACCTATGAACTCCTGCTTATCACTCAATTAATCTAAGTGCGAGCTTGCGCTACCAAACGAGAGCATGAGGCAGGGGGAACATATGCTCGTCACGTGTTTGGGTGAACCCAGTGGAGCCAAGTGAAAGTCGGTCTTGACCGCGCCGAAGCTTGCGAAGCTTTTGCGGCACGACACGTCTTCTGCTTGCTTGTGACTCTCTTTTACTAAAGAAACACTACACCACTCAAACTCTACTGTTCGTAATTACTTCGGCAATCGTTTGATCTGCGGGCCAACAGCATGCCGTGGCGCGTGATGCACCCGGCTGTCATCTTATCATCAAAACTTTTCTCGCTGCTGACATCACGAGCCCACTTCGACCAGTGGCAACACCATGCTGAAGTGACGAATGCGCCTCGTGCACAACGTCGGACTAATCAGATCGGATGTTCGTGGTAGCCAAAGGCGAGCGGAACTGTGCGACGGAAGGGTGCGGACACGCATGGGTCATGTAAGGCACCATGAGGTAAAGTTTTGGCCACTTGCCGGTCAGCGTGAATGTTGTCTGTCACACTTCTCTATATCCTCACTCTGTACTTCCCTACTTCACGTGGTCTCTATCCTTGTGTGAGACGGTATGCAACCCATCTCTTTCATTGACTACCTTCAACGCTTCCTTGAGACGAGAAAGGACAAGCAGTCACGGAACACCAAAGACAGCACGCAGCAGCACAGCAATGGCGGCGTTTCGCCAGTTACTGAGGACGGGAAAAGCGCGGACAGCGCAGGAAAGCAGTCCGAGTCCGGTAATGTCTCTCCTATGTTGGAAGCTGTGTTTGGATGAGTACTAATCCATACCAGTCAAATGATGGAGCGCCTGAAACGGAGAAGATGGGCGTGGACAACTCACACGTCCGCGTCTTCACGCCTAGAGTCTTCGCCATGGGCATGATTGTCAGCATTGGCGGGCTGATCTTTGGCTATGACACGGGTCAGATCAGTGGCTTCCTGGAAATGGACGACTTTCTGCAGCGCTTCGGCAACACCACTGGTGCCAATGGCGGACCGGCTTTCACGAACGTACGCTCGGGAACGATTGTTGGCCTTCTCTCCATTGGCACTCTCCTTGGCGCTCTCATCGCTGCACCGGTTGCCGATGCTTTTGGGCGCAAGGTTGCCATACTCGTTGGAAATTTCATCTTCTGCGTCGGTGTCATTGTGCAGATTACAACTGATACTACATGGTACCAAATCGCTCTCGGCCGATGGGTGGCTGGTCTGGGGGTGGGCATCTTGTCTGTTCTAACACCAATGTACCAAAGTGAGACGGCTCCGCGACAGGTCAGAGGCGCGCTGGTCTCTGCCTACCAGCTCTTCATCACCTTTGGCATTTTCCTGGCGTACTGCATCAACTACGGCACAGAGACCGACAACGGCAAGAGTCAGTGGATGGTCCCAATGGGCGTGGGCTTCATCTTCCCCGTCATCATGGCCATCGGCATTCTTTTCCTTCGAGAATCACCCCGCTGGGACTACCGCCGCGGCCGGATCGAAGAAGCCCGGAAGACCATGGCGAAATCTTACAGCGTGCCTGAGAACCATTGGGAGGTCAACCGGGAGATGAGGGAGATCAAGGAGAAGCTTGACGCCGAGAACGCTGGCGGAGGCAAGCATCCTTTCTACGAAGTCTTCACCGGTCCACGTATGGCATACCGCATCTCGCTTGGTGTCACTTTGCAGGCCTTGCAGCAGCTCACTGGCGCGAATTTCTTCTTTTACTACGGCACGACTATCTTCCAAGCCACAGGACTTAACAACTCGGTGAGTAGGACCTTTCGTCTCCTCGACTCCGTTCGCCTTGTCCTACTGGCAACCTCAGCGATCTCCAAACATGAGATGAAGTTTAAATTCCGTGCTAACCCTCCATCCTCTTCTACCAGTTCGTCACCTCTATGATTCTGGGAGGGGTCAATTTCGGAATGACTTTTCCAGGCCTGTGGGTCGTCGAGCATTTCGGCCGCCGTCGTGCTCTGATCACCGGCGGGTTGTGGCAATTTTGCTGCTTCATGGTCTTTGCTTCGGTTGGACACTTCGCGCTGGACCAGACTACTCCTCAGAATACCCCAGGCGCCGGCACCGCGATGATCGTCTTCGCTTGTCTCTTCATCGCTGGCTATGCGCAGACCTGGGGACCCATTGTCTGGGCTGTGACGGGCGAGATGTATCCAAGCCGTTATCGCGCAAAAGCGATGGCGATGAGTACCGTAAGTGCCTTCTTCCGGAGCATGACTGCCATCGCAGTGTGGTCGTTGAGGTAGCTAAAAGCTTACTGACCTTTCCTCCGCAGGCGAGCAACTGGATCTGGAATTTCCTGATCTCATTCTTCACGCCTTTCATCACTGGCGCCATCGACTACCGCTACGGTTACGTTTTCGCAGGCTGCAACTTCGCCGGTGCCTTCGTGGTCTACTTCTTCCTCTGCGAACACCAGGGTCGCAGCTTGGAGGAGATCGACACCATGTACATCATGCACGTCTCTCCGCTGAAGAGCTCCAAGTGGGTGGCTCCCGAAGGCGAGGATCTTGTCACAGCCGACAAGCTTTTCCTGGAGCCTGGGGCGGGGGGCATTCGCAAGCAGGAGGCGTCGGGTATGGAGGGGGAGCAGAGATTGGAGGATGTGCCCGCGGCGACCGATGAGCATGGTATTACTGATGTTAGTGGGATCGGGTATGAGGCTGAGGCTAGTGGTGTGAGGGGTGGATCGGTTGGTTGAAGAGTTGTTGATAATCGTAATTGCTGTAGTGCGAGCGGTATGTACATGACTTTGTTCTCTCTATTCTATGATTCTCACTTGGGGTGTATAGCCTGCGCCAGTCCACTGTCCACAGCAGTAACCTCTGCGACCGTCAGACCGTCCGCCTTCAGTGTGACCGCCTGCCACCTGGAATCACCAAGCTCATTCATCACTCAGCACTCCGCCGTGAAGCCCTCAGCTTTATTGTGAACGCCTCACCATTCTTCGGTGCCTTGTGACCGCCTTCGGCACTTCGACGAACCCTGTGTGAAACACTCGAGGTCAGCAACCTCCGTGGACGAAAAGAATGATGGTCCTTACTTCGTCTTATGCTTCGTCGACGTCTTGGTCGCCTTCACATATACTTTCTGCGGCTCCGCGGGATCGACCAAGCTGTAGACATCGATGGTCTGGGACTGTCAGCTTGAGGTCTCGGCAGATGTGACGACTGATCTTCGACAGAGTGGGTAGTGAAGGAAGTACAACGCACCGAACCGTCCTCGGGAATTAGCAATTCTGAAACCTCGCACGGCGTGTAGACGCCGTTGACTGCTGCTTCGCAGTTGGCTGCGAAGAAGACTGTCGCTTGTCAGAAGGGTGATAGAGTGAGCGTGCGCCAAGGTTGTTTACATTGTTTGGAAGCGTTGGAGGTTGCGTTGAAAGAGTAGGATGCTGGGACTGTACTGCCGGCTGGGGTAGCCAGGGCGTAGTTGGCGATAGAGACGGAATTGCCCATGGTTTGGGAAGGACGAGTGATGGGGCGAAGGTTGTGGGAGAGACCGTATAATTGGAAGCGATTGTCAGATTGGTCGTGGTGGTTGAAGTGAGTGTAGGAAACAAGTTGTGGTGGTCGAAGTGAGGGTGGGAAACGATTCAACGACTACCTACCGGCGTACCGGTGCGTTTATCATATGAAGTGTCGTCTCTACAGTCAAAGGAGTCAAAGGAACGAAAGTATGTTTGGAAGTCTAGATGTTGTCTCAGCCCGCCACGCGTGAGGCCAGGAGACTGTGTGTATCGAATCTGGTCGTCGGACGAGCCGAAAAAGTGAACCATGGCGTCCCGGAACAGAGGAGCGGAAGGTTAAACTCCTGAAAGCAATCCAAATGCAGTCACAATCTCCGCAAACGGTAGGACAGTTGAGCTGAAGGCAGAAATACAGGATGCACCACGAACATGCACCTTTTGCATGGAGATAAGGAAGTCAGAGGTCTGGTTTTGAGCGGAGAACGACTGTTCAGCACTGCTTGATCATTATTACCTCCACCATCATGCTACATCCTCGTATAGCGAGTGTTCTGTTTGTCTCAACTAGTCATTATCATCTTCCCGATCGTCACTACTCGCGCGAGACCTCGCTCAGTCCTTCGTGTTGTGGAACTCCGTCCCTTCGACGCTGCCCTGGCGAACGTCCTTCTCGACCTGGTGCAGATCGATATGGGCGACTGCATTCTCGCCATCGAAGATGCGAGCGATTTCCTCGAGCGTTGGGCCCCTGCGTGATAGGTTAGCGATCTACTCGATTGCAAGGGTGTCGCTGGAACTTACTTGGTCTCGACATAGACGAAGTAGACAAAGACGAGTTCGACGCAAATCCAGAGCGTGTAGAAGAGCGTAAAGTTCCAGTGCTTGGGGAGGTTCTCCCAGGCGATGCTGTTGGTTTGACTGTACCAAGCAGTCAGCAAACCTTTCATTGATGCAGGACTGGTGAGAGCGCTTACTTGCCCACCGCGAGAATAGCCTGCACCTGCGCGCGCGTGAAGAGGGGCCGTTAGCAGATGTCTCAAACAATGGACCGCAGGAGATACTCGCTGTGATATTCATGATCTACTCTATAACGTCAGCATGCTGTCCTGTGCAGGAGGGGAGGAGAAAGGAGCGCCGGCCACCATATCCTAGACCACGACGAAGGCTCAAGTAGCTGGAACGGCCCCATACGAGGCCAGCTCAGCCGGCAGGCCCTCGAAGTCATCCGACACAGCAGCGACATGTCCAACCTCGATGTACTGACCATGAGGCCCTTAGCCCTCAGCTTGAACGGCAAGACCTCAAGCGCATAAGCAACCAGCAGACCAGACCAGGCGAAAGAATAGAACACGCCGAAAAGCCAGACGAACGGGATCTGAACGTAGCCAGCGGCCTTGTTGATGCCGGGCGTGATGACGATGTTGCCGTCGGCGTCAGTCACGCCGCCGCCGCTGTTCTCGTAGACGGCGGACGAGATGGTCCAGGCGACAAACATCTGCATGAGGAGTGAGTATAGTGAGGAGGAACTGGAGACGAGGAGAGACATACCAACGCCATGCCCGTAGTAGCAGTGAGGAAGAGCGGGCGGCGTCCGAAGCGGTCGATGAATTGGGCTGCCGTGACGCTGACGATGAGAGAGAGGATGGTGTTGCCGCCGTTCAACTACGCTACAGTCAGTAACCATGGCTTTTGGTAAACGTAAAAAGTACTTACCGGGATCTTCTGGTTGTCGTCCGAGATACCTGCGCCCTCGTAGATCAAGTTGATGTAGTTGGAGAAGAGTGCGTTGCCAGAGTACTGGCTGATGATGCCCAAGCTGAGAATAATCGCCAGCCTCCAGCGGTTGCCCTTCGTTCGCTGCGAAGCATTAGCGCTAGGTCGCGTCACTGAGTGTGTCCATGCTTACGAAGAAGTCCAAGTACGAGCTCTCCTTTGTAACCTCCTTCTCGATCGTGATGGTGTCGCGGATCTCGCGGTACTCGAATTGAACGGTCGGGTTGGAGACATCGCCACCGGCGTGGTAGTAGGCAAGCATGTTGAGGGCTTCTTCGTTGCGGCCCTTGTCGACCAGCCATCTTGGAGATTCCGGAACCCAGTAGATGAAAGCAAGCTGGATAGTGGACGGGACAATCTGCAGCAGCGTAACCGTGCGCCATGACCAGTCGCTGTCTACTTGCATCGTAGCCCAGGCGATCCAGGCGGCGACTGTCATCTCTGTCAGTATGTTTTCTCCATGCGAAGTCCGTGCTTGTACGTACACAACGACCCCAAATTCCAAAGACAGTTGTACACAGCAGTAAGCTTAGCCCGATGCTGCGGGTGACAGATCTCCGTAAGCAGGATCGGCGAGCACATCTGGGCGAAAGAGTTGCCGAAGCCCAGAATCAAACGACCAGCGAAGTAAGTCTTCCAGCTCTGGGCGAAAGTACCGACGAAGCCTCCGGCGATCATGATAACGCAGCCGACGAAGATGGGCCACTTGCGTCCAAGCCTGTCCGTGAAGGTCGGAACGATGAACAAGCTGATAATGCTGCCGATATTCATGGCATTATTCATCAGTCCCAACCGAGACCCAGTGGGAGTGTCGAAGTAGTCTTGCCACGGAGACATCAGCTGCGAGGTATTGAGCATTTGGCCGTCGTAGCCCGTGGTGGCAGAGGCGACGAGCAAGACGGAGCAGTAGAAGTACAGCTTGCGCATGTTCTTGTCCTTCCACCAGTGGACTTTTTCAAACTCGGGTGCTTCGGCTTGCGCGACTTCGATGTCGGCTTTCTTGGAGCCGACGGCTCCGAAGGAGATGCCGACCATGATGGCGGTTGGGGAGGGGGTGTGGGAGAACCGGATGGGTGTCCTCGATGAGGATGAAAGAGAGGGTGTTGGGGGAGAACGAGTGGTGAGCCTGCGATCTGAAATCGCTGATCGAGAAGGGCGTGAGGCATAATATACTTGCGATATACAAACCTACCTCTGATCTGTCTCTCCGTCTCACACGGCACGGCGGCCCTAAAGATCTCGTCCGGTTAATGTGATACCGCATAGGTTAGCAGTGCGTCGTTGGAGATACCTCATGCAAGTCCACACCTGGTATCGACATGGTTGGCACAGTCCAGCAGCCGCATCACGCATCTAGAAGAGGATGTGCATGGTTGGTATGCTGCGGCCAGAAGGCTTCTGTCCAGTCACTAACACGGGTCGAGGTCAGGCTTGAGGTCGTGCGACCGTGCAGGCCGGCTAATGTGTTGACCGTCGATACGGTGTATCAAGTGTGTAGACGTGGTTGGAATTCGTCTTGCCCACTCTCCACTTCCCCGTGGGGTAGATGTAAGGTTGTTTGCACCGGTCTAGATGATCGACCCAGCGTTGTCGCGACAAGAACGTCGTTTCCAACATGAATGTGTCTTGCTCTGACAATAAGTGAGGTATACCTCCATTTCGTTTGTCAGCCTGACCTTTAACATCCTCCAATGACAGGCCTGAGCCATGCGTTGGAAGAGGTGGAAGGATCACGCCACGCCCATTTAAGACTGTCAAGCTCACCCATGTCGCTCAACCAAGCTAACCCGCATCTCGACATGCAGGCTACACCTCATGCATATATGCCGTATGCCCACGTGGTTTTGTCAGCCCATAAATGCTTGACAAGTCCAAGACAGGCAAAGCCTGCGCCGGTGATGCAGGACGGCTGCTGCACCTGCAAATTAAACAACCACTCCCCGTTGAGACGGACGAAGGGAACCAATGTCCTTCGCATCGCGGCTCGTATGGCAGAGGATTCCGCGCGCAGCTGTCGGCAGAAGCACAGACGGCAATCGGGGCAGCGGAAGGTTGTATGACCAGTAAGATGCCGCTTACCATGAAAGGAATGCTTCTCGAACCTGGAGAAGACGGTGAAAGTAGTTGCACGAACGACAAATGGACGAGCGGAAGGGTTGGGTGACAGGCTGTCCTGCGATGCCCCTGCTAGGCGACAAGGTCTTAAGCGTGGCATCGTCGCATTTGGAAAGGCTTGTGCTAACTTGGTTTGAGCATAGCGATATCAAGGAGCCTTGCTCGAGCCTTGTCGTACGCCTTCGACTTCATGATGTGGGTGCCGTCAACCTCGAACGTTCTCGGCCCGATATACCGTGATGCGCCAACGAGCCCAGTACTGCTTCAGATGCCTTGACATGGGACGTGAATGCAGTTGAAGCCACTCGATGATGTTTGCTCGCATTCCCAATCCTATTTCGACATGGTCTGACGTTGCGTTGATCGACGTTCCCGCCACAACAGCGAGTCCAGCGGCTCAGCGTCCCGTGAACCAAGAGCCCACGAGGCGTCGCGGTACTTGAGATGATGCAACGGCTGGAGCCATACTGCCATTCGTCCGAAGGCACGAATCCCAAAGTCGTCCACCTAGTCGACATCCTAACAGGTTCCATGCCTGACGGCAGCAAAGACACTCCACAATTCTACGTCTGGCTGATGTGACGAATCGTCCAAACGGCGAGTTCAGCGGCTCAGTGTCCCGTTGATCGAGAATCCACAAGCCGTTGCATCGTCCTGAGATGCGACGATGACTGGTGCAAGGCTGCCATCCGTCCGAAAGCACACATCCCGGCAACAGAGATGGATTCGACATGCAAACACCTTGCATGGATGACCGCCGGCAGGCCAACGCTGATTCTTTTCGCAGCGACCGTCCGGCGTTGAACAGATGGGAACCGCGATCAGCAGCGCTCCGCATGGTGCGGTCTGGCTGTGATCCAGCCGGCAGAAGGTGGTCGAAGATCGTGCTGGAAACCCCTTCGCCATTTATGTTGTCTCTGAAGGGTGGAGTTTTGTGAAAGTGTGCTGGCGCACTGTCATCAGTCGCGTAGCGGAATGGCCTCCAGTCATTGCCCCACCACGAGAGTGTCGTATCCGAAAGACTCCACGCTTCCACGAGGGCGCTGTCGAGACGCGCTTGCCACCGAAGGAACACTCTGCTATCGCTGTCGTGCGTTCCATCGATCTACCACACCTCCGCCGCGTTCGCCATCCCGTTAACGACCACCGCCGTAGCCCGTCAGGCCAGTGATTGCAACAGTTGCCATTGAACGGACCTGACAGTCTTCTGGAAGGCTCAGTCCCGCCCGGAAAGGCGATATTATTTCCGTGGGTGGGCTGTCGTGGTTTGCGAGAAGATCCATCACAAGGCCAATCGCACTACCGACAGCTTGCCCGTCACTGCAGGGTTGGCTTGTTCTGCTGTATCGCAGCTCGAGCGTCCTCGCCGCATTCAAAGCAAGGTCGGAGGCACGATGTGAAGCACAAGAGGATGACCGGTCCAGGCGGAAGACAAGACCAGTGTCTTGTCGTTGGCAGCCGGGCCATCATGCGCTTCGAGACCGTCGGAGTGATAGGGAAAGGGGCAATAGCGGCAGAGCGGAATCATAGCCTTGCTGGCCGGGCTGATATACAACAGGTTCTCAGTCAAGTCAAGTCGTAATAGTACACACCTCTTGAACCGTCTTCTCAAATCCCTCCCCCTCACACCCCCACCGCCCTCCCCACCCTCGTCCGCACCCCCTCCCAACTATTCAACTTCGGCCGCACATCCAAATAAAAGCTCAAAGGTCCTGCCCCACCACCGCCCTTCCCATCCTCCCCCCTGCCCTCGTAGAAATCAATCACGTACTCCACCTGCCCTCCGTCAGCTCTTTCGACAACCCAATCATGCCGATCAAAAGGCCTCTTCCACCCCCACAACCCATTCCACCACGCCCTCGGCGTTAAAGCCTTACTATCTCCCGAAAAACTCACCAGCCTCGGCCCATCCGCCTCTTCCTCCCCATTGCCAGGGCTCAGGTGTGGGTGGTACGGCTCCTCCCACCTCAGTATCTCCCGCCACGTCCTCTCATTAACCGCATTATGGATCGGCACAATCGTCTGCATGTCCGCCGCCGTCGGCGTGTGCCCTTTCCGCTGCATGGCGGAGAAGAACTGGGATTGCGAGGGGTAGATCCAGTTTCCGCTGGCGCTGTCGTGGCCGGTGTCGGATTCGCTGTTGGCGGGGAGGGCGGCGCGTTCGGCGCTGTTGAGGGAGGCTGGCGAGCGGGTGGTGGAGAGGGCGCGGGGGATGGAGGAGATCTCGCGGTCGGTTGGGAGGGTGGAGGTGGGTGTTCGGGGTTTTGTGGAGGCTTCTGACTGGGTTGTAGGTGGTAGAGTCCAGCTCCCGCTGTCCAGCGAGAAGCGTGTTCGACCGAGAGCGTGTAGTTCGGACATGGCGCGGAGGTCTTGCCATTGTTGGAGGAGAATGTTGCGCTGTTCTTGCGGCATGCGGAGCATTTGGGGCGTGAGTTGCTCTAGCATCTTGGGGTTGTTCTCTGCTCTTCGTAATTGTTGCGCGGTGGGTGCTTGTGGCGGTAGTGATGCTGGCGCAGGCTGCTTAGGTGGGTGCGGTGCTTGCTGGCCGTTGGCTTTGGCTGCGTCCAGCCATTTCTGGCGGGTTTGAGGGTCGACGGGGCATTTGTCGTCGACGGAAGCCATTGGTATCGTTACCTTAGGTATGTACAAGTGGTGTGGCGGATGAGAAGAATGAAGACGTTCAATGATATCTATATTTCTGAAGCTCGGGCCATCTTCACATGCGACTCCCGCGGCGAAGACGGACCCTGCGTCAGAGTGTTGATCTTTGGCAACAAACAGCAACGAGCTCAAGGTCGGAGATGTGGTATAGGATGAGCAGATGACCCCCTTGACCGGTATACCACCGCAGGCTGTCCCATAGCGCCTCGAAAGACATACCACCTTCTGCAAAGGGAAAAGCATTGAAACGACGAACAGCCACAATGGCTTCGGACGAGGTGTACCGAGCAAGCACTTATGCTCCAGTGAACATCGCAGTGATCAAGTAATACTAACCCCCTCTCCCCCAACAGACACATGCTCATAAGGATGCAGATACTGGGGCAAACGCGACCCCAAACTCAACCTCCCCACCAACTCCTCCCTCTCCGTCACCCTCTCGCAAGACGACCTCCGCACCCACACCACCGCCTCCTGCTCCTCCTCCACCCCCCACGACAGCCTGATCCTCAACGGCCACGACCAAGACATCTCCGGCGCCCGCACCCAAGCCTGCCTCCACGACCTCCGCCAACACCGCCAACAACTCGAATCCTCCGACCCCAGCCTGCCCAAACTCTCCACCATGAAACTCAAGCTCGTCTCCGAGAACAACTTCCCCACCGCCGCCGGCCTCGCCTCCAGCGCAGCAGGCTTCGCCGCCCTCGTCCGCGCGATCGCAGACCTCTACGCCCTGCCCCTCACACCGACCCAACTCTCTCGCATCGCACGGCAAGGCTCCGGGTCCGCCTGCCGCAGCTTAATGGGCGGCTACGTCGCGTGGGAAAAGGGCACCGCCGCCGACGGCTCCGACAGCGTGGCCTACGAAGTCGCTCCCGCCCACCACTGGCTCGAGATGCGTGCGCTCATCCTCGTGGCGTCGGCAGCGAAAAAGGACGTCTCCTCTACCGCCGGCATGCAGCAGACCGTCGCTTCCTCATCACTCTTCGAGAAGCGCGTAGATGAGGTCGTGCCCAAGCGCATGAAAGCGATGGAGAAAGCGGTCCAAGAGCGGGATTTCGAGGCTTTCGCCCGCTTGTCGATGAAGGATAGCAATAATTTCCACGCCTGCTGTCTTGACACCGATCCGCCGATCTTTTACATGAATGATACGAGTCGCTGTGCTGTGCGGTTGTGCGAGGCGATCAACTCCCACCACGAGACACAGTCCGGAAAAGCAGGGGCAATTTGTGCGTACACGTTTGATGCCGGGCCGAATGCTGTGGTGTATTATCTAGCGGACAACGAGCAGGCGGTTGCGGGGTTGTTCAAGGGAATCTTGCAGGGGAAAGAGGGGTGGGAAGGGAAGAGGGGCGGGAGTGTGAAGGAGAAGGAGGATAGGGGCGTGTTGGAGGGGATGGAGGTGGCGGTGGAGGGGTTAAAGAAGGGTGTGAGTCGGATCATATTGACGGGAGTGGGCGATGGGCCGCAGAAGACGGAGGAGCATTTGTGTTGAGGCAAAAACCACGCATTCGTGCGGCAGTAGCAGAAGCATTTGCAAGCGGCCATAGCTATAGCGACGACGTCACCATAGGTACGAGACTAAATGGCGACAACTGCATGCTAATCATATGATACCCAGGTATCCAATGCATCGCAGCCTGTTGCTTGTCCTTCACAGCACGAACGTACTCCCAACAAAACTGGGCACAAGTCCTCCCTCCCCCATAACCTTCTGAATCTCAAACTTCGCCCTCCACCCCGTACAATGCCCCGCAAGCAACACCTTCACCCCTAGCGCCTTCAGATCCTGCGCTGTCGCGGCGATCTGCTCCCCCTCGGCGTCCGCGAGGTGAAAACCGCCCATGACAGCGTACAGCGGGACGTCCGGCTCCAAGTCCAGAGTGTGGCGCGCGGCGTTGACGACGCCGGCGTGGGAGCAGCCGGTGAACATTACCAATCCCTTTCCTGCACCCACAAAGGCAAGCGTCAGCACCCAACCCTCCGCCCCCTTCACCAACAAAGCCAAAAAAGTAATCGTACCTTTGAGCCTACACATCAAAAACCGCTCATCCGCCATCTCCTCATCCCCCACCCACCCTCCTCCCTCCACATACCGTACCCCGAACCTCAGTCCCCGCTCATAAGGCGTCACGCGGGGGATTTCGCCCGAAACCATAAACGCCCCGCCCGCCACCGTGTGCGCCACGTCGTGTTTCTCCACCACCCCGCCCGCCTGCTCGATAGCCTCAAACGTCGGGTCCGGCTCGAGACTCACCACGGGGAGTCCAGGGGGCTGCAGCCCGCGGTACGTTGGGCGGGAGGGATGGAGGTCCACTCTCACTGGGTCAGCGCCGGGGGGTTTGGAGGATTGGATCATGGAGATTGCTTGCAGCATTCCGCCCGAGTGGTCGCGGTGCCAGTGCGATAATTGAATGGTCTCAACGGCACCGAGGTCGGGTTTCAGACGCAGCGCGTTGCGCTCGAACGCACTATCCTCGGGTCCAGTATCGAAGAGAACCGTATGCGATTCTCCCGAGGGTGAGGTGCCGGTGATGAGGAGGGAGAGGCCGTGAGCGGAGCAGCAGATATGGTCCATTCGTAACTCGCGCGCGGCGCCGGGGCGAGAGGAGTCTTTGGTGAGATCGGGTCCGTTGAGGCCGATGGTTTTCATGCCGCCGGATTGCTCGACGAGGGGATTGGGGGAGGGGGAGATGGGGTCGAGTTCGTTGTCGATTAAAACGTGGATGGTTAGGGAGGCGAGTTCGGGGAGTTGGGGGGCCATGTCGAAAGGAAGTAAAGTGGTGGTGTGTGAGATGGAGCTTGGGGGAATGAAGATGGAAGGAGAGATGGAGCTTGACATGTCTTTCTCTGATCTTGACGATGGGCTTATATATGCGATATACGTGATATACGTATACCGGAAACTTTCGAGCCCACCTATGTCCGAACGCGAACTGAGGAGGTTATGCGGTTCAGGCAGCTGACAGATGCCATAGGGCTGAGTCTAATCCTTCGGGCGTAAGGGTAGGATGTAGTAATGGAGGATCGATGAGAAATGTCGGCCCTAATTAATACAGCTACCGCCGCTGTACGCCTACCTTGACGACTATCGCGTCGCCGTCCTGTAGAGTACGTAGTTGTCGACCCTCGCTGTAGGAGAAGAAGGAACGATGGTGGGCGGAAGGAGCGGAAGATAGCTGCACGAGGACAAGCTGGAGTCTTGGTGGCGCTTGAGGCAGCAAGCAAGCCAAGGCTTCTTTGAGTCGACCTCACCTCGTCTTTCCTCTATGATCCCTACAAAACCTCACTTCACGTCGGCTGGCTGATGGTCAAAGAGGGTGTCAAGATGGCCCAACCGACCGACGAAGATAGACGCGACTCCGCCGACGAGCCTCTCATGGCCAGCGACAACTCATCCAACGACGAGCGGGAGGACTCGCCATCGATAGAATTGCCTGGCCAAACGCGCGCTCCTATGCACAAAGCTGGGAAAGTCATCTGGCTACTTACTCTATCCGCTGGTATCTCTGGACTGCTCTTCGGCTACGACACCGGGGTCATATCATCTACACTTGTTTCAATCGGCTCGGATCTGTCCGGCCACGATCTGACGACTACGGATAAGAGTTTGATCACTGCTGTGACCTCGTTGTTTGCACTGCTGTCTGCGCCTCTTACTGGTGTTTTCGCCGACAAGTATGGGCGACGATCTGTTCTGCTGCTCGCGAGCATACTCTTCGTGCTGGGTGCGATCATTCAAGCAGCTGCCGGGATCGTGTCGATCATGGTAGTCGGCAGAGCCGCTGTCGGTGCTGCTGTGGGCCTCGCGTCGTGTGCGACTCCGCTGTACATCACCGAGTTGGCGCCGGCCGAGATGCGCGGTAGGCTGGTTACCATCCAGTCTCTCTTCGTCACTGGCGGCCAAGTGGTGGCGTATCTGGTCGGCTGGACGTTCGCAGGTCAACTCCACGGCTGGCGATGGATGGTCGGTCTGGGAGCCTTTCCTGCGATGCTACAGCTGTTTCTACTGGCCTTCATGTTCGAGTCACCTCGGTGGCTCGTTCAGATCGGCAGGGAAGGGAGGGCGAGACATGTGTTACGACGCATCTACGGCGGCCTCACAGAAGACGAGCAGAAGCGGACCGTGGACAGCGTGGTCCTCGACATCCAGACTGAGATCGCGGCAGAAGCGAAGCTCGACGACGACGAGCCACAATTTGGCAACACTCGCTCGTCCTTCCTCACTACTGCGCGACAACTCTTCGAGATCCCAGGAAACCGCCGCGCCCTAACGATCGCTTGCATGCTCCAAGCAACCCAGCAGCTCTGCGGCTTCAACTCGCTCATGTACTTCTCCGCGACCATCTTCTCATTACTCGGCTTCACCAATCCCATCACCACCTCCCTCTCAGTAGCTCTAACAAACTTCATCTTCACAATCGCCGCCTTCGCCTTCATCGACACCCTCGGCCGTCGGAGGATCCTGCTTTTCAGCATCCCGATCATGATGCTGGCGCTTGGATGGTGCAGCTGGGTTTTCTACAATATGAAGGGGCTGGCTCCTGGCGCGAAACAGCCAAAAGTCAGTTTCATACAGGATGATCGATCAAGATGGCCTCAGTCACTTCTAGGAGCCATGCTCATCTACGTCGCCGCATACGCCATAGGTCTGGGCTGCGTTCCATGGCAGCAAAGCGAGCTGTTCCCGCTTCGAGTCCGATCTCTTGGATCTGGCATTTCGACGGCCACGAATTGGAGCTCGAACTTCGTCATTGGTATTACGTTCTTGCCTATGATGGAGTTCCTGTCGCCGAGCGTGACGTTCGCGGTGTACGCTTTTGTCTGCTTATTGGACTGGGTAGCGATCTTGAAGATATACCCTGAGACCGCTGGGTTGGAATTGGAGGGCATTGGAGGACTGCTGAAGGACGGATGGGGGGTTGAGAAGAGCCTTGAAGGCTTTCGGGAGAGGAAGGATCTACAGGCAAGGCAGGCTCGGGAGCATAGTAAATCACATGGCGTATGGGCGTTATTCAGGCGGCGATAACGATAGGAATGAGCTTAACGATACCGCAGTTTCATGAATCTGTCTCCATCCAACTTCGTCTCCGAGATCGTTTCATCCATCTACCGCCGTCTGATTGATCTAGTAAGTCGTCTCAAGCGTCACCCTCGTGAAATTATGCACGAACCACCTCCCATCATTCGTATCAACCGTGACCTTCGACCCCGAAACATTTCCCCCCTGCAACGCACCATCCTGCACTAACCCCCCACCGACCGGCCTACTCAATTTATTCGCCCCATCCACCACCGTGAAATTCGCCAAAGAGACCTCATACCCGTTCCGCGTCTGCAAACTCGGCGTCCCAAAGAACCGCGCATCAATCTTCTCCTTGCTGATGTGCAATTCAAAGTACCCGCGATACCAACCTTCGTTCCACTGCAGTTCCTCGTTATCCCGGATCAAGCCGCGGGAGATCTCGTTGCAAGCGCTGATGGGTTCGTCTTCATCGCAGGGGCCGGACGAGGAGACTGCGGTGCCGCCGAACTCGACGCCCAGGGCGCCGGAGCCGGTGGAGGGGTTGTAGGGTTTTTCGTCGAGCCTATGCGCACGTAAGGAGAACCCGTCAGCAAATGTCTCAGACAGTGAAGTAGAGAGGCCGTAAAAGGGTGTGCCACGCCTACTTAGGACGGTCGAGGGTTGAGACGAATCTTATAGCCGATTTACAAGCGCAGAACCGCCCGGATTGTCGCAAATGCTCTGGCTCATCGGCCATGAGACTTGTCTCTAACCCTTGGGTGTAAATGAGGCAGGGGGGTTTCAGTTACGGAACACTCACCAGACGAGGTCGGAGACCCAATTGGCGTGGGAGTCGCCGGCGAGCATGATGTTGTTGGAGATGTTATTGTCGTAGCTAGAGTTGTTGTTAGTCGGGCAAGTATGGGAAAGGCAGGGGAGAGGAGGGCTTACAGGGTTTTGAGCGTGCGGTTTCGGTTTGCCATGTAGCCGTCCCATTGGTCGTAGTTGAGTGGCAAGTCGAGAGTGGCCCAGGACGCGGTCTGGTTAATTCTGCTAAAGACGATCTGGCTGCCGATTAATCGCCAGGTAGCGCCTCGCTCGTTCGATTCGACGAGACTGCGGTAGAACCAGTTCTCCTGGTCACTGCCCATCAACGTCCTTCCAGCATCGTTAGAGATGTCCTTGACATATTCGTCATTCCAGCCGAGCGTCGTGATCGAACGGTCGTAATTTCTCGTGTCAAGCATAATCAAATCAAACAGAGTGCCAATAGAGAAGGAGCGCCAGATCCTCAGATTGTTGTCCATATCGACCTGCGTTCATGTCAGATGCTAAATTAGATGGCATGCGTCTAGAAATGGTCTTACCTGTCGAATCGGCATCCACTCAAAGTAGGCTCGTACAGCGTTCATCTTGCGCTGGTCCACGCTTACGCCTCCAGCCATCTCGAATGAGTCTTCGGTGTTGTTCATCCCTGAGGAGCCGTCTCTGTACCCATTGTTCGAGACTTCGTGGTCGTCCCATACTGGGATCCAGGGCTGTCTCTTCATCAGTCTCCCACACGGAGCGGGAATTTAAGCGGTCCTCACAAACTTGCTGTGCGACAGCAACAGATCCTCATCCGTCCTATAAGTAGCCAGACGCCTACGGTAATCGTACAGCGTGTGGATCTCCACCTCAGGCTGAACAACACGCTTCTCGCTAGTGGTGTTGTATTCGTAGATGTAATCCCCGAGATGGATCACGTAGTCGACATCATCCTTACGAGCAGCGTTGCCGTACGAGTTGAAAAATCCGTTGGGAAAGTTGGAGCAAGAGTAGACAGCAACTCCGACGTTGGCAGTGTCGTCATCTGCAGTTGGTGCAGTCTTCGTCCTGCCGAGAGGGCTCTTGTTGTTGCTACCGCAGACGCAGAATTGGTAGTAGTACTGAGTGAATGGCTCAAGACCGCCGGCTTCCACCTTGACGGTGTAGTCGATGTCCGAGGAAGTATAGGCCTTTCCAGAGGTAACGACGTCCATCATGTGGCTGTCCGAGGCCACTTCGTAGGTCAAGCAGACTGGGGAGGAGCTGGCACGAACGTACTCCTTCGTGTCGTGGTTGTAGAGCGGCACTGTGCCCTCGACGGTCACGTTGCTCCTGTCATTGTCCATCATGGGCGCCGCTCGAGTCCACAGGATAACACTGTCAGGATATGGGTCCCCAGATGCTACACCATGCGTGAAGGAGAGGGATGCCGGGTCCATGTACGACGCATTGCCAGAGTGCCTTTTGACCACCTTTGGCATTGAGAGTCCCAGGGCCGGGTGTAGGTACGAAGGACTGCCATAGTTGACGTTGCCGCTCCAGTCGGCCAACGCCGCTGTGGCGAGCAAGGAGAGCGAGAGGAGAGAAAGCATAACTGCGGGAGAGGTGAGAGATGGGAGGTGACAATACCATGTGCCGCGTGCTGGCCATCTTATATGCTATACAGCCTCGACGGCCCATCACTGCCGGCACGTTCAGGGCAGGTCACTCGAGGGACAGAGGTCGAGTCGATCAATCAGAGCTCCGCAGAGTGTGCAGACCTAGTGGTGGAGAGCGGAGAAGACGCTGTGGTTCTTGGCCTTGCTGTTTGCCTTCACCTCGTGTTCATCATTGACGAGATGATAGGTTGGCTCCATCTCCAAGCCAAGAGGTTCATGCAGTGCGCAAAAACGACTACAGCCAACGTGGAAGGTCCGAATGGTTTTATGTCGATCTTTCCAGGAACACTGCATGATGAGCTTGTGGTACATGGAAGAGCTCAATGAGCCGCATTAAAGAATGCATCCCGCGCTAGTCGATACACTAACCGTTCAACCACGTGGGAAGATGGACAAGGCTGATAGACAATCACTCAACAGCTAAGTTTTCAGTACAGTCATTTCACATAGTATCGATCTTGCTTAGAACCTTGACTCCACCTTGGTCTCAGTATCCTGCAACGCCCACTCGCTCCTGCTCTTCGTACTCCTCACATTGTCCACCTGTGCCTTCGTGAAGCCCTTCGCTTCCACAGCTGGGTTGTATCCAAGACCGTTCTTCTTGCCAATCTCCTCGGAGGATACTGGGCTGCTTTCCTTACCATCTGCACGCTTGTATACGGTCACGACGACAGCGCCGCCGAGACCAAGGTTGTGCTGAAGGGCGGCATTTGTGCCTTTGACGAGGCGGTTGTTGGCCCAGCCTACATTATGTCAGTAACTTGTCGCAGTATGGGGTGTTAGAAGAATGCGCCATACCTCGCAGATGCCACACCAGCTCTGCGCATTGGGCGATACCAGTCGCACCCAACGGGTGGCCCTTGCTGATCAGACCACCCGAAGGGTTGATGACCATCTTACCGCCATAAGTGATGTCGCCCTTCCGCACCATTTCGTGCGCCTTGCCAGGTTCTGACAAGCCCAACGCATCAATGGTAATCATCTCGTTCGCGCTGAAGCAGTCGTGCAGCTCACAGACCTTGACGTCCTTGACATTGACCTTCGCCTCCGCCAGGGCCGTCTTCGCTGCGTAGCGTGACATATCGAAGCCCATCAGGTCGATTGAGCTCCGGCTGAACAGGCTCGGCGCGTCAGTCGCGAGACATTGCCCGGCAATCTCCACTGCTTGATCCTTGAGATGCGGTCGCGCGTCCAAGAAAGCCTGGCTGACGAGCACCGCCGCCGCGCCACCGTCCGAAGTAGGACAGCATTGCAGCTTCGTAAGCGGCTCGTGGATCATCGGCGACTTGAGCACCTGGTCCAAAGTATACTCGTCCTGGAACTGTGAGTATGGGTTTCGCTTGCTGTGCTCGTGGTTGACCCTCGCAATCTCCGCAAAGTCCTCCTTCTTCGCGCCGTACTTCTCCATGTACTCTCGTCCTGCATTGCCGAACATCTGTGGTGCTCCTGGAGCGTTGGTCACGCCGCGGGTGGCTTTCATCATTTCGGCTGAGGTGCCGGTGGGGTTTGCGCGGTCATTGAAGAAGGATTGGAGGGAGCCTGGAAACATCTTCTCGAAGCCGACTACGAGGACTGCGTCGGCCATGCCGCCTGCAATCATTGTTCGTCCGAGGTGTAGGCCGGTGGAGCCGGTGCCTGTAGACGTGTCAGCTTGCTCGAATGGAAGCCGAGCAAATCGCTATCCTTGCCGCTGACTTACTGCAGTTGTTGTTCACATTGTAGATCGGAATCTGGCTCATGCCGAACTGGTAGAATACTCTCTGTCCGCACGTCGAGTCGCCATAGCAGTAGCAAGCAACACCGGTCTCAATGTCATCGTAGTTGACCTGAGCATCCAGCATAGCCTTGACACCAGCTTCAAAACCCAGCTCGGTGTAGTCAATCTTGCCTCGTGGCTTGACGAACTTGGTCATGCCAACGCCTAGGACGTAGCATGGAGCCTTCTGTTTGGGTGCCATGGTTGCGTGTTGGAGCTGTTAAGGAAGAGTGTGTTGCGGTTAGATTTTATGTGAGCACTGGTTGTTGATAGTGGGAAGAGCTGACAAGAACGAAATGAAGAGATCCTACAACATAGTCGTACAGTCTACAAATTAGCCTCGGTGCAAGATGTTCTCCGGTCTGCTGTCTGAGGTGAGGTTGTCTGAGGGGACAGCGGCTACCGTTAAGTCGGCACCTAGCCGAGGCTCGCCCGGCGGATCTTCGGGCAATATTTCAGTGAACGAAGGGCTCTCCAAGCAGTGTCCCAAAGCCTGGTCGCATCGGAAGCTGATGTGGTGATCAGTAATCATGGCGCGTCCAAGAAGTCGTTCTGCGCAGAGAAGGCCGAGTTGATGGCAAGAAAGTGTTCATATTCATGTAGTCTTGGCTACGTCTACGCCACTGTCACGGAGGAGCAGTACGGAAGCCATCCTGCAACAGAACCGCCCGTCTTTCGAACGCCCATAGCATGCATCGTGCAAGACAGCTCAAGTACGTGGCTTCTCCTTCTTCTCCTTCCACAGCGCCATCAGACCCACACCCGACACCTTCACAACCTTGAATCGCACGCCAGGAATATCACCCTTGGCCTTGCCCTTACGACCGAAACCAGCGAGGAGCACTTCGTCGTTCTCGTCCACGAAGTTCAAGCAACCGTCGTTGGGGACTGCAGATGTATGTTAGCATGAAATTCCGCTGGAGGCAGCATTGCAAGCCAACTACTGAAGGTTGGTGTTGACATACCGAAAGCGGTGACCTTCTTGCCGTTCTTGATGAGTTGCACACGAACGCACTTCCGGATGGCGGAGTTTGGCTGCTTGGCCTCAACACCGACCTTTTCGAGGACGATTCCCTTGGCGTGTGATGAACCCTGGTATGTCGTGTTAGCCGCAGCTCCTCGACTACCAGTATCTCGCAGCCCTCCGCAAATTGTGCGCTGTCCAGTCTCTTCTCTTCCTCTCAAGCAGGGGTGGTGGGTGAAGACGTACTCCGAATGGTGATGACTTGTATGCCGTACCCAACAGTCGCTTCTTGTAGTGGAGATCGGCCCATTGCTGGTCGCGGCGATGCGTGCGCAGCTTTCGTGCTGCCAAAAGGCCTCTCGGCTTGCCTTTGCCCATCTTCGCTGTTGCAGTGTGTTAGTGTGCTCACTCAAACTCGTCGTACTTCTCGGGGATGCGGATGAGCGAAGGGGGGTCGTTGTCGGCGCAGTAATTGGTGATGGCGTGTTGGTGCACTTTGCGGGATAGTGGGTAGTTACTCACCGGTGTTGGATGGGTGGTGGTGGTGAGAATGTCGTCGCTGGCGGATCTGAAGTCGTCGATGAAAATCGGGCTTGAGGTGCGTTCAAAAGTTGCTTGGCAAAGCACGGACCCTCTCGAAAATGACTTCAGCTTCTTCGATTGGAAGAACGCTACTTCCTCTTATACCACAATAACATCAACCCAACTGTGAATGTGAGTGCGCATCAATAATACCTGAGGGGGCAAACCTACAGCCGCAAAGTCACGAACAACTGCCAACGACATTTCCATTGCTCCTGAAAGCAGACGGCGTTGTATCCCCGGTTCCTCGCGATGGTATCGCAACAGCCGCTCGAGGGGGTACTCACCGCAGTCTGAGCTATCACCGGTATTGCGGAATGCTGTTCAATGGGTTCCCAGTCGCGGGTGTGCCAGAAGGGCCGAGGTCCTTTCACCATCTCCCCAGTCCCCCTCTCCAGTCAACAACGTCTCACAGACAGCACGAGGCCTTTGGTTTCATGTCCGCCCTGGCTAGCTGCTATCGTAACGATTGAGCAGCGCATTCCTTCCTACAATTGTTACTACTCACTGAGGCTACCATGCCGGTCCTCAGCTGTTCACGTGGTCATGGCCCATAACATTGGTGTGCGTGGTCGTACAACTAGCTTATGCTACATAGCATTGTCACACCTGCAGCATGCGAAGTGCCACACGCGGACTCATCAGCTCTTCGGTATCTCCGTACATCTCGACCGAGCTCAATGTCTGTCATCTTCCCCCGGGTCATTCTTCCCCGAAGCCCGGCACCGCCCGGAATACCACCGCTCGCTTCCCCGCTTTTTGAACTTCTTCCCACCACTCCACACGCAGATCTGCATACAGCCAAGCAAAGACGCGAGAAATCTTTAACGCCGAGGCCGTCGAGAAGTGGTGGACCAGTAGACCTGTTCGTGGTAGATGTATCCAGCCGAGCCAGCCACATGACCAAGTAAGGTTCAGACTTTTCTACCTCACTCATCATTCCTGACTTCATCTTTCGTCTCGTCCTCCACAGTGTGAGAAGCATCCACCAAGATGCGATTTTACAACAACGAGAAGACGGAAACCGTCTCCGACTACCCTCCAGAAGATGGCTACGCCGGCGATGCATACTCGCCCAACGGCGACAGCGACAGCGAGGTCGTGCAATGTCCGCCGCACACCACAGAGCGGAAACTGCTCATGCGCATAGATCTGCATGTTATCCCATTCTTGTGCATCATGTATCGTGAGTATCCCACACGCCCACCAACACGAACTTCTCACTAATAGCGCACAGTGTTGGCCTTCCTCGACCGTATAAACATCGGAAACGCAAATGTCTTTGGCTTGAGCGAGGAGCTCGGCCTTGAGGAGGGCAACAAGTAGGTCAAACTGATGGGTGGGAGGGTTCTCTGAGACCTGCCCAGCGTTCAAGAACTGCGCAGTGCTCTGAGACCTTTCCATCTTCGCTTCAACTGCCGAGACATCTGCTGACCCTTCTACCAATTACTCTAGGTACAACATCGCCCTCACGATCTTCTTCATACCATATTGCCTCTTCGAGATTCCATCGAACATCTTGTTGAAGAAGTTTAAACCGCACATTTGGCTACCAGCAAACATGTTCATGTTTGGCTTTGTGACGATCATGCAGGGGTTGGTCCAGAGCCCTAGCGGTCTGTACGCGACCAGATTCTTCCTCGGTGTATTCGAGACTGGCATGTTTCCTGGATGCTTCTACTTGATCGGCATGGTGAATACAGGCCGGGCCCTCCATGTGACAAATTTATCTTGCTGACATTAAATCAAGTGGTACCGACGACACGAAGCCCAGAAGCGCTTCTCGTTCTTCTTCAGCTCGACGACCTTGGCTGGAGCTTTTGGCGGGCTCCTGGCGGCTGCGATTGGGAAAATGGATGGCCTCAGAGGTTATAAAGGGTGGCGATGGGTCCGTCAAAACCAGTCGTACGATCATGAGTTGGGACACTGACCCCTCTGCAGATTTTCATCCTCGAAGGCGCCCTCACCGTCGCCGTCGCCATGATCTTCTTCTTCGTAATGCCAGACTTCCCAGAAGAGTCCAAATGGCTCTCAGCCGACGAGAAAGCTTACGTCGCAGCTCGCCTTCGTCTGGACCAAGGTCAGTCCGCTCGCGACAGGCCCATCACTCTTAAAGACATCGGGCGAGTGTTCAAGGACTACAAAGTCCTCGTCGCTGGCTTCATGTACTTCGGCCTGATCGTGCCGGCGTATAGCTATGCCTATTTTGCTCCTGGCATTATCGCGTACTACGGCTACAGCCCGATTGAGACGCAGCTACATTCCGTCCCGCCGTGGGCTGCTGCGTTCGGGTATTGCATGCTCGTCGCCACGCTGTCGGATTACTTCATGCATCGCTTCTGGTTCGCCATTTTCAGCATTTGCGTGTCGATCACTGGGTTTGGCATACTCGTCTCAGTGCATGACAACGTCAACCTGCAATATGCAGCTCTCTTCCTGGTGACCATGGGGACGTACACCGCTATGCCGATAATTGTTTGTTGGTACAACCTGAATCTTGGAGGGCACCACAGGAGGTCCGTCGGCAGCGCGTGGCAGGTGAGTCAACGCAGTAAAAGGGCACCGCTCGGCTTGACATCTTGTCTAAGATGTTGCGGGCCATGAAAATATCTTTCTTGATGATCTCAAGCGCCCAAAACGTGCTGACCACTCTGTTTGATTAGATCGGCTTCGGTAATCTCGGTGGTATCATCGCCACCTTTGCGTTCGTCGCAGACGACGCTCCGTTTTTTGTCACAGGCTACTCGATCTGTTTCGCCTTTGCAGCGATCAGCATCATCGCGTGTGTCATCTATGGCTACGGTTGCTGGTCGCAGAATCGAAATAGGGACAAGACGCCGGTTGATGTTGGTTTGACGGAGTATGAGAAGACGGAGCTGGGCGATTTGAATCCGGAGTATCGATATCTGCTGTGATCGCTAGGAGAAAGTTTAATGATTGGAGGGTTGAAAAGCACGCTTGCCATTATACAGAGAGAAGTCTACAACCTGCCCCCGAAACGGACTTCAAAATGTTGTGGTGCCATATACCACATCGCAAAATTCTTGTGCAAGAGACATTTCTTCCATCTGAGCCGCTCCCGCGATATATTGCAGTTACATCCGTTGTCGTTGTGCTGTATTGGTCACCGACCGGGCTTCCCTATCAACGACCGTCCTCATCGTAATCACCCAAGCGCTCCTCGTAAAACTCCTCCTCCACCGTACTAAAGCCTACATCGCCACTCCCCGCTCCCCAAGGCCGGCCCTGCGAGCTCGCAAAAAGCGCAAACATCGCGCCCGAGAACACGAACCATCCCTCCGGCGCCCACGCCATCCAGGACGACGGGAACTCGGTCAGCCATTTGATGTCGCCACTGTTCTGTCCATCGACATCTGGGTAGCGGAACCCGAGTTTGTACTGCAGGGGTTCGGCGCGGATGACGAGGTCGACGCTCCTCATTGCTGTTGCTGGGGGCTCGAAGGGATGTTCATTGTATTCTTCCGTGCCATTTCGCGCGAGACAGG
Organism: Saxophila tyrrhenica; assembly: GCF_035928015.1. Classification (NCBI taxonomy): domain Eukaryota; kingdom Fungi; phylum Ascomycota; class Dothideomycetes; order Mycosphaerellales; family Extremaceae; genus Saxophila; species Saxophila tyrrhenica. The sequence continues at coordinate 1,401,270 of NW_027041738.1, read as the reverse complement.
TGTAGACACACATACTGGAGGATGCATTAGTGGTGGTGTTGCGGCAATAGCCGATCCCGATATCGTGATGTACGAGTTCGCTAAGGTAGGCACTGATACCAAGCGCCGCTCCACGGGGCAGATTCTCCGGGATCGGGAGTGTCGTGGCGGTGAAAGACATGTTGAGCGAGGTCTGTTTACGCAAGATGGCGGCGGGGACATCGCGGTCGCTGAGGGTGAAGACATTTGGATGGAGCAGAAGAGCCCCGCTGGATGATGGGGAGTAGGCGGTGAGATCGCTCATTCTGGCGACGGAGTAAATGGGGGTGTAGAGCGTGCGGAGGGTGTACCACCCTTGTGCGGCGAGATCGGTGGTGCTGAAGTCGTAGGTCTTCGAAGATGGCCTGATCTTTGTTGGGAGACCTTCGACGGGCTCGCTCAGGAGAACCGGTCTGCCGTAGTTGATCACAGGCCATCCGTTGTCTTGCCATTCGACATTGGAAATGAAAGTCTCACGTCCGAGAGGAGAGGAGCCATTGACGTTGCGACGGGCGAGGTAAACAATGTACCAGTCGCCATCAGGGGTATCAATCATTGTGCCATGGCCTGTTGACTGAATGGTCAGGTTCCCGTTGTCAGGAGCGCCGTTATACAGGATTGGGTTGTTAGGTGCGGATTCCCAAGGCCCTTCGGGAGATTGCGACCTTGCGATTGAGGCGCGGTGTAAGAGATCGGTACCACCTTTCGAAGAGGTTAGTTCTACTCTGTGTAGATCATGTGCAGCTTCGTACCTTCGGCAATCAGCAAATGATAAGTACCATTCTTCAGAAACATCTTCGGCCCTTCAGGCCTGGCATCCGGGGTCACAGGCAAGGTACCATTCCAGAGGCTACGGTACTCTCCAATACAAAGTCCGGATGCGACATCGACCTCGCACTGCCATATTCCCCACAGACGATCTTCGTTGTTGTTGGGCGCCATGAGATTCAGGTAGTTTTTGCCAGTCACAGGATCAGAGAAGATCTGCGGATCGATTCCCCAAGGTTCGCCCCAGATAGGATCAGACCAAGTAATGAGGTCGGTGGATGTCACCCAAGAGACACGAGGCCAGACGTGGGCGACAGGGTCGTATGTCCAGCGTGTCATGCTTGTAAGGTAGAAAGTTCCGCTGCTATACGAGAGCGACGGCGCCCAAGCACCTGCGAATTTCAATCAGGCCCTATTTGCTTCATGTCAGCATGATAAGATGCTTACCTCCGGTGGTCGGAGTGCCATAGAGTTGCAGCTGTTCCGGTCGAGACAGCACATTCGTGAACAACTCCCAGTTGACCAAATCCTTGGACGTGTATAATGGAACGCCTGGAAAAAATTCGAACGACGAGGTGGCCAGGTAGTAAGTATCGTTGACGCGGATCGGGGCGGGATCAGGATTCCAGCCGGGTATGATAGGATTCTGTGCAAGTTGGCCGTCGGCAAGGACAAACGTACTTGCCAAACAAGCCGATAAGAGGAGGGCCAACATCGCATCAGTCTAGACTAATCACTGTGAAAGCAGACGGAAAGATGTCACTGCTCACTCGTTGTTACTCCATTAGAGCAGGCGAATGAAATGTAGCCCATCGTGCCTCCGGTAGACTACCCGACACTTCGCCCGATAGCCGTTCGCTCGTCCTAGCCAAGTACCCTGCCGAACATGGCAATATCCGTCGGCCATGATTTGATTCGCGTCGCCGACGGCGAGTCGAATGTATCGGCTCCTACACAGCATCTAACAAGCTGAGTGCTGATCATCCGCCGGAAACTTGACTTCAAGGTAAACATGGTCAGTCGTTGTCGACACGCATTCTCGATATACAGGATACATTGATATCTTCACTTGCTCATGTCCATACCCAATAATGGCCTCAGAGTGACTCGGGCACTCCGACATAACTGCTTACACGAAGCATCTTCAGACGCAAATGTCAACGACGTACCATATCGGCCGGATGGAGGACTTATCATACCTGCTCAAAAGACTCGCCGAAATATTGCGATTGATCAACGTCCGCACCAAAGTACAAGGGATCAGGTTGTGGGAAGTCTACGCCAGAAATGGAAGGCAGAGTCCCATCGTTACTCCCGGAAAAGCCGTTCCAGAAATGTGTTGGCGTGGGCATAGAAGAAGCTGGCCAGAGCTGATCGGAGAAAGCCAGCACATCTTTCGGGGCATTCACATCAGTGACCGGCTGACCCTGGTCGCCAGCAGCGGTGTGCAGTAGAGAGGATTGATTCTGAGGGAAGTCGTCCGGTGTGTTGCCGTAAGCGGCTCTGATGTATCGAGGAGGGCACTCTGTCTACACTGCAAGAGCCGTGCAGAGAATTTGGACGCAAGATTGTCGACTCGACCGGTGGACCCAGGTGTGCAAGGCCATCGCTGAGCGACCTCGCTGAGCGTATGCAGTATCCGCTCGAAAGTCGGAGATATGGAGTTGTCCAGACGAATGGAGTGTGCTGCGTAAGGTCAATGCTGAATGAAATAAGACGAGCCAAGCGAACATGCTTACCAAGTAGCACACGCCCTGCGAGGAATAGACAGAATGAGACAAGGGGGTGCACGAGTCCATGCCCTCGTCGAACGAATTCCTCCGCAATGCCGCTAATTTCTGATGCTGCATGAGCACATATTTTGGCCGAGCTTTCAGAAGGAAGCGCTATCGGTATAGCAGACAGCTCCTTTGCAGGGTAGGCCACACTTTGGTGTAACTGAAGCAAGCGGCATTGTGTGCAAGATGAGCGAGTACCAGATTTGGGTCCATACCGCCATTGATGTCAGGTGAAGAGGCTTCCGCCCATTGGGTAGGCAAGAACAATCTCCATCTGAATCGCATGTTAGTATGAATCGTGAGAGCAACCCTCTGTCATCAATTACATACCGCACTAGTCGGATGTCCAGCTCCTTGAACTGCATCAACCATATTTGGGCCTCCTTTGCATTTTGAAACCTTGTTGACTGACGAAGAAAGAAGGTCGTGACAAGATTGAGATTTTCCATGGCCTCGATGCTGAAGGCAAAACCGCCCATGCACTGAACCTCCTCGTTGTCCGTAGTTTGCCGCTCTGTAGTGGTTATGGTCGACTCTGTGTCTACCACCGCGGCAGATGTGCGAGACGCAACACCGAAGAAAGGAGTGCGGACAGGCTTCCCGGCTTCCCAGAGTGCGCCTTCGCATGGAAGTCGTCGGTGGACGTCTGCATTGGTTAGACTATTGTTCCAGCTAATATAATACATCAGCATCGAATATAACAGTTGTTTGCCGCCATGCGCGCTTACCCTGTCGCAACGCTGCAAAACCGGTCCATGAGAAACACTGTCCAGAATATGCGTCTTCTCTCTTCGGACTCAATCCAGGTTGCTGGGGCGTTGAGGAAAGTTGTTCTGCTGACCGTAGGCCTTTTGTAGCTGTGTTCTTCTTGAGTGCCATCTGTACCTTCTACGCTAAGCTGCATCTGTTCCACAGTTCGAGCCATTGATCCGATCATTGACCATGTTGATGGACCACGACCGCTGCCCAGCTGTTCATTACGGTTAGCGCCGTAGGTGGCGGAAGAGAAGCCGACATACCGTGTCGAATGCGACAATGATAGAAGCTTGAAGATTCTCGACCGAAAAGCTTTCCATACTTCGAAGCATGACTGTGTGCCTATGACGCGTGCAGGCCCGCTCAATGTCTACAGCAGCGATCTGTGCGCAGTCTGGCGCAAGCCGCAGGCAGATAGAGACTATTGCATGCAACACGCTGTTAAGGCGCTCGACCTGAGCAGGATTCTCAAGGTCTTGATGGAACGACCGCACATGCAGTACTGGAATCCATCGATGTACCTGCTCGAAGTAGAGCTCGACCAGCTGCCGCCAGTTACTGGGTAGTCCGAGAGTTGTATTAGGGTCCATCGAGTCTGATGAGGGCGTAGCCATTGCGTTTGCATGTCGAACTGTCGCAGAGGATGGTGATTGATTTGTCGCAGCGTCTCTTCTTCCGTGGCCTTGCCGCAGCATCCATGAGCATATTCTCCACGGCGGCCGTCTGCTCGGAAAATGTGCCAGTGGAACAATCGAGGCCAGTTACACCCACTCCAGACCTCCCAGCCAGAAGCAGAGGTCTCAACAAGATGGCTTGTCCCAGTACGATCTGCTCGAGCGAGGAGACTCGGCGGGTGAGCGCTTCAACGGCGCCAGTACGCATGCCCGGTCTCTGTCGACTATGATCGTAGACACAGTCGATTCTCAGGCGCGTACACAGCCGACATGGCTGCTCACAGGAGCATTTGGCCTTGCGTTTGCGGCAAGAATGACAGGCTGGGACGTCGTCCTCAGTCGTCTCGGTGTCGGTGTTGGTGCGCTTCCGCTTGGTCGGCCGCCGCCGTACTTCATCGTCGGAGGCGTCCTCTACAGGCTCGCTCGGCCGAGTAGTCGGCATCTCGATTAGAGGGAAGCACACCGAGCGGGCATCTCCCATCAAAATTTGCCAATTATGTTGCAGTTCGACATTATGTCCGCACTGCTGCAGCGATCCTAGGCGTAGACGAAGTTGAAAGGCGTTTGCGAGAGCCACTGCATCCCGAGGTCACGTCCATGCAGGTACGTGCGCTGAAATCTCCCGCTCCTCCACCTGGTGCACGAGGACGGCAATGTGCTGCGGGGCTCCACAGTGAACAAGGTAAATCTACAATCTCCCCTCTCGCTTCCTCCCGAGTGTCATCAGGTCGGGCTTCGGACGAGCTCACGGCATCCGCCCGCTCATACTTGGTTGAGGACAGCGGATGAAGTTCTGCTTCCGAACATTTGGACGGAAGGCGTTCTGGAGCCCCAGGGCACAGAGGTATTTGTTCACTGGACGGAGCGCCATTCTACAATGGCCTGCGTCTCCGTACCAACCCTTGCGCTCGTTCAACGGCCATGTACGCCTTCCAGAGTGTCTCCGTCCTTTTCAGCTTTGTCGTTCAGTCAACATTCGCACTTGTTGGAGATGTGCCCGTCATCAACGGACCTATACCCCTCGTTGGCGGCGACCACGACGTCTCCAGCTACCTGAAGTCCCGACCAAACGAGTTCGTCCATCCGGGTCTCTGGCATTCCCATGAAGATCTCGAGCGCATGCGGTCCAATGTCGAAGGTGGTAGCGATCCGTGGGCATCGTATTACGCTCGCTTCAAACATGACAAGTACTCTTTCGCGAACTACACCATGCAAGGGCCGCATGCAGTGCTCTCTCGTGGCGGCATCAGCAACTATTCCAGCTTCACCGAAGACGTACGTGCGGCCTACCAAAATGCTCTCATGTGGTACATCACCCGGGAGCAGGTCCACTGGGAGCGGAGTACAACCATCCTTGACGCCTGGGGCTCGAACTTGACCAGTATCATTGGGACGGACCGCTCGCTCATGATAGGTCTCGAGGGAGACATGTTCGCCAACGCCGCAGAGATCATGTGCTGGGAAGGCAACTGGACAGAAGCGGGAGCTCAGTGGCAGGGCGGCTTGGGATTTTCCGTGCAGTTGTACTAGCTCTTCGCTGGGCAGTCCACCAATATTGGGCAGGCCAATTACGGGCTTATCAGCATCAAAGCGCTCTTGTCATTCGCTGTGTATCTGGATGATGTCAAGATGTGGAATTACGCCATCAACGCCTTGGTGAACGACCCATGCGCCGGCATACCAGCGCTGTTTCATCCGGAGACCGGCCAGTCCGTTGAGTCGGGAAGGGACCAGGGTGAGTAGCACATCTTGACTATTGCTGGGCGAAGGCTGACGCTTGCTCCCTCAACAGGTCACGTACAAGGCAGCCTGGGGTGGACAGCCTATGCGTAAGTGTCATCCTCGCTACACCACTCACAGCCATGGACTAATGCCCGTCCAGCGCCAAAGTGGCTCAATCTCGGGGTGTCGACATGTTCGGCCTCGACGACCAACTCCTGCTCAAGGGCGCCGAGTACACAGCCAAGTACAATCTCAATCAGAGCGTGCCGTACGACCCTTCGTGGTTCCGCTGCGAAGCTGTCCTGGTTGATGGACCGTGGTCGCAAATTGCCATTTACGGCAGGGAGATCACTTCCAACTACCCCATCTGGAATTTGTACTACTACGAATACGTGGTCAAGCGGGGGCTCAAAGCGCCATGGACTCAGAAGGCGAAGCAGGTGGAAGGATTGGAAGGTCCATACACTGGCGGAGCGGTAAGAGACGAGCATCCCTCTTGGGGTGGGTTGATTTGGGCGCTGGAAAGCTGAGATACACTCCGCACATCCTGCCTATTCATGCTCAACTCTACTCGACTCCATGACGCTGAGTCAGAGAAGCGCAAGTCATCTATGTCACAAGGTATGCCCAGCATCGGTGTGGTTCAATTCGCTGTCTGTAGCACTCAATGTAGAGAGCATTACATGAAATCAACGTTATATCACCTTGTTGCCACATGATCGCAGTCTATCAATACAAGTGAGAGAACTTCATCTGAAGATAATCGATATCCTCGCTCTATTGTCAAAAAGAGCTATGACTACACCAACCCCATACGCAGCAACTCATTCCCAACCAACAGGAAATAGTAGTCCGCATACACCAGCCCATGATCCGCCCATCGACGCGGAGCGAACTCGTAATTGTTGATCGTAGCATGCAACAAGACCGTCTCTTCGCCACGATTGGCCGTCGCCAGCCCATCGCTTCCCAAGCCCTGAAACTCCGCTTCCGGCGCCATCGAAGTCGTCAAAACACCCTGCAGAACTTCAAGCGCAGCATGCAGGAACCTGTCTGTGCTGCCCTGTAGATGCTGATGCAGCAGTAGCATCCCGTAGACCGCGATCATCGCCGCGGAGGTATCCCTTGGCCCGGGACGAGGAGCGTGGAAATCCCAGTACGGAACAGAGTCTTCGGGCAGCTGGGAGAGGAAGTGGTCCGCGAGGCGACAGCTAAGGTCGAGAAACTGTGTGTCCCGCGTCCAGCCGTAGGTCTGTGCGTAGCCCGCGAGAGCCCAGGCTTGACCGCGCGCCCAGCAGGAGTCTTCGGAGTAGCCTTGGTTGGTCAGGTGTTGTTTAATGGAGCCGTGGGAGGGGTCGAAGTTGACGACGTGGTAGGTGCTGTTGTCTTGTCGGACGTGGGATTGCATTAGCGTGGTGGCGTGACAGGTTGCCACCTTGAAAAGGTTCTCGTCGTGGAGTTCGCGGGCGACGTAGTATAGGAGGTTCAGATCTGTTCTACCGCGATTAGTCGCCGCAAGGACGAGACGACGGGATACTTTAGGCTTACTCATCATGGAGTCAACAATGACCAGAAAGTCCTGATAGGGGTCGGCGAAACGGTAGCGTTTGGTGAAGCATGTGTCCCAACTTCTGATAGCCTTGACCTTATCGTCGAACCTCGATGCAAGCGAGTATGCGGCGGCGACGAGACTTGCAAGTGCCTTCCTATCCCCATCGAGCTCCCACAGCACCTGCGCCCACGGCTGAATCATGAAGCCAAGGTCGTGGGTGTCCCTTCGGGCGGCCTGAGAGTGGAGTGCGTCAGACCACCACCGGCAGGCATGTTGCAGTTTGAGCACATGTGGGCTATGCTGGTTTGCCAATACTTCATGTTGGCTGTAGAGACATCTTCGCTGGTACAGGACGGCAAGGCTTCCAGGGAAGAATCCTGATGTCCAGAACTCGTGGCTACTATACGTATATTCGCTGCTGCCGGGTGCTGTGTATTCTGGATGAGAAGTAGGAGGAGACACCTGCAAACTGCTGTTGGCGCTTCTTGCTTTCGCTGCAAATGATGGAAAGGACTCATTGCTTACTTGATCAAGGGATCTCGCTGCGATGTTCCAAATCTTGGCCGTGACTGACTCTGAGTACAGCGGAGCGAGACGTTTTCGCAGGAGGCCTGTGTTTGCACGGTACAGCTGCACATCTTTGTGCAGTGTCTGCTACGTCAGGTCAGTCCTGTCCTACCCCAAACCTATGAAGACCGTTTACATCTGAGTGTCCAGATTGGCACGATCGTTCGTCGTCGCCGTTGACGTATGTTTGACCGTCCAGCATGGGCGTGTGCTCCGCGGATGGTGCCATGGCATGGGGTGGACTGAGTGAAGCCCAGGAACGCGCGCGAGATCAATGCTGAAGGCATCTTGCTGGCAAGAAGTTACGACGAAACGGAGGCGGAAGATATTCCGGCACTGGTCCGAAGCCCGTCTGACCTTACCGGCTTCCCGGTGATAGCTTGGCCTGACATGTATGAGGCTAATCGTCACCACGCAGAGACCCACTCAGCAATGTTGCTGGAGAGAAGGCTGCCATGACATTGGACAAGTGGTACGCCTGGGATGTCACACTTACTGCCAGGCCGCTCCATAGCCAGACGTCTTGTGTAAATCGTACTTGAAACTGAGTCAATCCATCACCATCTTCGTCCGTCACGACTGTGGCTGTAGGTCCTGTCCATTGGGAAATAGTCAAGACCTACATGTAGCTAATGTAATCACAATGGCATACGGGCCGCTCCGCCGACTGTCTAGCCGTGTTCGATTACTTAGCCGCACCCTAATTTCACCTCCCAGCCTCCTCAGTTGCCGTTCTTCAACATCATACTTAGATGTCAATGAATTCCAGACTCCCAATTCAGATCCACCAAAGTGGCCAGAGACCGCAAGCTGCGTCTTCTGGCCCATCTGTACTACCATGCAGCTCCATTAGCGTCCGCCAACAAGACCACTTCATGGCGACAGTCCGGACGACGGGCTAGGTACCGGTCCTGCGCCGTACCTCGTCCTCGTTCCCATTTCACTTTGATCTTGAGCGTGTAGAACGCATATATTCATGAGTGGACCGGAGATATGAAGCCTCTCTTCTTATTGTACAACTTATTCTACTGGCTCGAACCTCTTTGAACGGTAACGACCTACCCGCCCTGACTTCATCCCAACCTTTTCCGCGATGGCGGCCCCCAGCAAAGAAGAGATCGGTCATGTCGAGGCAAGTTTAAGAACTGTCGGATTGCTCAAGCACATGGAGGCTGCCGCCGATGACGAGACCGCGAAGTATACTGGAGCCCCGGTCGACATGGATCCCGCCACCGAACGGCGGCTCTTCTGGAAGGTCTGTCGCCGCATCCTGCCGATCATGCTTGTGACCTACTTCTGTCAGTCGCTGGACAAAGGGACGATTGGATTGAGCTCTATCATGGGAATCATTGAGGATGCCAACCTCCAGGGTCAGCAGTACAGCTGGTTGGGAACCATTTTGTACATTGGCATCCTGGCTGGAGAATATCCGCAGAACTATTTACTACAAAAACTCCCTGTGGGCAAGTTTCTGGCATGCAAGTGAGTCCTCACGCAGCCCATGTCGTTGTCTTAATGAGCCTCGCAGAGTCTAATTGATCGGCAGTGTCCTCCTCTGGGGCTCAGTTGTTGCCTGCTCAGCCGCTTGCACCCGCTTCCAGACACTCATGGTCGTACGGTTCTTTCTGGGTTTCTTCGAGTCTTGTGTGCAGCCGACATTTGTCATCATGTAAGTCGCTTCGCTTGAGACACCACCACCGAGGCTAATGTGCGTTGCCAGTCAATCCATGTGGTTCACAAGGTCAGAGCAGACCTTGTTGACCAGTCTGTGGTACTGCCAGACCGGAGTTTCGCTCATGGTGAGTCCAATACACCGAGCAAGGCACCAGATGATCGATCCTAACCTAAGTATTCAGCTCGGCGGACTGATTGCCTTCGGAGTCTCTCACTTTGAAAACGGCCCGATCTACTCCTGGCAGCTGCTTTTCCTCGTCTTGGGCTTAGCTACTGTCTTTTGGTCCGGTTGGATTGCGTTCCTGCTTCCCGACAGCCCGATGAGAGCTAAGTGCTTCACGGAAGACGAGAAGAAGCTCCTCCTGGAGCGTGTCCGCAAAAACGAAATGGGTATTCAAAACAAGGAGTACAAGCGATACCAGGTTGTCGAGGCTCTGCTGGATCCGTTAGTCTGGTGCTTGGTCTCTCTGATCCTGGTTGCCAACCTGGTCATTGGTGGACTAGGCGTCTTCTCGAATCTCATCATCTCCAACTTCGGCTTCACGGTCCTCCAGACGCAGCTGCTCAATATTGCACAAGGCGCTCTGACTATCTGTGTCATGATTGGCTCTGCTTGGCTGAGCGAGAAATGGCAACAGACTTGTTGGACCATGCTGGTGAGTGTAGCTTCTCAACCGCTCCTGAACGATTTGCTGACAGGTTGCTGAAGTTATGGAGCATTCCACCAATTATTGGGACCGCTGTCATAATTGCCGTTGAGCCAACCCCAAGCAGGGCCGGAGGCATGTTGATCGCATTCTACTGCACCCAGTTCTTCCTTGCGCAGGGCAACATGATCATTTCACTTGTGTCTCGGAACGTCGCTGGTCGAACCAAGAAAGGCATCGCCTTGACCGCAACATTCATGTAAGTCTCGACTGACCGTGTTCCGAAACAATCGCCGCGAAGCTGACAACGACCAGTGCCTGGTCCGTCGGCAACCTGATCGCTCCTCAGATCTTCCAGCAGAAGGATGCTCCGCGATACATCACAGGATTCGTTGTCCATCTGGTCGTCTACGGCGTGTACATCTGTATCATCCTGGTCACTCGCTTCTTGTTACTGAGGAGGAATAGGCAGAAGGAAGCAGCGATGTCGAGCGAGGGCGTGACGCACGATTTCGCCTTCCAAGATCTGACTGATCGCGAGAACCCCAACTTCCGGTATTGCTACTGAGGAAAGGCTTAACAGCGGGGATGAGAGGGAACTTTGCTTCCGTGTCTGCGCTACAGAGGGAGCTGAAAGTTGTCGTTGGATCACCATTCTCTCGTATCCTCAAGTCATCCCTTTGTCTGTCGACATCTCCTGCCTTCCGCAACTTATGCCCTTTGGCATCACTATTTCCACACCCATGGCCACCAACAGATTCCAATCCTATTGAATCATATGTTCGCGACGCTGCACACTCACCGTGCTTCGGAATTCGTTACGGTTCTCTGCGTGGTCAGAACGCCTTCTGGACTGAACAATACCGTGACTACGTCAACGAACAGTCCGGCGGCGCTGAGGGAGGTGGTGACGACTATGGTTTGCCCTCGGGGGGTTATGACCAGCTTGGATACGGGACGCTGTTGGATCGGTTGGAGTGAGGGTCTACCTCACTGGGAACTTCGTCTATCTCCATCAAGGTCACAAGTGGCGTGGAGAGCAGTCGTTGCAATCCTGTCGAGTGTTTACCAGAGGCGGCTGCCACGTGGATCGTATGTTAGATCGCTTTCGGAGACTGAGAGCTGCGATTGTAAGCGCAAGTGTAGACAGTTCCTCGCTCTACCTTTACGTCACTTCGAGGATGAGCAGATCTGGAGACGGTTGTGCCGCCAGTCCTCTCGCCATACAGAGAGATGGCAAGGCAAGAAGAGCGTCATTGCAAGTTGCTAAACATGGCCTGAGACAGTAAAATACGTATTGACCAGATCTGCTATCGATCTATGGAAGACATCACAGATCACAAACCTGATATACCGCTGTAGCTCGAGACTATGAGCCTTCCTCCTGGCACCATAGCCATTTGCTCCGCAGAGATGTATTCTAGCAGTACGGAAGATCCGGATCCGTACAGCTGCCAGCAATAAACTCCTGGTCCTGCTCTGGCAAATCCTCATTGAAAATCTGCGCCGATGGATCAAGCACTCGATCGATGATATGGACGATCCCCTGCCAGACGGCATCAGTAGCTATCTCAATTAACCTTGCGTCCTGTCGGCCAGAGGGAACAAACTCACATTCGTCACAGGAAGATCCGCCTCCGTAACCGTAGAGACCGAGTTCAACACCAAGTCCCCACTGACCACCTGCGCGCCGATGTACCCATACGTTGACGCCTGAACCCGCGTGGCCGTGCTGTTGAAGTCACTGGCTTTCGGCTGCGTGTTCGGTACGTAGTGGTGTTTCAGTTGGTTGCCGACCCACCACTTCCCCTTGGGAGTCGAAGCGAAGGTCTGCCAGTATGTTCCCAGGTTGTCGAAGGCCGTGTTGCTTGGGGCGAAGAAGGTGAAGTCCCACGTTGCCTCGGTGGCGAAGGCTTGGAGGAATCCTGCGAGGGAGTTAGTTTCATGGTGATTCTTGTCGCCAGTGGGTTCTGGCTGACCGGCTGGTTCTTCCAATGCTTGACGCAATGAGCTGAGATCTGGTCTGGATTCGATCAATTCGAGGAGAGTTATTGTCCCCTTGCTTTGTGGTGCAACGTAGACATCATCCGGCATTGGTGCATAGCTGAGGGGCGGTCGTGGCGGGCTGGGAGAAAGTGCTGCTGAAGCGAGGAGTGCATGGCTCAGCAAAACGACAGCGTTTGCGCAGAAAGACAGATACATTGTGCTCGCAACGAACGAAAGTCAATTCTAGATATTCGTATTCGACCAAAGTACTTTCTTCAATGTATATCAGCCCAATATTTCGTCGACATCTGACCGACAATCAAGCGTTTATTGAACGGGCGAACAGCCGGGTCTGCTCCGTTGATCGACGTCTCCCGTGGATTGATACCGGGTTCACGGCCGCACGATATGCCGGCATGATTCTATCGAGTACGGTAGATGTTTACAGGACAATGAGGTCGAGATGTCTACGGCAGGTCCAAATTTCGATTAAACGGGCATCGTTTTGGTGTTCCATCGTATAGTTGAGATTTTCTCTAGCAATAACAATGTCGTCCATCTGGAGGCTGTTGTCAGTCACTGCATTGCTGTACGGCATCGGACAAGCCGTAGTCAACTCGAAAACACCTCAGATAGGTTGGAATAGGTCAGTACACATTCGATGATGGCCGCAGTCAGCCGGCGGTATGATCTGACTGCAAAATCAGCTGGAACACTTTCAAAGCCGATATCAACGAAAGCGTGATCAAACAGCATGCAGATCTCTTAGTCTCGACAGGCTTGCGAGATGTCGGCTACAAGTATCTCATTCTCGATGATGGCTGGCAGAACAGTTCACGAGCAGCCGACGGTCGTCAGCAAGCCAACACCACTCGTTTTTCCAGCGGCATGGCAGGTTTGGGCAACTACATCCATGAGAATGGGCTGAAGTACGGGATCTATAGCGACAACGGGTAAGCGAACAGGACCCAAATGCCAGGATTGATGTGTTCGGAGCTCAAGCATTCGAAATAGCATCCTGGGATGTAATCCCAACTCCCCCGGCTCCTGGGGGTACGAAGAGCTCGACGCTGCGACGTATGCCTCGTGGGAAGTCGATTACCTCAAGTACGACAACTGCGGTACCTATGAGGCCGGCACACACTCGCCGCCAGCTCGATACCGGATCATGCGAAACGCCCTTCTGGACGCCGGCCGCGACATCTTCTATTCCATCTGCCAATGGGGCGACCAGTTCCCTTGGTTCTGGGCCGATCAGGTCGGCCACTCGTATCGCATGAGCGGCGATATTACAGATATGTTCTCTGATAGAGACGAGGGCTGCGATTGCCGAACCGCATACTGCTTGAATACCGGGTACGCAGGCTGCAGCGTCATGACCATCATACGCAAGATGCGGGAGATGTCTCAGTTCCAGCACTCTGGGTCGTTTGCCGATATGGATATGCTGGAGATTGGAGTCGCCAACATGACGCTCGAGGAGCAGAGGACGCATATGGCTGTCTGGGCCGCGCTTAAGTCGCCACTGATCATCGGCGCCGATCTGACGAAGATCTCAGACGAGAGCTTGGGTGTGCTGAAGAACGAAGCCATGGTCAGCATCTGCAAGGATGAACTTGGGACGGCTGTTAGATATCTTCCAACCCTGAGTGAAGAGGATAGCTCGCAGGTGTGGGCTGGTCCGTTGAGTGGTGAGCGGACCCTGATCTTGATTTTCAACGAGCTGGAGAGGTCGCAAAACTTCAGTCTGGCTCTTACTGAAGTGCCGGGGCTTGGAGGGCGAGGCCAGTACCAAGTGACTGATGCTTGGTCGCGAAGGCGGCACGACGTCTCAGGCCCGAGCATGTCAACCAGTCTCCGCAGCCATGAGACCAAAGTACTTGTGTTCTCCTAGCCAGGACTGTAGTGAGCACGGCTATGAACGTTTGGCGAGGTGTCCACGATGTATCATTCGAGAATGCAGACTGTTTCGGCGATCTCAGCGCTGCAATATGCCACCAATTCTGATGGTAGGAGAACGCTCAGCTCCAATTCAGCAACAAAACAGTAGATACGAAGACTCGCGGCGTACGTACTCTATCGTCCTGAGAAGGCGAAGGCGAAGGCAACACAACACAATCATACGAGGAACCAAAGATGTTGCTGATCGACAATCAGCATCAAAGGCGCAAGATTCTCGATCGTCTGATTGGTCCTCGTATATTTCTCCGCGAATGCGCCTGCACTAATTCTCAGCTGCGCCACCAACAACACCTCCCCTAGAGCACCGCGTCTTTGTTAGTAATTTACCGTCCGGCGTAGTTACGCCGAGTCGCACTGTACGAAGAGGGCCTGTGGATCTTCAAGCCTCATCATGCGCAAGCACCATAGATATTCGGCCGGCAGCTCAGTAGGCTGAGAGACGTATCCTATGGGCGCTATTCTGGGTATGCGGCACTCCAACCATGCCTCGAGGTTCTGTTTCGCGAAGGGCAACCCTGCATTCGGAGGTAGTATAATACTCAGATCTGCCTCATATCTCTTCAGCTCAGTGCAAGCCCAAGGCAGTCCCCTCTCTACCACCTCCTTCAACAATACAGAACTCCAGCATGGACTACGAATCCCTCACAGTGCTCCAAGCTTTCCGAAGATGGCCAAGGATATCGATATACTCGTTCTGCCTCGCGCTCAACATTCTCCTCTGGGGGTTTGACACAGGCATTGTTGGTGGAATGACAAGCTTGTCCGCTTTCCGGTCAGCCAACATCCCCATATTGTTCCAACCTCCCAATGGCACTGACCAGCCCACAGCAAAGAGTTTGGCGAGAAGGGACCGGTTGGCGCTGAGACCGAATACATCATCCCAGCCATGTGGCTAGCCCTCTGGGCCATGGCCTTTCCTCTCGGTACAATGACTGGCGCTGTGACCGGTGCCTGGATCCAAGATCGTACCGGACGCAAGTCTACACTTGGTCTGGGCTGCTTGCTCTCACTGGGCGCTATCACGATCGCCTACCTCTCCGACCAGACGGCGAACCCGACAGCCACCTACTGGGCGGCTAAATTCACCCAGGGTATCGCCGTCGGCGTGCTCATGGCCAGTACGCAGACCTACCTAGCAGAAGTCGTGCCAGCTCGACTCCGTGGTCCCATCATGGCGCTTTTCCCAGCGTTTCAACTGCTCGGTCAGCTCGTCGCGGCAGTGGTCATCATGGCCCGAGGCAGCGTGAAGGGCCCGAGCTCATACCGCATTGCGATTGCCTCCGAATATCCGTTGTCCATCATACCTCTCGTCCTTACCATCGTACTACCAGAATCCCCTGTCTGGCTTCTTCGCAAGGGCAAGATGGCCGCTGCACAGAATTCCTTCCGCAAATTACACGGCGCCAAAGTTGCGGCAGCACATCAGGACCTCTTCGAGGAGATGAATAAGGCTATCTCGGAAGAACGCTGGGCCTCGAACGACCGCGGTGCATCTTACATGGAATGCTTCCGCGGGACGAACTTGAGGCGGACGATGATTGTGGTCTTCTCAAATGGCATGTCCGAAATCATGGGCTTCAACATCCTCGGCAGTGTCAGTTACTTCCTCCAGTTGCTCGGTCTACCGGACATGGCCAGTCTGATTGTTGCCATTATTGGGATCTTGCTCGGTCTATCAGCGAACATCGGATCGTTCTGGACTCTGCTGAAGTTCGGAAGACGGCCTCTGATCCTCTACACTCTTGGGCTCACGAGCCTGCTGTGGCTTAGTGTTGGCATCGCGGGTTGCTTCAAGGGCATTGCTGTTGCTTGGTAAGCATGCACCCAGGGCGTCTTGTCGTGTGAGCGTCGCTAATCATTTCCTCTCCAACAGGTACGCAGTGGGAGCCATGATGGCAGTTGTCGTTACTGTCGGTATTGGCTGCTGGCCAGCATCCTTCGTCGTCGCGGCAGAGACCTCGTCCCTCACCCTCCGTTCGAAAACTTCCGGCATCGGCTGGTTCCTCGGAGGCATCATCCAAGGCGGCTTCGGCTGCGGGACGCCGTTCCTCTACAACCCCGATGCAGCAGACCTCGGCGGCAAAACTGCTTTCGTCTTCGCCGGCACATCCGCTGTCGGCGTCCTCATCACCTGGTTCTTCATTCCAGAGCTGAAGGGAAAGAGCGCTATTGAGATCGACAGGGTGTTCCAGAAGCACGGCGGTTCTGTAAAGAGGGCGAACACCTCTGGATTCGAGAGGGTGGACAGTGAGGATGCGAAGGAGATCCCGTTGACGCAGACTACCACGCGCTATTCGAGGGCTGAGTCGACGGCGAGCAATGGTAGTTACTCTGCGCCGCCAGTCCAGGCTTGGGAACCTTTGCGTAAGAGGCCGACCTTCTAGTGGTGTAGAAGCGAGAGCTGACATGGCTCGCAGGTGCGTCGGAGAAGGGAGCTGTGTGAAGAGATAGGGGAAGTCGTCGAATTGCCTGGAGAATCCATTTATACTCTTGCATATACTTTCACCACACTCTCTGCCAGTCTCTCTGTCAGTGTCTTCTGTGAGGCATTTCAACACGTCTGCCGTGCCGCTGATGCCGGAAAGGATGGTAAGGGTCGAGTGCTTGGTCAAGTGCCTACTTATGGATGGCGGTGGAGACTTGCCCAAGGCCTCAGGGCTGAAGATGCCAGGGCTCGTTACGAGCATCCGTCCTACGCGGATCAGAGTCTGCGAGCAATCTGTTTCAGGAGGACTTCGATTGAGGTATCAATGAGAAAGTTCAACATCGTTACACTTCGTTTTCAGGTTCACTCGCCTTTCCCCAGCAACACCACTAATCATGCCCACGACCTCTTCCCCTCCCACGGCCGCCTCTCCCGGCCCTCCCGCCTCTGCCGCCACCACCTTCATGACCTTCACCAGCTCCCTCACCCGCATCATCCTCATCTCCGCTCGGCAAATTCATAGCCACAATGTCGCCAGTCGTGTCCTTATCACAAAAGTCGTAGTGGATGCAGCTTGCGTGCTTCCTCCACAATGCCTTCTTCAAGACACCAGACTGTCGCAGCTCATTGTTCGATCCAGCAAACTTGCCATGCGTGCCCATCCCACCTCCCAGAGCAAGGTCCTTTGGTCTGACACTGCCGCCTTGACTGAAGAAGGTGGAAATGCTTTGACCGAGCACGGGGGTGAGCTGGAGCTGCGCGATCCAGAATCTGTTCCGCTCCTTGAGCTTGTCCTGGTTCTGGTTGATGTACTGTTCAGTCGAGTGCAGGACCTTCTTGATATCACCGGACTGCCATGTCGGTTCATTCCAGAGCAATTCGTTGTTCTCACCGAGCCAGTTCTTGGTGTTAGCGCCAACCTTCCAGTAGTATTTCGCGATCGGGTGGCCGTCTGGTGACCCCACTCCAGTGCCTAAGATGATATTGCGGTTACTTTCCACGGCTTGGGCGTATGTTGGATTTGGCTCTTCCTTAGAGGGCGCTTGTAGCAGACGTTCACCAAGAAAGTGCCAGGCGGTGTCGGCCCAGAGCTTCTGCATGGGTTCTGCCAAACCGTCGAAGCGGACTTTGATGATGAGGATCTCGGAGGGATGCTCCCTTGCGAATTTCATTATCTGCTCTACGCATCACAACTTCAGCGAGTCAATCTACGTATGAAGCTGGCAGGGGTCTGCTTACTTGCGAGATGGTTTTCTTTGGCTTGCTTAGCATTATCGCTAAAGTCGTCGCCGGTGTTCTTAGCCACGCCATGAACAGCGATGAAGTGCGTGTTGTCCTTGCCGGGGGCGAGACGAAGATCAAAACTCCGATTGCCGGTCATCATCTGATCGTACAGGTTCTTCTCCTGGCATTGGTAGCTGAAGTCTGCCAGGCCGTCCTTGTACGTTGCGGCATCGTGGGAACCCGGGAAGCAAAACCATGTTACTGGGATGGTCTTTGCTAGTTCTGGGTCAAGTTTCTTGGAGACGAGGTCTCCCATCCAACTGTATGCTGTTAGCTGTCGCGCAGCGATTTGAAGACAAAGCTGAGGATGTCCTACCTAGGAGGGTGTAGTCCCTGCGGAAAGCCAGGCATTGTGATCGGGATTCTTAGGTGTAATAACAAAAGTCGATGGTATAGAGTAGATTGTGAGATGTCGTAGCAATGAGCGCAACAACCAGGTCAATGGCAATGCTTTTTCCATCGAGGGGCAAGCCGTCTGGACCTGCAGCAGATTCCAGACCTGAACACGTGGGGCTCGTCGCTGCCCTTGTCTCGAAGAGGAAGTGGATCTCTCCGCACGACCTGGAGTCTTGAATGTTGCTTGGACAGGCTTGGCCATAACATTATTTATCTCGCGATGCTTTGTTGTGTTCATACTGTTCAAGAGGATGTCGTTTTGCTAATGAGGTTCATGCCACAGTCTCGACGCCGTTCTCCCAAGTATCTCAGTCGCTGCCAAACAGACTCGCCTGGCTGGGCCAACCACAAGCACATGAACTCATAGAGCTGGTAGGAAACTGCCAGGAACATCTGGCCAACTGAACAGCGGCATATTTGGTTTGCCAATATTCCAAAATGCGTTTCATGATGCTGATGTGCCGCAACAGCATCCATCTGTCGCGTCTTCAGATGATGAGTGTGACGAGCGGCAGTTGGTCGACAAGAGGCAAGTCTTGATTGGCTTCGAGTAATCGTCTATTCGCGACGGCGCTAACGGCGCGGCCCATTGCAGCAGGGACGCACTGGTTCAACGCTTATACTTTTCTGTGGCACAGCGGTCTTCGTCGTATCTCTTCCATCTCGTCTGATGATAAATCTTTGCCATGACATGTACATGTTAGAGTACATACGGCAGCATGCCGCCATCACTGTTCACTGGATCTGGCCTTAACAAGCTGCAGCGTGTCTGTATACTGCTTCTGCTGGGCGGAACGATTCTGTACTTCTCGGGGACATGGCGGCGAGGCTACGAACAAACCCCTTCGCGGGACGCGATGAGTGAAGCATCGAGATCGATGTGCGAGCTGTACCCCGATACTGGGGATATCGCGGTCATCATTAAGACTGGTGCCCAAGAAGGTCTCCAGAATCTGCCTACAACGCTCCGGACTTCGCTGAGCTGCGTGCAAAATTTCTCGGTCCTCTCGGATCTCAACCAGACCCTGGGCGACATTCAAATCCACGATGTGTTGTCCAGGTTCTCGCGACCAGCCATGAAAGGCAACAAAGAATTCGATATATACTGGAAGCAGCAACGGTTGCAGGCAGATGGCAAGGAGAGCGAGATCCCATCTCTTTCGAGCATCCCGGCCATAGAGCGTGACTGGAGAACCAAAGGACGCACGGCCGGCTGGGCTCTTGACAAGTACAAGTGGCTTCACATGCTGGACATGGCTTGGGACCTCCAGCCGGATCGGGACTGGTATTTGTTTGTTGAGACCGATACGTATGTATCGTGGCCGAACCTAAAACGATGGCTGCAAACATTGGAATCCAAGCAGAAATACTATCTCGGTCTCGCAGTCAAGAAAAGCGACGACCGCGAGCCTCTGTACTTTGCGCAAGGTGGCAGTGGTATCGTGCTGTCCGGCGCACTTCTGAGGGAGTTCGCCGTTGAGCGCCGAGGTATCGCAAGCAAATACGAGCGCCGGATGAGAGAATGGTGGGCGGGAGACTTCACACTTGCAGATGTCCTCTACGATGAGTTGGGTATCCACGTCACTCAAATCTTGCCGATGGTCAACCAACACCCACCTCGCTCTATCCCGCTATCGCCAATCGCGTGGTGCCAAGCGGCGCTCGCGATGCACCATATGAAAGCGGACGATTTCGACGAGATGTTCAAGCGAGAGCATGAGCTAGGGTTCTCACGCTTGCTGCTGCGCGACGTCTATGATAAGATATATCCGGATGGTCTGCCGTCCGAGAGTGTCGACTGGAACAACATCGCCGATGCTCACGAGTGGGCTGTACCCATTGACCGAAACAAACTGCCGTTGTCCGTGGATCCCAACAGCGATTTCAACTCTTGCCGCATCGCTTGCGAGGCTCACGAAGACTGCTTCTCCTTCACCTGGCGGAACACCACGATCAACCTCGATGGTCCGGATTACAACTATCTGCACTCTTGTGTCTTGAGCGGCGCTTTTAGACTTGGAGCACCGAAGCCTGAGCAGGCGTTTTGGTCGAACACGGATGAGCGGGATACTTACCGACGGTGGCACAGCGGATGGATGCGGTATAGGATATCTGAATGGGCGAAGGCGCATTGGGAGTGCGACCCTTCTCAAGAGTGGGCGACTCATGCTATTGAAAGTTGACGGATGTACAAGCAGGACCACCCGCATATGATGTACAATCTCTACAAGGTAACTAGCGCAACGTCTCTGAAATCATGTCTGCGAATACCCTTCAAGGCCATGCATGCTTCATACGCATTGTGAACATTAATACTTTCAAACACTCATGAGCCAAATGCGCCCCCATGTTCCGATTGCTCTAGTCGTGAACGTCATAAATCAGGCACAGGCAACGTCGTACTGTTCCAAGCGCCCGACGCTACATCGCCCGTGGACATCACGATCTCATTCCCGTTCGCTTGGTAGAACACGAAAATGGTATCATAACGTCCAGCAGGCGGATACGTCATCGCCGCGACTCTGGTATCCGGTGAGCCTGGCGGACCGGCCACTTCAGACAGCGTGGTTGAACCGATGGTGGAATTCTCTGCCTCGTACGTCATGTTCCATCCTTGAATCTTGCCACTATCGGCAACGCGGCCGAAGAGGTTGCCGTGGTAGGATAGGCCGGCGGATGAGTCGAGGTTTGGGATGTTGATGGATGCTGGGAGGATTCGGTTAGCCATGTATTGACGCACACGGACGCGGTGTATGTGGTCGCTTGTGGGCTCAACTTACACTTTGTCCAAACGTTGATACGATGTGCATCAGTGCTAGCTTTTTTCATCGCCGTGTCCATCCTGTCGGAGCATTAGCTGTGGGACGAGACTACACTCAGCCGTGCGCTCGGAACTCACCAGTACGTCGCAACATCGTTCTTCTGGTCGATGAAGTTGATATAGGTGGTCTGACCTCTGCCCCAAGCAAACATTGCGGGAGCAGCTTCTCCATTCATGTCCTCCCAATTCTGATCGTAATGCCACTGCGTCAGACCTGGACGCCACGAGTACTGGTTGAACGTGGTGTCACCCGTCCCGACCAAGACCCGCATGCCGCTGTATGGTTTCGTCCCCTCCAGATTGACGTCGCCTATGGGTCCAGCATAGAAGCCCGCCGTCAGGCCAACGTGAGCTGAATCAAGGGCGCGGACCTTGAGATCATTCAGAGGCCCGTCTGACCATACGTACGTGAGGTTGGTGATGCTGCGTTGCCGTAGAAGGTTCTCTTTGTTGATGTCTGCGTTCAAAATCAGCCGCGAGTATAATGCGTTAGTGGCAAGGATACGCACAAAAGACGTGCAACCCTGCAACATCCCCAGCGCCTCCCGGGCAGCGGATTGCGATCGGTGTGCCCTGCTTCGCATCGTCGGCGATGATGTCCTTTGAAGAGCCCCCAGTCCAGCCTTCTGGTATCTTGTTCTGCAACACCCGAATCTCGCCGCTGCTGTGCTGAAAGAACAGTAGAAGATTGCTTTGGTTCGTTTGAAGCTGCGTCGGCCATGCGAGATGTAGTTGTGACTTCAGGACACACGCTGCGAGCCCGGATCGTTCGACCGCGCCTTTGCTCCCCGAAGGCGCAGATGAAGTGTCGTTTGGCCTTGAGGCAGGGGAATCCGACAGCCTCGTCCTGTTCGAGGCGGCGTGTGAAGACCTGAAATCTGTTAAGAGGCTGACAAAACGGTCTTTCGGCATGCTTGTACGTACTCATCTGACTGAAGTCCCATCGTAACTCCAACACCAAGGCCAATACCCAGCAGAATCAGGATCGAGATCACGCTACATCCCCATATCAAGGTCTTTCGACGTCGCTTTCGTTGGAGGCCCTCCTCATCATTGGCTTTGGAGTGTATATCGGCTCCTCCTTGCTCGTGCTGTTGCTCGTTTGGATTGTGAATCCAGACAGACTCCTTGTGGACGTAAGGCTCTGACGTCTGCTTCTCTTCTCCGCCTGCTACTTGCTTTCCATAGGCGCTGCTCCGATCAGTACGAGGGGGATTGACTACTTCAGGAAGCGAAGAGAAGGTGTTGCTGGTCCAAGCGACCATGTTGAGGCAATGGCTTCTTATAAGCAAATGGCTAAAGCAAGCAAAGAAACGTAACACAACCAGCTTCTTCAATTGACATAAGAGAGCAGACAGGAACGGCGGGTAGGCATCGTCGAAGGGATGTCCAGCCTTGTCCTACCGATATCAGCTGGCCCTCTGCGGCACAGCATACTGGCAGCGAGAATACGCCTCAGGTTCGGCGCCAGGAAGTCTTTCTGATTTGGTAGTAGGAACGCACGGCTGCTATCATGGTCTTGCTCCATCAGCTCCTCTGTTGCGGCGCCGTAGAAGCGATGATCCTGAGACAGCCTGTGCCGCCTCGACATCGTGCTGCGTGCAAGTGGGCTTGCTATACCCTACTGTGGCGCTGTACCATGCTGGCCATGCAGGAACATGGGCGCTTAGCGGGAATGAGGCCGGGTTGACCTGCGCGCTTTTGCGCAACTCACACCACAAGCAGCAGGGTCGAGACACTCGGCGAGTGGCTCTGCGTGGCCCAGGACTGCATGTAGAGTTCGGTAGAGTCGTTGATGAAATGAATGACGGCAACGTGGTTGCTGCGAAAAACGAGCCGGGCCACCAATCTTGCCTTTCAGGCGCGGACAACGCCTCCGCCGCCCCGATGCCGACCAGATATTTGCGCAAAACATTTCCATGCTGGAGTCCCAAGCGGTCAACTGAAGATAGGCCTGTTTCAAGGGGGGATGTAGGCGCATCGTGGCGGCAGGTGTTGGCGGTTCGGATTGCCTGAGTCGCCCTTGGCATGGACGACACGGGCGAAGGCCATTGATGCTCCATGTTCTCACCATCATCACAGTGTTGGCGTCGTCATTTACCTATGCATCGTCCGGCGCATTCGGCATAGGGGAGAGAAAGCGCTAGAGCGCAGCTCGAGAGGGCCCAAATATGGCACACCGGCCTTGCATTTGGGAATGAGATGCTACCCATCCGGCCTCATTGAGACTCCTAAAACGTCTCAAACACCAGATGAATGCCCAGCTGTGAGCCCCGGCACGAAAACCACGGGATATTAAGACGATTGAAACTGGCAGCGCCGGATCAGGCTGACGAGCTTGACGTGGGCAGATTGGGGGTCACGGATGGATGTCCCATCTGACATACGACGCGACCCCTTCCGTTCGATATCCTACCGCCTGTGTGTATCTCAAGCCCGAGGAGGATGTCACGAACCTGTCCAAGCCATCAGCATACTGTCAACAGCCGTTGATCGTCTGGAGACACGGGAAGAGCACCAGGTGTCCACAAAGGTTTGCTAAATCCACTGGGACGACGCCTGGTTGTGTTGTACTGCGACCGTCCGACGCCTCAAAACAGCATCCTTACCTGCATGTACACAACCACAAGCGGCCACCGGTTATTTGTCGGGCGGGTGTAGCTTACGACAGTTCAGGAACGAAGTTCAATCTACATGAGGTCTTACACACATAGCCGGGTATCCCAGCATCCGGACGTTTGTCTTGACCACGAATTCGGTTGCACACTACATGCCTCCTCGACAGAACCCACTGCAAGCCAGTTCACCACATGTACAATTTGATGTTCGCTTCTCGGTCGCCGTCTCTGGTTACGCCGGACGCACGAATTCGGCATACCTTGTGTGATACTATGGCTTCGTTTTGCTGGGCCGCGGTGCTTGTGGCCTGGAAGCGCGGTGGAAGGACCGATATGTCGCCCTTCAGTGCTACGTTCTTAGGTGATACGGGCCAGGCAAACTCCTCTTCAATATGTACTTCCATCCACCGGTGCGCAAGGCGTCTGCCCTGTCTATAAAACAAACCCTTTCCAGCCTGCAAAGCCTTCTCGTCAGGAAATCGTTCTCCTGCCAGCTTATGCAACTCTTTAGTGCAGACTCAGCTTGACGCCCAGTCCTCTCTTCAGCAAGCTTGTGGCCGGAAGTATGCCAACCCAACACCACTGCCAAGAACGGAAGCAAGGCGGCAAGCCTTGCAGGCGTAGGATAACACCGTTCGGTCAGCCATACTGCAAGAGCCACCAGTTCTACTGTACCCGATACGGATGTACCCCCATGAAAGATCCCGAAGGTCCTGGTTGACAATGTCCAGGATGCGACAAGGAGAAGAATACCATAGAGAGAGACGAAGACGTGGAACGTGAAATGTGGGCTGAGAAACGACAAACCGCCCCGAAGGCCGGCATCAGCAAGAAAAGCCCAAGATATCCCAAGTCGACGACCAGGCTCAAGCCTCCTGGACGAAACAGATCGCGTTCCACGGATCGAGTGAGAACTCGCTCTAAGTTGACTCCGGCCAAAGCCTCATCTCGAGTCCAGTCTCAGGCAGGATCTTGCGCCGAATCTCGCCCTGGATCCCAACCTATGTCTCGAGCGGGATCTGTTAGATCTGTCAAATCTGTCAACTCTCGAGCCGGGACTCCAGCATAAGTGCAAAGGGTCTAGGGCTCACTGATGGGAGCCTGGGTTGAGCAGACGCACTTTCCCAATATTCTTTTTATTACACAGTATGCCCGCATGCAGTAGCTCCCCTGTTTTGGTCGAACCAGCTAACATCTCCAGACATGCCGTGCTACTACGATCCCTCCTTTCATAATCGGGACTTGTACTTCAACGTCCAGAAACTGGGTCGCGAGTGACAATGATATGCTGAGCATGTATTGGGATTCATTCTTACTCTCGTTCATACCTTTCCAGCTACTGAAGATGACCGGTGATTGGATGTGCGCTGCCGTTGGAGAAATAATGAAGATGAGGTTGAGGAGAAGAATAGGATCAAGGTATAGGTATCGAGACACTCAAGTATGTAAGTATGGTACAACGTCAACAAGAAGCGTGGTCTTCCCCATGACTGACAGAAACTTAATAAACCCGAACACAAGCTCGTCATTCAATAAGAGCTGATCACGGTTCTTCGTCATTCCCTGTTTGCTCGCGCTATAGAATGACAGTGCTGGTACTATTCGCTTGCTTCCAGTTCCCATTAAACAGTACTTCGATGGCTTCTACTAACGGGTTACAGTATCCCAAGCACTACACCACACCAAGTACCAAAATGGACTCACCCATCTCTCGACCAGCCACGTCTCAGTCTGACACTCGGAGTACGTCGTCAACCGACAAGTATCAACATGAGCCTTTCGAAACCTTCAAAGAAAAGATTTTGGCCTTGTCCACAGGCATTCGGGCATCAAGCATTGACGACCTCCGACGTATGCAAGGTGGAAGCTACAACCGTGTGGTATTAGCCCACGTAAACTGGAAGCCAGGGGCGCTGACGCCGCCCAATGTGAACGAAGTCATCTTCCGCATGCCTCGACAACCCGATGAAGAAGATGTCTCCGAGGCTGTTCAGTCACAAGTGGCGGTCATGAAGTTTGTTCGACAGCACGGCATCCCGGTAGCTGAGGTGATAGAGTTCGATGCTACCGTGGACAATGCCATATGTTCGCCATATACCGTCCTTTCTTACGTCGATGCCCCGAGGCTGGATCAGGTTTACGACGACATGAGTTTAAACGAAAAGCTTCACTTTGTGACGCAATACAAACACATTCTCGCCCAGCTCGAGGAAGTGCAATTCCCACGGGCCGGAAGTCTCCACTGCACCGAGGAAGCAGTGCATGTCGTACATTGGTGTTGGGCTAATTCTAGTGGCCCTTACCATGTGGAAGCGGATGCCGAGAGTTGTAGCGTCCACCTTTCCCGGCGGCGTGCGAGCGACGGCAGTGATGTTGGGAAGTCCGCGCTGTCGTTGATAGAAGCACAGCTTGCTGAGCGACAGGCCCAGCTGGACGATGACATCGAAACCGGACAGCACGTGGAGTACAAGAAAGAATACTTCGACAGGCTTCAAAGGATATGTGTCCAGATGCGGCAAGACAAGCGCTACAGTAGGGCCTGGCAAGAGGATGTCAGTGTGCTGCATCACTGGGACCTTGAGCCTCGCAACATCTTGGTCCAGCACGAAGACGAAGGGACACGCAGTCGCTGGAAGATCAAGGCAGTCTTGGATTGGGATGATGCTCTTGCGGTGCCGACAATTCTCACTCGTAAGCCAGCTATCTGGCGCTGGGACAGGTCGTGCCTGCATAGCTCGCTCACACCACCGGACAAATTTTTCGACTGGGATGCAGATACCCTGCAGCCAGACCACTATTCGGGGCTGACGGGAGAGCCACAAATCGTCAAGCAGCGTTTCGAGGCCCTATACCGGAACCAAGTCATATCAATCAACGGCAAATGGGACATTGAAGAGTACGTAGATGTGGCGTATCAGACTGGCCGCTGGCTCCGTAACCTGGAGCGATTCACCATGTGTACCTTTTCAGAGAAGTCCGAAGTGGATCTGCTCGATCGTATGGAACTGGAATAGTCTATGTATCATGGAGGCCTGGGATGTTGAGGTTCTTTCTATGTGCAGGTACCTTTGGATGGCGGTCTTATTCTCAACCCATATTGTTCGGTAGGGTCACATGGTGTGAACAGAGCATCAACAGCTGTAATCAGCCTTCAATCTCTCCTGATATTGCGTGCAGAAGAGAGCTCCTCAACCAAGTGGGTTCGCTGTTTTTCCTTCTCGTGCGGAAAACACCATTTGTCTTGTGGCCGTACAGTCGTGCTCACGGCCGCCGGACTCCAGAGATGTTTGCTACGTCCTCAGTAAGGTAGCTTGCTTACCCTGTTGACCGCTTGCTGGTACGCAGTCTGCCCCATGTCCGTTGCGAGAGTGACTATCGATGGCCACGATGAGTAGTGGTAGCCGTGGTCAAGCATGGAAAACGATGAAGTGCCTTACCGAATGGCAAGCGTGTCAAGCAATGTGTTGTAAAAAGAAGAAGTGGCAGATTCCAGACTACAAAGTATGTTCCGAGGATCCTTCGACGAGGTAAAAGATCGTTGAGGGCGGATATTATGTTTACGGTTCTCCGAGACAGTAAGAGCGCCATCGTCTAACAGAAGGCTTCATAGCAGGCGACAAGGTCTCGGAGACGTGGCTCAAGCAGTCGTCCCCCGACCTACGAACCATCTGGCCCATTCCCGGCATGACAATTGCTTTTGCCTTTTCAAGCGAGGGACAGTGGAAGCATCCCAGTGGCCAGATCGCGCAGTCTTCTCCAAGACCGAAATGCACCAGCCAAGGCCACATCACTCCGTTCGGCGGGCGTTGACTGTTTGTGAGAGGATCCACCACACAGCTCGCTCTTACCTGGGCCGCGGGATGGGCTGCTCTCAGTCTTTCGCTTTCTCGTGAAACATGAGACAGGTCAGTCGATCAACGGGACTGCGAGCATGGTCTTCCGTGCAAGAGGTGGTCAGATGCTTCATGTCCATCCTTGCATCTACGTCATCTCCCATTGGTGTGCTGGAGGCTCTTGCATGCGCTTAGAATTAGTACGTCCGTGTGACAGCGCCTCGTATTTTCAGCTCACCTAGCATGATGCGGAAACGGTTATTGAAAAACATGCTGCTGTCGCTGATGGCGGAGGTTCCTCTGGAAACAAGCAAATCGACTGAGGGACAGTGGCCTTCCGTTGCATCAAAGCACCGTCCTTGGCCCTGATCAAAGCATTCCCTCGCTGCTTGCGATGGACTTCACCAGCCTGACACCCCAGCAAGTGCTCGAACTCGCAAAGCCGAGCAAGGAGTTTGAGGAGGTACGAACAGCCTGAACGTGACTGTCAACTAGGTCACTCAGCAGGTCATTGCAGGTTCTTCGAACATATCAAGCCCCCGGTCTCGACTGGTCGAAAGCAGCGAAAGCCCTCGCCATTCTGCGCCACTATGTGGGATCGGCCGTGCAAGCCGACCAGGCAGACCCAGAAGTCGAACAGGAGACTCTGCACGCTCCAGCTCGGGATGGTACAATGCTCCCGCTGAAGGTCTTCAGGCCTGCGAATGCTAGGGAGGAGGCTGCAAGCTGCCCGTTGATCGTATTGTTCTTCGCCGGCGGCTTCATAATGGGCGATCCGATGACTCTGGCACCACTGGCACGATCCTTGGTCAAGCGCTTCAATGCTGTGGTGGTTGCGCCAACGCATCGCCTGGCACCTGAGCATCCATTCCCGGTCGCCATCGAAGACAGTTGGGACTCTTTGTCCTGGATTGCACATAATGTGGGCACGATCGGTGCTGATGCAGCAAGGGGCTTCATCCTTGGAGGCTTATCATCCGGCGGCAATGTTGCAAATTCGGTCGCTCATCTTGCTCGTGACAACAATCTTCAGCCTCCCCTCACGAGAGTGTGGTTCAGCTGTGCTGGTGTCCGTATAGCGCCAAGCAATGCTCATTTGCTCCCTGAAGTCTACCGTGAGAGGAACCTCAGCCGTTCCCAGAACGAGTGCGTGGACAGCGTCACCACCTCTGCCGGCATGGAGCAGTTCAAAAGGGATGCACTAAAGGCAGATCTTGACTCTCGCCTCATTGCTCCCATGATCTGGTCTGACGAGGCCGGTCTTGGCCACAAAGGCTTCCCGAAGACCTACTCACAGGTGGCAGGGATCGATACTGCTCGAGACGAAGCTCTGATATTCGACGACATTCTCAAAGAAGGAAGGCATACCGACCCGCCTGGATGTCTATTCGGGAGTGCCACACTTCTTCTTCTATACTTTCAAGGATCTGCCAGAGTCCAAGCGGTGGGAGCAAGACACCCTGGACGGCTTTGCGTGGCTGCTCGCTGACTGATGATGATGATGAGTAGACGTTCGGTGGATGAGTGGGAAGTGAAGGTACGCGTAGAGTCGAACAATGCCGTGGAATTGTCATATCGTCATTTCGTCATCTAGATCGTGTCAGATACATGTAGCTCATAAATTGTCGGTCACGACAGATGTCTCCAGTCTCTCATGGATTCTCAACGACTTCTGGGACCCGACTCGTCCCCAAAAGAGCCAATTCACGTCGGAGTTTTGCGTTCTGCTCTTCCAGCTCATGCAAGCGCTCGTGCAAAGGCTCCATCTGCTCTTCTGCGCCGGCGCTCAGCTCTTCAATGATCTGCGAGGACAAGCCATAAGCGAATGTCCATCGAAAGGACAGCCATGGCCTACCTTGAATACACGCCACAGGCGTAACACCACCACCAATGACCCAACCTCCTCCAACACGCCCTTGAGTAGTACGTCAATGACGAAGGCGGCCGTGATGACAGTAGCATCCAGGCAATGGAACCACGAGCGGAAATAGCTGCAGCAATCAGTACGACCCTTGGTGAGACGACACCTCCTAGAACACACACTTCCACCCAAACACACAGAAGCTAGCCAGTAATTCGGCCATGAACAAGCAGCTGAACACCAGACTCACGATGCCAAGCACATTCTGCGCCTCGCGCCCATCCTTCGCAGGCACCCGACCTTCGCAGGTCAGTAGTTGCAAGATGAGGTCCGTCAAGATGGACGTCACGTCGAGTGACACCAACAGCAGGACGCTGTAGTGCCCAGTCTTTGAGGTAAGGTATCTTTTCACGGTATGCCGAGCTGCAGCCTCTCGGGATGCCGTCGCGTGCTGCACACCTTTCAGCCGATCAGAAGGCAGCAGAGGGTGTCGTTCCATTTCCGAGCTCAGCCCTGCGTTGTGGTGTGAGGGTGAAGTACGGAGTATTGGGTTCACAAAGGAGGCGATGTGTCGACTTGGCACGTCAAGCTCCCGGATCCAAACGGAACGTGACAAGCTTCCAAGGCGAAATTATGCGTTTGGTTGGCGTCGATCAAGGAGTTGAAAGTCGGGGTCCCCTTCTCTGTGCAACCACATGCTCGCTCCACCCGAGCCTCGTGGGATTGGCATCCGTCATTTGTGTTACTGGAGCTGCTACGTTGCATTGAGCATACCGAAGTGGGACGTAGGAATAACGGAACAACCCCAGCTCTCCGCCTCAGGCCGGCGTGATGGTCACTGGGAACTGTCGATCTTCGTTTGTCCTCCCCCCGAACGCCCGGTTGCTGAAACCTAGCATGTCACGTACTTGAGTGTAGGACATGATTGGTGGTATTCACCGTCGACACCGACCAGAAAGGCTCGTAGCAGATGGGCGACGACAACAAAGGAAGGTAGCAAGTGTTGCATGCTGTCGCAGCATAGGAAAGCATAAGTAGAGCACTGTTTCTCTCTCATCTCGGAGACATCACACAGTCCATCACAGCCTCAAACACTACCACTGAATAGCACTGCTGCCTTCGAAATGTTCACCCTCTTCTCATTCACGGCTTTGGCAACCACAGCCCTCGCTGCCCCTCACCTCGCTAAGCGAGACAAGGTCTACGGCTTCGACATCTCCCACTACCAGTCTTCCGTCGACTTTGAATCCGCCTACAACGACGGTGGCCTCCGCTTCGTGTATATCAAAGCCACTGAAGGCACCACATACGAAGATTCAATGTTCTCGGTATGTGCCAGCTTGCCTGAGCCGCCCTCTGCTTCCTAGTCTGACGCTTGCTGCAGTCGCACTATGGCGGCGCAACCGACGCCGGCTTTATCCGTGGCGGCTACCACTTCGCACACGGCGACTCATCTGCCTCCGACCAAGCGGACTTTTTCGCCGACAACGGTGGTGGATGGACCGACGACGGCATCACGTTGCCCGGTATGCTGGATCTCGAAGCCAGTTGTAGCGAGAATGACGACTGGGAAGGCTGGATCCAGGAGTTCTCCGATAGGTATCACGAGAACACTGGAAGGTATCCGGTGTTGTACTCGAGCCCGAGCTGGTGGTCGGAGTGCACCGGGGACTCGAGTGCATTCAAGGGCACGAGTCCGTTGATGATGGCGTGCTGGTACGTGGTAATCTGCTTGGTGTTGAAGATTTGATGAACTGACCGAGTCGCAGGAATGATGACCCATGTGACCCACAAGGCAGCTGGCCATTCTACACCTTCTGGCAGTATGCTGACTCCAACGGCTATGGCGGTGACTCGGACGAGTTCAATGGCGATATGACGCAGCTCAGAAAGCTCGCGACTGGCTGAGAAGTCTTCCATGGGCGTTGGTCTCTCCACGCGGAGAGGAGGTGGAACTTAGTATGACTGGACATACCAACCATGAAAGCTACGATTCTGCCATACACCACACCACCACGTCTCCGTTTCGTCTCCAGTCATCGTGGAAGTGCGTGTTGAAACCTCTCCAGCACTCTCGATACTTCGTCCCTTCAAGTACCTCCTTCATGGTGGGCTCTAGCTGCTGGAAGAATACCAGATACTGTGGCCAGCCCAGTTTTTCGTCGTCGCTTGATGTTCCAGCGTCCATAGAAGAGCCGTGCCGTATCGACGCTGTGTTTGCCATGTTGTCTTCGACCCATGCTATAGGATTGGCATAGAAGACATCCGCCTCGTCCATGTAGCCTAGCCGCTCCTCGACGCTAAGTCCGATGGGTGGTTCGCACGTCAGGGCCCCAGCTTCGATCTCCGGGTAGACGAGATGGCTGCGCCAGGGCGTGCTGTGGCAAGGCATCAGAAATGCTACCGTCGTAGCCACCATCTCTCCAGCTCCCGGAGTGGAGGAGAGGGCAAGCTTTTTCTCATGCTGGTGGCGTAGATAGTGCATCACATCGACAACGCCGCGTTGATGGACGTAGGATGTGTAATACATAACGGCGACGTTAATCGCGGCTGCCAGAGTCAAGATGATGATACGACTTGGTCGAGCCGGTCGCCGGAAGAAGCTTGAAAATGGCTCCGCCGCAAGTACATGCAGCATTGGCAGTAGTGGATAGATGAACCGGACTTCTTTGTGGGAGATCCCGCCGAGAGCAAGCACCGACGTGATGACTGTCAATGCAAGGGTGCTCGATATGGCCGTCATACGATACTCTGCATTTGACGACGATGTATCCTTGCGCAGGCTGTACAAGGCTTGCCATAGCGCTACGGCTCCGAAAGGCAAAGCTGTAGTAAGCAACAGCGGTAAACCCTCGGTGATGTAGTAGTCCAGCCGATTCTGTCCGTAGAAGACAGCCAATGACTGTACAACGTTGAAGTGCAGAAAGCGCAGAGGAGGCAGTACAAGCTCGTCGTAGAAAGCTCGATCAGCAGCGACCGAAACTGCAAGTACTGCTGACCCACAAATGGACGCTGCAGTCGCCAGCCTTAGCGCTGCTTGCTTGCCACCATATCGGAAGACAACGGTGATACTGATGGTGGCCCAGATGATGATGTTGGTTGGCCGGAGAATGCAGGCTATAGCAGCGGCGCAAAGCGAGCCGTAGAGGCCAGTTGACGATGAGTTTGACGCGGTCTGCTTCTCTTCTGGACTCGAACCCAGGAGAAGGTCCCAAGGCCACAAGCGTAACGCAATAATCGTCAAGGTGGTCTCCATGGAGTTCGATAGCGTACGTACTGAAGCGAACCATTGCCATGGACTAGTTATTGACAATACGAGGGCTGCCGCTGATGCGTGACTCTTCGAGCCGTAAATATCGCAGGCCAGTCGGTAAGTGTACGCATCGGTCAGAGCAGCGAACACGGCCTGCAAGACTTTTGGAGCAGCCACCAGCACTTCTGCCCGAACACTTGGCGTGAGACCAAGAGTCGTGGAAATGCTGTCCGCAAGATTGTAGATTGAGGCAAATAGGAGAGGGTGCAGCGATGATCGGAGACGTTCGTGCCATTCCCATGTGATCCAGGCGTTGACGGAAGGCCCGAAGGCTGTCTCCAAGGCGGGCTCCAGCGACTGGAAGTACTCGTCTGGCTGGAAAGATGTCTTGATCATCAGGGCATTGATTATGCGAAGAACGAGCAGGCCGACAAAGAGAGCGCCCATGTACTGCGGTGCAGTGCGGGCCATGGATGAAGTTCGAGCGTCGTGCTTGTTGCCTGGTTGGTCGCCCATGGCGTTGTGTTGAGATCCTGGTGGCCAGCTAGCTAAAAGACTCGTACAGAGTAGTGTGTCAGGTACCAGGCCATAACGGTGATCTCAAAACTGAGCACACTGCAACACATTGAAGATTTCGACTCCTGGAGTGTCGAGATGGCGTACCCGACAGGAGTTGAGCTAAGATTTAGGGTTGACGGCAGGGAACGGGACGGCAAAAGCCAAGCTGATTAAGGCCGTTTAAAGTCCGCTCGAAAGTCACGTCTCAAGTCAGCAAAGACAACAATGCGACACATTTCACTAATGACTTGACTTCGTTCGACTGCCCACAAAACTCGACGCACGCTGCGATGTGATCCTCTTCCTCTCCATGTACGAACCACAACTACCCTTAACACACCACAATGTTCTGGCGACTACGCTGCTACTCCTGCGGGACCCGCTCCCCTCACTCCAAAGGCACGCACGAGTTCCAGTGCGCCAACTGCGAGGCCTACAACTTCTACGATACCGACGGCAACGTTGTCGACACTCCCGATACTATCGCCGCCCCGCCCGTCCAACCCAGCAAACACAGATATCAGACCTTCACCCGACCCCTCCCCAGGGATGCGCCCCGAAACGACGATGAGATCTTCTGTAACCGGTGCCGCAACAACCAGCGCATATACACGGAAGCTCTTTCGAACGCTCTCCCAGACGAGGACCATCCTGAGTATGCCGAATACGAAGCAAGGCTACCGCAGCTGAAGGCGGACCTTGAGCAGAAGTGGCCTCTCATCTGTACGAGGTGCGCAAGCAAGGCACAACAGAAGATTCGGCAAGCAGACTACTATGGCAAGACGCAACAGGCATCAAGGATGATGTTGCAGACTCGGAAGAAACGGGGTGGCAGCCCAGTCGGTCAAAGAGACGATTGGGGCAAGTGGTCGATGCGGATGCTGTTGAAGGCAGCCGGAATGGTTGTGTACGCCAGTCTGCTGGCTCAGATGGCGTGGCATGCATACGGCATTTTGGCAGCACTCACCGGCTCCATGACCACGGAGGATGCGGAAACCGTCGAGTTCGCATTCGACCCCAGCGTCAAAGACTGCGCGAAACAGACTCGGCTGTTACACTTCGACCCGTCGTGTTATCAGCTCTTCGCGACGCTGATACCAAAGGCCCTACTCACCGGCCTGTGCTTGCTATGGTACAATCCCGGCATCAGCAGCTGGTACCACCATACTTGGCGCATGGAAGCTGTCAACGGCCAGACAGAACATTTTCGCATTCAGGCAGTGCTCCTCATAATTCGACTTGTCGCCTGGATCGGCTTAACAGATGTCACTACCACAGGAGGGCTCAGCAAGCAGAAATTGATGGCCGCCCATGGATTCATGATTGCTTTCATCGCCCTCTGCCAATGGGTCAGTGAGCGCACCATCAGCCCGCAGCGGTGGGTGCTTCGAGGCAAAATCATGCCCAAACCAGATGAGGCCGATTTCTTTGGTGGGGCGGCTGGTCCTGCTGAAGAACAGTACGATCGCCAGGCGTCTTCTGTACCACCGCAGTTGCGTCTCTTTCCACGCAACGAGACACCGTTTCCGATTGAGAGACTGGCACCACAACAGCCGCGAAGAGGCTACTCGAGACTTGAGCTGCCCGCAAATCCGCCGCCTTCTCCACCTATCACTGACGACGACATGATGGATATCGATACCAACTACGAGCCTCCAACGCTACGCAGCGCACACAATCAAAGCACGAATCAATCTCTTGGCTGGGGCGGCATGCGCAACGAACTTTTCGACATCCATGACAGCACCCGCGCGCAGCAGGACCGCCAACGCCAACGTGACGAACAGCCCACCAAGCTTCGTTACCAACCGCCCAACGAACAGAACCCCTTCCGCGGGCGCCTGCCTCCGGCACCAATGAGCATGGAACGCCGCCTCCGCAATCCACCCACCCAAGTCTCTTTCAAGAAAGCACCTTTGAGCAAGCAACAGGACTTCATGAAGCAGATGCGCGAAGGTATTGAGAGCGGGAAGGGTTTCACCAAACCGAACGCAGCACAAGCCGCGCAGGGTGTTCATGCAGCTTTTGCTCTAGATGAGGATAGTGATTTCTCGCCCATTAAGACTAGACGGGTTGCTCACTCTACCAGCATGGGTGAAGTGCTTGAGGACGAGCCAGCGAAAAGCAGGACGAAGGGGAGTCTGGATCTCAGACCGGGTAACTGGACGTTGAAGGGTGATCTCGATACTGCAACCGGGTTGGAGGACTTGTTTGGCGGCACGAGTTTCAGAATTGCGGATGAGAACGGTGTTCAGAATGGGAGGGCTGCGATGTCCGAGCAAGCGCACAGCTCTGTGGCCACTCGCGGCTGGGTGCTGTTGGCTGTGATAGCTGCTGTGGCTGCCGTTGTCGTCGTCGAGCCAGTACGGAGGACAGTTTGTTTCTGGCTGATTGCCAGGCTGGAGGCGATGGGGTATTGAGGGCTTGCAAGAAGATGTGAGGATTCTCGCCGTAGACGGTCCC
Source organism: Saxophila tyrrhenica (assembly GCF_035928015.1). Classification (NCBI taxonomy): domain Eukaryota; kingdom Fungi; phylum Ascomycota; class Dothideomycetes; order Mycosphaerellales; family Extremaceae; genus Saxophila; species Saxophila tyrrhenica. The sequence goes on along the minus strand of NW_027041738.1, from coordinate 1,365,654 downwards.
CATTGGTGGATTTTGAAAGCGCTATAGCGGCGGCGTTTGGATTTTGGGAGCAGAGAATATGCGATCGCGTGCATATGCGCGCTTGATCTTGGCTTTGATAGCGTAGGATGATTTCTTGTACTTCTCCAACAAGGAAGGCTTCAATTTGCCTTGTCCCAAGCCCCGCCTCTCACCTCACCTCACCTCACTCCAAGTCGCGTTACCAACTCCCACCATATTACCACCGCCCATCGCCTGATACAGATTCTCTAACACTCCATGGTGCGAGCAATCCTGAAACGTTACGGTCATGCCGGCTGGGGTTCAGAAGAAGAAGCAGAGGTCGCGTCGGGGATGCGAGACCTGCGCTTCACGAAAAGTGAAATGCGATGAGCAGGGCGAGCGATGCGGCAACTGTGTCCGCCTGAACATTGAGTGCGTCTGGAGACACTCTCAATCCACGCAGCGCTCACGAATCAATCGAGCATGTCAGAATTGTCGCCGCCGTAAGGTTGTATGCCCGCCATGTCGTCAAGGAGCACCACTAAACCTGTCTCAGACACGCTGTCGCCGCGAAGATGATGCAACGCATTGCGAGCCTTGCAAAAGCTCGGGTCTAGTATGCGCTGCTGAGCTGCCTCCATCTCGACATCTCCCTACACACACCGCTGAGCTACGGCCTCTCGTCGAAGCGTACTTTGAAGGGCCGTTCAACTTCCTCTACTTTCAGTGTCTTCATCGCTCTTCATTCACGCAGATGCTCGAGAAGGGTCTCATTGCAAAGGACCTACTACTGGTAGTTTGTGCCACCGTGCAAAGGATCCGTGACCCTGCTGGACCTGGAGACGCCTGGGCTGACGAAAGTGGGAAACTTGTAACCGAGCGCATCTTCTCAAAGCCGTCAACCTCCAGTCTACAGACACTACTACTGTTGCAACGGTACGAGGAAAACCGCGGCCGCCATCTTCGAGCGTGGCTGTATTCAGGTCTTGCCCTTCGGATCGCCCACGCGCTGCAGATCAATGTTGAGCACCAGGATCAGCCGGTCACAGTCAGAGAAGTTAGACGGCGCATCCTTTGGAGTCTGGTCGTGACCGACTCGTTGACGGAGTCAGGTACGCGGCCGTTGAGCGGCTTGAGGGTGCATGACCTGACGGTCGGGCTACCGTGCGGCGAGAGCGATTTCATACGCAGTGTTGCTGGTCCCGCGACGCAGGTCGAACCTCACAACGTCAATGAATCGCTACCGGCCTATTGTGAAAGCATAGGTGCCCAGCTTGTGAGCTTAGCACTGCTGCGACTGGAAACGGTTGACTACACATTCTCGTATCATCCGAGAAATCTCGGGCACCTACCATCCGAACTACCGTGGGATAAGCTCGCAAAGTTCCAGCGCCTGCGGCAGAAGCTTGAAGGATGGAGGCAACAGCTTCCAGCGCAACACAGCGCAGACAACACCATTTGCTCCAAGAGCACCAAGATCCAGATCCTAAGCCTCGCATGTCTATACCATGGAGCATCTTGCGATCTCTTCCGGATCGGAGCAGTTTTGTCTAGCCTGCCACGGACACACTTCACGCCTCCACCAGAAGCGTTCTTGTCTGAATGTGCACGTGCGCTTCTTTACCACGCCTACTGCATTGCGAAAGCAATATCAGACTTGTCACCGGCACTCGACTACTGCGACTCGTATGCTGGAGTATGCGGCTGCTTGGCTCTCCGTCTGCTCATCGTCGACCGACGCCCGCGGGAGCAGGATTACGTTCCACTCTCAGATCCATCCGTAAGCTGGGCCATCTCTGGAACGACAAGGTGTGTGGAGGCTGTTGCACGATGGTCGGAGCCTGTGCGCGGCTACTTTGGCTCCATCTCTGCTATGTGTCAGGAGCGTGGTTATCCCATCGCCTCTCACGGCACGCAGGAACATGGTCCGGATCCCGAGAACCTCTCAAGAGCCGCCTCTCCCAGCTTACGGACCTTCGGAACATTTGGGACTGTGCGTCGAGACCTCAAAGCTCACGCTCATGAAGACGATGCGGCATCCGTTCCCGCAGGTAGTGATGCCGGAATAAGTCCGAAGGAGTTCCCGACTACGGGGCTAGACGGAATCAACCGCTCGCCTGCCAGCTTTGGGCCACAAGAAGGGTTTGATGCTCAGTTCCCTCTCTCGTGGGATCCTATGAGCGACGACGCTTTGCTGACATACTCAGCGTGGGCGGATGGCACATATGACTTCGACGCCGCAGAAGCCTTCAGGTACAGCGACAGTCTCGGACTTGGCTTTCAGAATAATCTTTACATGCCGAATGGAAACTATTGAGTGCGAACGAAAAGCTCCATATCTATCTCGAAAGGTCTCCGACATACAGAGCAATCTCTGCTACTAGACCTTGTCGTCGTGGTACTCGACTCCAGTAGAGGCACCCTTTTTTGTCCCCAACCCGGCAATGTCGGATTCCAACTCCGCGACCCTGAAGACAAGATCAGTATGTCAACGTCAGAAACATATGCTAAAGCGCATACCTTCTGCCAGCGCCAGATGTACGAGTGGAAGCAAACTTGCGAGCAGGGATACGACGTTCGAAGAGTTCGTCCTGGCAAGTCGATGGTGTCAGCAATTGCTTCACACGACTGCCCATAGAGCAATATGCTTATCGGACTCACCACTTCTTCGAGTGACCGGCCTTTGGTTTCTACAAGAGGAGTAGATAGTCAGCAACCTGCCCGTCCACAGGGCCAGCGTCCGTGACTTACCTGGTACACAAAAGTACGTGTAGATTGTCGCCATCGTCGCAAATCCGCCGAAGACCCAGCCTATGTTGGCATCGATCTCTGCAATCACGTATGGAATGGAGAAGGCTGTAACAAACGCGGCGATGATACTGATCGACAGCGCGAAAGCTTGCGTCTTCTCTCGCAAGGCGTAGCTTCCGATCTCTGCACCGATCACGTATCTGTTTTGGTGCGTATGGGGTCAGCCTATGTCACATAAAGCAGTAGAAAGAAGGTGGAACCACGATGATGGACTTACGATATACTGGCAATCGTCCCGGCATAGAAGAAGTTGTACAAGATGACGCTGGCCACCAGCATGTTGGCTTCATGGCGATTGGGCTCCGCAGGCAGGCCAACTCCGGCCACGATGAAGAGGAATATTGCTTGCCCAGTGCATCCGATCATCAATACCAGACGCCGCCCCGCAATATCGATGAAGGGCATGCCGCACGCCACACCTACCCAACCTACGGTGGCCGATGCGATATTATAGTCGAATGCATGTTCGCCGAGCCCCACTGATTGGTAGAAACGTGGTGAGTAGTTGGAGACGAAGGCCTGGGTTGGTCAGTTCTCTCTTGCGATGCAGATCATATTGCACACTCACCTGTCCAGTGAACTGCTGGAAAATGTAGATAACTGTTGCGATGGAGGTTCTCCTCAGATTTGTGCCTCTGAACAGATCCATCCAAGGACCTTTCTCTGGATTCTCCACAGCAACTCTGATGGCTTCAATTTCCGCAGTGCAGTGTCCGGCGGCCACATCCTTCTTTGGCCGCACTCTTTCCAGAGTCTTAACGGCATCTTGATCTCGCCCTTTGCTGATCAACCAGCGCGGTCCATCTGGAATGAAGAAGATACCAACTGCCACTATCACCGGACAGATCGCTTGCACCCCAACCGGAACGATCCAACCTTCAGGTGCAACCGTTCTCGAGTAGCGACGATTGACGCCAGCGGCCGTGATCTGTCCGATTTGATTGAACAGTTGGATCGAGCCGACCACTGCTCCTCTCATGCTCGCCGGGACGATCTCGCTTTGGTATGTTGTTGCGCACATTTCGGCAAAGCCAACGCTGTAGTAGACAATGATTCGGCCAACAACGAACTGGGCAACCGTTGTCGCTGTGCATTCGATGATGATGCCGACGAAGCTTATGAGGCAGACGATCCAGATGCTGATCCGGTGGCCAAGTGGCTCGATGAACACAGAACCAAGCTGGGACAGTCAGTGGATTCTCTCCAATCACACTCGGGCCACAGGACTTACCAATGCTCCAAGAAACTTGCCCACAAAAGCCAAAGAGCTCATGTACTGTTGAACACACCCGAGTAAGCAAGACAGACACTCCGTCGAACGGGGGGCTCGTCAGCCAACTACGTACCGATGCGCGCGCAGGCGAGAGCACGTAGGCGCCATCTTCGCCAGTTGGAGTCCCGAACTCCCTTTCGAAGGCTGGTATCGACTGCACACCACCAAAACTGGTTGTGTCGTATCTACGAAAGTGTCAGTTGCCGTCTTGTTGTACCCATTGCAACAACGCTTCGTGCGTACCCAAACATGATGTTCAACAGAGCCGTGATGATCCAAGCAAAGAACAACGGGACTGTCATCTTCTTGAACATGATCTTGAACCCCGTGAGGGAGGAAGGTCCCTTCTCATCGATGCTTCCTGCCATGTTGTCGACGGATGGAGACTGCGACCGATCCGCGTCCGGATATCAAGTTATCGATGTTCTAATGGTATGGTATGTTTCTTGGTGGACAAACATTGAGAGACAACTCTGCGGCTCCTTTCATGATGTCTTTGGATCAAAGCGTACGCACGACTCAGTGACATCGATCCCATGCTCCGACGAGGTACGCGAGCATACTACCAGCCGTGTGTGGAGATATATCTCCAGGCGACGTCGGTGTGACCTGCAGGGGTCAGCCCCCACATCTCCAAGAAGCACGGGCAGGGCATTCTATCTGGGGGATCTTCTCCGACGAGGTACCCGAGCAGCAGTGTTCGTGGCGACGCACATGAACGGAACTTGAATCAACTGCAATAGGACTCCTCCGGTGTCGGAAGACACACACGAATCAACCAACTCATTCGTGGTGCTAACGGTTCTTCGACGACGTACCTAAGCAGATAGACCTTTGGAGTTGACTCCGACGATGTACGCGAAGACGACAGGTACACAGAAGCAACTTCTCTCATACCCATCTTCTCAAATCACTACCGTCGAAGCATTCGTTTGATCACTTATTGTCTATATCCAACGTCGTCAGCAACATGGCTCCAATCAAGAAGAACGACACGAGGCCCAACTTCCTAGTCATCCTTGCGGACGGTGAGTGATAACCTCAGCTTCACAACGTCAGATATTTGTTGACAGGTGACAGACCTTGGCTACAGCGATATTGGATGCTTCGGCAGCGAGATCCGAACACCACATCTGGATGCTTTGGCACGCAATGGCGCTCGTTTTAGTGATTGTAGGAACGAGGCTCTTCCTTCTTCGATCAAGACTGACCATCACAGATCATACCGCCGCAGCATGCAGTCCCACCCGATCGATGCTGTTGAGTGGAACCGACAACCACATCGCCGGCGTCGGTATCATGAGCGAGCAGAAAGGTCGCAATCCCGGTATGTCTCCAACACTTAAGCACCCTCCGCCATCAGCCAGCTCACATCGCAACGACAGACAAATGGGACGCCAAAGGCCACGAAGGCTTCCTCAACCACGACGTCGCCGCCCTCCCAGAAATCCTGCAGGACAACGGCTACCATACCTTGATCAGCGGCAAATGGCATCTCGGCTACACACCCGAGAGCAACGCCGCCGCACGAGGTTTCGATCGCGCATTCACCCTACTTCCTGGCGCTTCGAACCACTACGGCTGGGAACCACAGTTCGATGACAAGGACTATGGACCATTCTTCTCCCGCGTCAGTCCGCAGCTGTATACGTTGGATGGGAGGAAGTATGATGTGAAACCGAATTTGGACAATGATCCGAAAGGCTTCTTCTCGTCGGATTCTTATACGGATAATCTGGTGGACTGGATGCAGGAGCGTAACGAGGAGAATCGGGAGAAGCCGTTTTTTGCTTACTTGCCGTTTTCTGCGCCTCATTGGCCTCTTCAGTGGTGAGCAATGCTTTCGCTCTTTTTTGAGAATCTGCAGACTTATGCTGTCCTGTAGTTCCGACGCCGACCGTGACCGCTACGAAGGCGTCTACGACGACGGCCCCGAAGCTCTCCGCCTCAAACGGTTAGAAAACATGAAGAAACTCGGCATCATCGGACCAGACGTCAAGCCCCATGAAGTCATCGCAGGCCCAATGAACCTCGAATGGGACGCCATGACACCGTATGAGCGCAGATGCAGTGCGAGGGCGATGCAATGCTTCGCTGGCATGGTCGACAATATTGACCAAAATGTTGGCAAGATCGTGCAGTATCTCAAGCGGAGCGGCGAGTTCGACAACACTGTTATCATCTTCCAGAGCGATAATGGTGCTGAAGGAGCCGATTATGAGGCCATCCCGACGATGGGTGCTGATTTGATGCGGGTCGTTCGGAGGTATTATAACAACTCTTTCGATAACATCGGACACGCAGACAGCTATGTCTGGTATGGTACAAGATGGGCGCAAGCGAGTACCGCTCCCAGTCGGCTGTACAAGATGTACTCGACGGAAGGCGGCATCAAGGTTCCTTTCAGTAAGTTTGATACTGCTCTGGCCTGTTGACAATTAGCTGACGATACCAGTAATGCATTATCCGAAGTTCTCCGAAAAGCTCCAGAAGAACGCAATAGTCAATTCGTTCTCCACGGTAATGGATCTATGTCCAACCTTCCTCGAGATGGCAGGAATCCAGCATCCAGCGTCGAGTGGCAACGGAACCTTCAGAGGCAGAGAGGTCGCTCCCATGCGCGGCAAATCATGGGTGGACTTCATGACCTCTTCTTCATCTTCAGCCTCCGATGCAGACGGCATCCACAGCGGAAGCGATGGCTACACTGGTTGGGAGCTCTTCGGCCGCGGTGCAGTTCGGCAAGGCAGCTGGAAACTGGTGCATATCGAGTCCGCGATGGGCGGCGGGAAATGGCAGCTGTACGATCTCAGCAAAGATCCTGGTGAGACGAACGATCTGGCTGAGATGGAGACTGCGAAGCGGGATGAGTTGATCGCGATGTGGGAGGATTATGTGAAGAAGACGGGCGTCTTATGGACCCCGTATGAGGAGATTGAGACCGTGGGTGAGGAATGGGGCGAGAACCGGGAGGATCTTGTGGGAGGGAACCATGTCGGGCAGATCAAGGCGTGGATGCAGTGCCGGCAGGGCGAGGAGGCTCCGAAGGGTCAGGTCGTCAATGGTGGATGAGCATATAGTCCTGAATACCCATGGCAAAATCTTGCGAAGACACGAGATGAAATGTCTCATTGTTCCATCCCGTCTGTCTTCCTGTACCGTCAGATGCTGCATCATCCAGGGCTGTGTATGCGATCTTGACGTGGTCTCCGGCAGAATTGTACTGTCGCTCCGATCTGTCTATCGAAACACATCTTACCAGCGCCGGCTTCATGATACACAAATGGTGATGTAGTGATAGAACAGACTATGTATTGCATGGGATGTTGTTGGTCAAGAAGCAAAGCCCCGCAGACCTCACCTCCTCCATCCCCACAACCTCGCTTCAACCAAACCCGAGCAAAGCAGACCAAACCGTCCCTTCGCGAGCTCTCCAGGCCTGAGTAGAGCTAGGCGTACGCAAGCTAAGCTCGCTCTACGTATAGCTATGTTCCTGCTTCCCTTGCGACAATGACCTCCTTCCTCCTCAGACCATCTCTCACCAGCACCTCCCGCGCGCTCCTCAAGTGCAGCACGAAGCAGGCGTCAAAAAGGACATTCACATCCTCACCCCGCACCATGGCACCGACAAACGAATGGCTAATCCAAATCCCCGACCACCCAAACATGCTCTCCAAACGCATGGAAGTCCGCCCGTACCTCCCCCTCCCACCCTTCGACCCATCCCCTACTAACCCCTCTCCTTCCCGAAGTAAACACCTCGAAGACCTCAAACCCCTCATAGCCTCCGGCAAAATCGTCTTCGGCGGCGCCTGCCTCGACGAGCCCCTGCAAGAGGGCAAAGGCATGCAGACGAACGGCAGCGCGATGATGGTGGTTTGTGAGACGGAGAAGGAGGCAAGAGAGGTGGTGGAGGGGGATGTGTATGCGAAGGCCGGGGTGTGGGATACGGGGAACATGAAGGTTTGGTGTTTTAAGACTGCGGTGCGGACGGCGTTGTAGAAGATACATTATGGGGTCCCGGAGAATGGAGATGGGAACCGTGCGATTGCTACGGTATACTTGTTGGGTTAGAAAGCGGACTCTGATCATTCCTCAGACACCTTGCTGGTTCCTTCAAGCTCGAAAACCTCACCAAGCCACTCAACCATCTTCCCCCACAACTCCGCCCTCGCCCTCAACCTCTCCGCCTCGTGTGCCTTCCCTCTTACCCCAAACTGATCAAACCCATGCGTCTGCCCCTTAACCCTCGTCCACCTCACCCCGCCCACCGTCCACTCATCCTTCCCGCCCACCCTCTCCTTCCCCATCGCTAATCGCTCAGCCATCACCTCCGCCTCCCGGCACAGTAAGTCGAATTCACAACCCACCAACCACACCTTCTCCGGCAGATCAGCCCTCCACTTAAAGAACGTAGGACTTAGACGAACGTCTTCAAGCTCGAGGCGTTGGGGGCCAATGTACATCCTCTCCATCTTCGGGGCGCCAGACTCGAGCATATCGGGTTTCTCTGCATCTGCCCGCGTAGCCGTAGCGACTTTCTCCGCTACCGTGGTCGTGAAATCCGTACCGGGATACAGTCCCAGCACCCCCTTCACCCTCCCGCGCAGCCGTTCATCCTGCGTAGCGGCCAGGACGAGGTTCCCACCCGCCGAATTACCGATCAGCACCACACTCTCCTTATCAACCCGTAGCTCAGCGTCATCGATAACAGCACTAGTGAGCGCGACGACGTCCTCGTACGCCACTGGAAACCGGCTTCCGGGGGCTTTCGAGTAGTCGATCGCCACAGCCACGCATCCGGCGTGGTCGGCTAGATACCTCGCCAAAGGGTCGTCGCGGGAGGGGGTGTTGATTGCCCAGCCGCCGCCGTGGACTAGGATTACGAGGGGAAGCTTCGCTCCGCTGCTTGGTTTGTCTGCGGCAGCAGTGGAGGGCAGGAAGATTCGACATGCGTGCAATCTCGGCCGGCAAGGGTAGGTTTTGGTGGAATCCGGTTGTGTGCCGGGGGCGAGGAGGCGGGAGCGTTGGATGAGCAGCACGAGGGCGACGAGGTGGTTTAGAGCGGTGTAGAGGACTTCCGTATACCACGTCTCTGCTTGGCCGGAGGAGAGGGGCATATTGTCTGTCTTGTGTATTGATATAGTCGATGGGAATCTGAGATGGAAGTGGTGAAAGGAGAAGGTTGTTCGTTGTATACGCGTTTGAAAGACGTGGTAGCGAAAGAAACCTACCTCTGGGAAACCGGCCCAGTGCGCTCTACTTATACACGAAGATACTGTTCCATGTCGAGCCGTCGTCATTGCACTCTTGTTGCGAGAATGTGTGTGTAAACCACCCGAAAACACTGTTGTTGCGGTGGTAAGAAAACGGTCGTGATGCGCCGTGCGGGCAGAAAACGCCGGCCTGGGGTCGCGCCAAGCAGTACATTGAAACCGTCGGGAGCCTCGCGACAAGGCTCTGGATTGAGCACGTGCAAGGTCTCACGACGTAGCATTAGGAGCAAGCAAGCAAAAGGAAGACACGGATAGAAAGATGCCGTAATGTAGACAACAAGTTCGTAAATTCAATTCCAACTGGCAAAAACATCAAGCCGCAAAGCTCTAGCGAAAGTGGTATCATTGCCGTAAAAACCCGTCCCCAAAAACCAAAAAAGCCCTCCCATGCACCGTCAAATGTGTCCAGAGTCCCATCCTCGCCGCAAAGGCGCTGGCCTCGCATACCAACAGACATCTACAGTCCAAAACCCCAGCCAAAAGCGCAATGTATCGCAAGTCATCCTCATCTCCCCTCAAAATCGCTCAAATAATCCCCGTGCCCCCCTCCCCCACCATACCCAAAAGCGCCCTGCTGCTGCCCCTGCTGCGGACCCGCCTGTGCAGCCTGCATGCCCAGATTATTCTGCAAACCCATCTGGCTCGGATCGGGGTAGGAGCCCATCTCGCTCTCGCTGAGATCTTCGTAGTATTCGCCTCCACTACTTGCATCGAACGAGCTGCGGCCCGAGTAGTCTTCTTCCGCTGTTGGTCCGGAGCCGATGGCGTTCCAGTCCAGTCCAGCGAGGGCGGGATATTGGGCGAGTAGCGCCGCGGGGAGGAAGTTGCCCATCATGTCGACTTGCTGCGGCTGCTGCATTAGCGGCTGCGGCGCGACGAGGCCAGCGGCGACTTGGGCTTGTTGTTGCTCTTCCATCCAGGCTTTTTGGCGTTCGGCGGCTTCCTCGTCGAGGAGGGGTTTGATGCACACCCGCCCGGCTTCGGAGCGGAAATGGCGGCCCAGAGCGTCGGCACGGGCGAAGCGCCGTCCGCAACCCCATGTGCCGCCGGAGTTGAGGTGGCCTTTGCAGACGAATTTCTTCTCGCCGCTATGTAAGCCCTCATGACGCTTACGGTCGTGCTGTCTTGCGAAAGCTTTGCCGCAGACGGTGCAGACGAAGGGGCGCTCGTCGGTATGTGTCCGTAAGTGGGAGCGCAGGTTGTAGGCGCGGGTGAAGCGTTTGGGGCAGAGGGTGCATTGGAAAGTGGCGGGGTGTTTTTGCACGCGGCCCTCTTTGGCGCCGTTGGAGGGGGTGCGTTCGGGCTCGGCGAGGTTGAGGATGTAGTCGCGTTGGTCCGAGGCGTTGCTGGTGCTGCGGCCGCGGCCGAGGGAGCCGTTGCGGCTTCGGCCGGGGGAGGAGGAGCGGGAGACGGGGTCGTTGTAGGGGGAGAGCTTTTCGCCGGAGAGTTCTGGTTGGAGGGATGGAGAGCGACCGCGGCCAGCTATGGAGGGGCTAGGTGATCGTGAGCCAGCGTAGGAGTCTGATTTGGCTCGTATCCTGTTCCGGCTTTGGGCTGTTGAAATCAAATCAGTATTCAAATCTCCACAGATCGTTGAGATGTACAACTTACTTCTCATCGGCGGACTCAACGCCTCGCCATCATTATTCCCAGGCCTCGCGTTCTCCACCGGCTGCGTAGGCGGTGCATAGTTGATGCTGATCTCCGGCGGGCTCATCTGGTCGGCATTTCCACTCAAGTCCACAGAGTTGTTATGGCTGAGCGACGGGAAGGGTTCTTGTCCAACACCTGGAAACATCTCCAGCCCGTTTTGCTGCGGCTGGAAATGCATGTCCGGGTTCATGCCAAAGTTGTTGTCTGCCGTAAACTGGGGTAGCGCATGCTGCTGTGCCATTAATCGGGGAGAGATGTGAGGGCTATGGCCAGGACTGTGGTAGCTCTGCTGCGGCGGATGTTGTTGCTGAGGCGAATTATCGTTCAAGCTGAACTGCTGGAGTCCGAGGTCATTATTGAACGTAGGATCTTGCGAATTGAGCAGAGGCGAGGAGTGTGCATTCGAGTCGAAGCTGTCCATAGTGGGAAGATATGGCGATGCCTGATTTGAATGTGACGAGTAGTCTGAGTAGTTGTCTGACGGTGTTCTCCTGTGCCCTCTGTAACCGCCTAGATTCATGCTCGACCAGTCCGCCTGGCCTTGTGGGAACATGGCACTCGACGGGTCAAGCGACTCCGAGGTATTTCGCGGTCTGTTTACGCCAAACTGGTTGTGTGCGTAGCTGGGCGAAGTAGACGGACTCGGGCTGTTGGAGGATCGGCGCGCCGTATCAGGCAGCAGGTGAGGTGGAGTAGGTGTGTGTGATTGTTGCATGGCTGCCATGGAGCCGTTGTTGGAAGTATCTATGTTCAGCGTCTCCGGGTGAAGATCGTTCAGCATAGACGGGTCAAGCGAGGCGGAGGAGTCGAAGTTGGGGTTAAAGTCGAAGGAGGGAAAGGCGCTCGACTCGTTTGCGCCGGAAGGTGAAGTGCCCTGACTCAATGCGCCAGGCGATACGTGGTTGCTGCCTTGTCCGCCTTGCGAGTATGGGTAGCCAGACGAAGCGCCCTGGCCTCCTATGCCTGAGGACTGCAGGAAAGTGTGGTTCGCGATCGAGGGGTCGTGCAAAGGCAGATGCTGTGTCCGAGGGAGTTGCGGGTAGTTGCTGGTGTCGAGGAAGAAGTCAGACTGATCGCCCTGTCCGAACGTCGGATCGCTGAGGAGGTCGTGGCCTTGGTGTGCGCCGAATGAGGTGTACTGGCCGTGCGACAAGGTAGGGTCGGGGACGAAGGAAGGGTCGAGTGGGGGGTGGTTGTTGGGGCCGGAGGCATGCTTGCTTATGTACTGCGCATGGCTGGCCTGGGAGGGCGAGCGGTCGCGGGTCTGACTGCTCATCGTTGGCCTTGGGGGTGGACAGAGAGCGAGGATGGGCTGGTTGCTAAACGCGGAAAGTCGTCGGCGTTTAGAGGCCCAAGTCGACCAGCGCACGGGCCTGTCTCGGAGGGCTGAGTCGCGATCGGCGGCCTGCAGATGGGCGGATCTCGTGGTGCGAAAGAATTGACGGCTCGTCCACCCTTGCAGCGCGAGAGTCGTGGTATGCGGGAAGTCTTCAGGCACAGCCTACCTGGCAGTCATGGTAGTGTGTATCGTGGACGGCGGCAGAGCCAAAGATAGCAGGCCCAAGTGCGATTGTGGGGTCGGGAGATTCACCACGCTTCAGCCACACTGGCAATTCACCCAATTCATCCATCCTCACCTACAAGATAACAACCACATTATCAATCACCCTTCTGACCACAACATCGCAGTTGAATGATCGACCTTGCGAAGCCATCGCATACCATCCAGCAACATCTGCACCTTCGTCTCGTAGCATGAAACACCGCCATTCTCCCGTCTACGTTAGAACCAACAACATCAACCGACGTCATCTCTACTCTCCAACCAACGTCACCTCATGAAACGCCCGTCTACCCGTCAGCACCTTACATACACCTTACTCCACACCTCCCACGGTTCGCACGGGATTTCGTTTCAACTTGCAAATCCACACCGTGCTCCGTCCCAAACCGTCGCGTGGAAATGTGCCTGCAGCAGATGCACAGCCCCAAAGGATGCCTGGCGATGGCGCGTGGTGGCAGTGCTGGTACCGTTGTACCTTGCAGACTGGACATTCTCACATGTTCCTGGCTCTCATGATGCGCTGTTTGTTGTTCTGTTGTATGTACCCCCCAATGGATAAGATGGAATGGATGATGATCTCGTGCGTCCAGATGTCGGGACACACAGGCATTCAGGCAGCGAACGGGATCTTTTGCGGTGGTATTTGGGACGGATGACTTTGGATTGACTTCAAAGTTGCAGGCTTTGATCATGAGGTTTACTTTCTGCATTGCATTTCCGGTCCGATTGACGGTCATCTGCTTGTTGTTCGGAAGAGACAGGAAAGAACGGTATGGACGGCTTCATGGTACCTTACGAACGGCTTGAACGGCAAGTGTGCTGTCACGACGGGAGGTATCTTGTCATGAAATATACCGCACGCTTCTAGACCTCCACCAAGCACTATAGCAGCACCCAGATCTCCAGTGTGCTCACACCTCTGATCGAAATCCCACCTTCTTAGCCGGTGTTGCAGCCGCGACAGCTACGCCTGTTGACGCCCCAGCCGTTGCAGCTGTGGGAAAATGCGTGGCTTGCAGGTCACCGGCCGTGCGGTCGAGCTGCATCAATCCTCCACCTCCCACCCTTCCTTCAATCCTTCCACAAACACTCCCCCCTCACCCACTCCCCCCTCACCCACTCCTCTCTCACCCACCCCCCTTCCACCAAACTCTCCCGCTCAACATACCCCTCCCTCTCCCTCGCAACCTCCATCTTCGCCCTCAAAATCCTCCTCCCCAACCTCTCCACCCCTCCCCTCCGAAAATCAATCTCCACCCCCGCATCCCGCACCTCCAGCACCAACTCGTCCCTCGTGAGATGCTCAAACGTCTCCTCGGGAGCGACGTGGAAGTACCGCTCGTCCGTTTTTTCGAGGAAGCGGGGGGAGATGCGAATGTTGTAGGGGTCGCGCGCGAGGTAGGCGATGAGGTGGCGGATTCCGGAGTGGAGGGTGAGGATTGTTGAGATGCCGAGGAGAAAAGTGCTGCGCAGGTGGAGGGAGCTGGTGCTCGGGTCGTCGAAGAAAGTTGAAGTGCGCCGGTCTTCGACTTCGCCGGAGAGGGCGGGATTGGGGGTTAGCATCCAGCGTTTTGCGTCGTGCTCTGGGTCTTGAGTTCGGAGTCGAGTGAAGGGTGAAGTGGTAGGTGTAGGGTGGAGTTCGTCGTCGCGGAGCGCAGTGGTCGCTTCGTGGACGTTGTATGCAATGGGCTCGTCGTCGCGCGCCTCTTCTCCGCCGCGCGAAGGGGGGAGTTGACGCTGGTGCTGGCGCCCTCTTCGCTTTCTTCGCGTCTCGGGGATTCGTGTCTATACGTGCGGAAGCGTCAGTATATGCTTCCTCTCGAAGCACAGAAGGAGACAGTATAAGCGGTGATGCGAGGCTGTCGAACGGTTCTGCTGCAAGAGAAGCACTTCCACCAGCAATCAACCCCCCTCTTATAAGCGCTGTGTCTCCTTACTCGACACTCTACCACTTAGCGAGATGTTTGCCGACAAAAGCATCTAGACGCTTCCGCTCGTGAACAAGACTGATGTGCGCTTTGGCCATTCTGTCCCGTTCGATGAGAAGAAAGAAGAACATCGACGTACCTGATCGTAAGAGTGGCGCGGCGGACATCTTCAGCGGTCCCTTGCGAATGTTCGCGAAAGCTGTTTTGCCATCCATGGTATTGCTGTGGTTGTAACAGTTGTGGGGTGGTTGCAGCTGGAGTAGTGTCGTGAAGGTTGGGGATGATTGCGCGGTCGTTGCGCTGGGTCGGTTGCTGTGTTGTGTTGACTGTTGTGTTGTAGAGTAGTGATTGTAGTCGAGAAGGTAAGAAGGTGATCGAGGTCAGTGTTAAATTCGTGGAAATTGATCAAGGTGAAACTGTCTTGTTCGCACATGAAGTCATGTCTCTCCAACCGCAGAATTCACCCAAGACAAACTTTCAAGGCAAACAAAAGGTTCTCACCCACCAATAGAAACCCGCTTTCTCAAACAATCAATTCATTCCTCTCCATATCTCATCTAAAGTAGGTAAGGTACTCACATCCGTCCCACTTCCCTCTACGACACCACCGGCGTACTCGCCTTACTCCGATCCAACCTCGCCTTATCCGCCTCATCAGCAACATCAGCAGCAACCTCCGCCGACCGCTTATCCCCCGCCTTCTCCCCCTCCCCCTTCGCCCTCTCCTCCGCCTTTCCCAGCCCGTCTGCATCGCTCGACCCGCCCATCTTCGCCACCACTTGCTTCACAACCTCCACCGTCGGCGCCGGACCACCTGGCTCGGACGCGAGGACCTTGCCCTGCTTATCGACGACGAAAACGCCGCGAGTGGTCTTGTTCCCCTCCTTCTTCAGCCCAATGGCTCCGATGAGGGTTTGCTCTGGGTCGCAGAGGAGGGGGTAGGGCAGTTCCTGCTTCGTTTTGAACGAGGTGTTCGCTTTCGGGCTGTCATTGCTCAAGCCGTAGATGCTCAGCCCAGTAGCGGTGAGGGGTGCGTAGGCGTCGCGGAAGAGGCAGGCTTGTGTCGTGCCTTGTTCAATGAACCCTTATCAGCGATCGGTCTGCGGGGACGGGGGAAGTAGGGGTGGGTGTGCTTACAACCAGGCGTGCTCGCCTTTGGGTACGTGAACAGCACAACACCAGCTTTGCTATCTTCTACCAGTTTCGCGAGGGTGACTTTGGTTTCGTCATGAGTTTGGACTTCACCGCCGAAGCCTGCGAGGGTGATGGTGCTGCCGACCGGAGGCGCTGAGGTGCCGTTCTCCATCTTCGTCGGAGCAGCTGGTGAGACTTCCTTCTTCGCTTTGGGTTTGGCGGTGGATTTCTTCTTGGACGGTGGTGCTGCAGAGGGTGGAGGAGCAGGACGCTTTCGGAGCTCGACCATGGCTGCTTTTCACGAGAGGGAAGGCGCGATGACGCTGCAAGGGAGAAGCTCTTGCCGTGATGGAGCTCTAGAAGGAACTGTTGCTTCTTCAAAATATAGCCTTACGATTTGACTTCAGTTGCACAAAACTCTGTGCAACGTGAGAAGAGAGGTCCTACAGAGCGCCTCACCGTATTCAGCCATCCCACTTTCTACGGACCTTGCTCTCGAGGGTCTTGCCGATGGCGCAAGAAGAGGAGATTGTGGAGGTGGCAGGAAGCGATTGAAGTGGCGCATTCTTCAACCCTGCAGCGGAGGAAGAAAGGCACGAGCCGCCAGGCCGTCAAAAGGCAGTTTGAAGCGCCAGTCCGTTGAACAACAACGTCACCCAAGGACGAAGTGGACGGTCCACGGAAGGTCAGACTTCTACTAGGCAATGGAAAAAAAGTCAGTCATCATGGAGCAAGATGATGACATGTATGTTGAGAAGGCAAAGCGCAAGCAAAAAGATGAAGATAGAGGTCAATGAAGCTTCCTGGGCGAAGTACCTGCGTGCTTCGAATCGTGAGTAAGAAGTTGCGCAAAAACCAACAGACAGACGGCATCGTTCTGCCCTCCACAACGCGGGAGACACTGTACAAACCCTGAGAATAACACTGGCCGAATAATATGAGCGTTCAGAGGATCGAGTCCTCGTCTCGGGGGCCACAAGACTGAACAATCATCTCAACTGGCCCTGGTATACTCTACGACTTCTGGGGATGACTCTTCACATCACCGCCGCCGGATGTGGTCTGCGGAAACGACCTCAAATGCGCCTTCTACATGCCATCTACGAACGCTTGTCAGCAAGGCGCCCTAGAAACACCGGATACGGACGTAAGCGTTGTTGCTGCTCTGCGAGCTCTGTAGCAACGATAGGCATCTCGGTACAACTTTCAGCACTACTTCGCGGGCGGAGGTTGCAAACAACGACATCCGACTGTGTCGTGACCGATGCTGACGCAGTGGGAATGACGAACGAATGTGAGTGAACACAGCAAGCGAAGTCACGAGAGTTTGTCATCCATCGGTTGGTATGTCGAAGGACAGAGTAGGTACAGACAGCAAGGATGAAGATATATCAATACACTTCCCAACTACTCCAGAGCGACCAAAGCCTCGTCATCTCAACACCAATCCGCCAAAGCAGCACTCCTTCGCAACCACACGTCCATCGCAACACCATTTTTGCGAACCATGGCCTCCCGAACCCCCATTACAAACGTTGTCGTCCTAGGCGCGACCGGCAACATCGGGGTGCCCATCGTCCACGCCCTCCTCGCCCATCCTCACCCCTACACCATCACAGCGGTGACCCGCTCTCCCGCCACTGCCGCCTCGCTCTTCCCCTCCCAAGTCAAAATCGCCTCATCCGACCTCTCCCGTCCCTCCCTCCACTCCATCCTGCAGGGCCAAGACGCCATCATCTCCTGCGTGACCAGCGGCAGCGTCACTACGCAAAGGGACATCATCGACGTCGCCATCGAGTGCGGCGCGCGTCGGTTCCTGCCGTCGGAATTCGGCATGGACTCCGCCCATCCCAACGCCGCAGCCATGATCCCGTTGCTCGCCGCCAAAGTCCCCATCATAGAATACCTGCAGCAGAACCAACATGCCATCTCCTGGACCGCAGTCATCACCGGCATGTTCTTCGACTGGGCCCTGCGCAACCCTTTCCCGCTGGCCTACGACATCCCCCGTCGCAGCGTCACCGTCTACGACACCGGCGACTATGCGCACGAATGCACGAATTTGGCTAAGATAGGCGAAGCAGTCGCTGCGGTCCTGTCACCAGAACACGAAGCAGAGACGCGGAATCAGTTCGTGTATGTGAACAGTTTCACCACGACGCAAAACGCCGTGCTTGCGGCCTTGGAGTCAGCGTCCGGGGAGAAGTTCGAGGTGGCTAGGGATATGACGAAGGGGTTACGGGAGAGGATGGTAGTGGCGAGGGACAAGGATGCGCGGGATCCGGTGGCGGGGCTGGGGTTGATTGTGGCTTCGTTTTTCGGGGAGGGGGGTTTGAATGAGTATTCGAGGAAGGGGCTGTGGAATGAGCGGTTGGGGTTGAAGGAGGAGGTGATGGAGGAGACGGTTAGAGAAGAGGTGGGGAGCTGGCGGAGGGGCGGCGTGGATGATGTTGGGAGGACGAATCGGAAGCCTGGTCAGGCAGAGTAGTTGAACATGTACAGATGCATGTGTACTCGATCATTGTCTGCCTCTTTTCCTATGTATACTTTTACAACTTACTCTTCAACTCCCCACTCCCATCCTTCCTGAACAACGTCTCGCTATTCGGATACGGATCCACCGTCACCCTATTCAACGGGTTCAGCTCACTAGCCCGGTAGAACATATCCTCGTACACCTTCCCGTCCTGCCGGCCCAAACTGCTATCAAGCTGCCAGTCCGGGAAATCCCACGAATCCACCAGACGGACAGCATGCGGACGGATCTCCTCCAGCAACTTCATCACGGCACTGCTGCGCGCGAGCTGGATCTGGCGGACTGTGACAGCCGCAGAAGTGTAGAACTCCGACGCCTCGGACTCGAGAGTGTGGAGGGCGTAGAGGCGGAAGAGCTTGTGCATCAGGCCCTGGGTGTCTGGGTCGAGCTCGGAGCTGGTGGAGGAGGCTTGCAGCGTTTCGTAGAAGGACTTGACGACCATATACTGGCTGTGCGCTTTGCTCAGCTGGTAGAAGTCGACCAGCAGACTGTTCCACGACCGCTTCTGCTCGTCACGATGCTTCAGTGCCTCGAACGTGAGGAAGGCCGAGCGCCAGGCGAAAGCAGACACGACGTCGGCATCGTCGCCTAGAATGTCAAAGGCTGCGCCTTGGTCTTGGCGGGAGAGGAAATAAGAAAGAATGGCGGTGGTGTCGTTGGTGGGTTCATTGCCCTTGAGCACCGAGCGCGCGGATTTGAGCAGGTAGCGCGCCACTTGCTGCGTGAGCATGTAGTTGTCGCCTTCCCAAGTGGCGGTGGGGAGGTAGTCGGCGTAGTAGGAGCCGATGCCAGAGAAGGAGCTGTAGCCGTGGCCACCGCAGGCGCGACGGCAGACTTCCAGGCCTTCGGCGGCGGTGGAGGAGGCCAGGGACTTCAGGCCGCAGCTGATGGCGTGCAGGTCGGAGAGTAAGTCGGATGACGACTCGGTCTCTTCTGGACCAGCGCCTCGAGCGTGATCTTTGCTGGCTTCCTTACTCTGCCGGATCTTGCGGTTGTTGGCCTCGTACAACTGCATCATGCCTTTGCCGGTGAAGTGCAGAGCGAAGGTGGCGGCGAGCAGAGGCAAGAGTCTGATCTGTACCATCGTGTAGTTGAGCACTTGATTCTCCCCCTTCTCCCATTCCGGAGCGTCACGATCCTGGAACTGCCGTCGGACAGCACAGTACCTAGTAGCGATGGTGACACCTCGCGCCAGGACGCCACCAGCCTGCATGACGATCGTCGACCGCACCCAGGTCAAGGTGCCGTACACCAGCGAGGGCGACGAGGGTCGGATGTATTGGTTGGTCTTCGGGTCGACCGAGCTGAAGCGGGACAGCATGCCAATATGCGGAATCTTGACGTTGTTGAAGAGCAGGAAGCCATTGTCCATCGTGTTGTACCCAAACTTCGGTCCAATGTCACCAATGTGGACTCCCTCGAGCGGCTGGTGCGTCTTCATATCCCGGATGTGCACAACGAACGGGTGTGGACCGTATCTCTTCCCGGCAATCACAAGCTGCGCCATAACAACCGCATGGTTGGCCATCCGCCCCAGACTCCCAATCCACCACTTCGACGCCGTGAGAGAAGGCGAGTGCAACGTGAACGTTTTATCATCTGGATTCCACGTCGCTGTCGTCTCGAGCCCACGCACGTTCGAGCCATGGCCCAACTCCGTCTGCGCGTAACATCCAATGTACTCGTAGTTCTCCGCTGGCTTGAGGAACTTCTGATGCTGCTCTGCCGACCCTTGATCCCGGATCGTGATCAAGAACATCGACTCGTGCAGTCCATACGGCAATGGCTCGGAGATGAGCTCGTTGGCCACCTGGCGTTCCTCAGTGCCCCAGTTCTGCTCGACGTACAGCTGTCGGAGTCGCTTCGCACGTTTGAGGGCGGTCTCGAAACGGTCGATGCGGCCGGCGAAGTAGTTCTGGCTCTTGTCGAAGGCCTTTTCGCTTTCCAGCACTTTGAGGATGCGCTTCTTTCGCTCACGTCCATCTTTGGTGTGCAGGAAGGTTGCCAGTTGGTCGACGTTGACGTTGCTGGCGTTGCGTTCTTCCTTGAGGAGTTCGGAGCCCTGTGGGCCGGAGGGCTTGAGGTCGCGGACCCATTGCGGTGTTTGGGACATTGTGTTGGTTGATGGTGGATGACAGGAGAGTTGGTGAGACGGAATGCTCATACAATAAATAAGGTCCTTGGATGACGCTCTGTTTTGGCCTCGGCTGCCTCGGCTTGTTGGAAATGTTCGAAGCTCTCCGGCTCCAGCCGATGTAAGAGCAACAGCAGGCGTAATATCTCACTGACAACGACAAATACTACGTTCACCCACTTGATAAGACAATGAGAAGATGCTCCCTCGAAGGCTAGCTTGAGCGATCACGTCGAGGTAATTCAAAGGGGGGCTTCAAACGCTACTGGAGTTACCCCTCTAAGCATTCCCGAAAAAAAATGCAAGTAAACTTGATTCAGCTTTGCATGCTGTCTACCGCCACTCATCCTCCTTGTGGTGCGGCCACTGCGGCCAATTCGTAATATCCTCCTTCCTCCACGTCTTCGGCGTAACAGGCGTGTAAGCTGAACTAGGCGTATACGGACTCTCGATCTCAAAATGCCCAATCGGCGAATAAGGCGTTGGAGGCTCGTACGGCTCTGGAGGTTGTTCGCCAAAGGTTGGTTGTCGAGGGAGCTCGTAGTCGGTATACCCAGGCTGCTGGCCGAAGTTTGGATGGGGATAGGGTTCTCTCTCAGGTTTGTATTTCCTTCGGTTTCGGCAGAGGGCCACGCAGCCGCCAACGCCAGCACAGACCAGGATGATGGCTACGACGACGATGGCGTAGGGGATGGTCATTCGGTGGTTGTGGGCGAAGTTGAAGCCGACGCCGCCGTTGATTAGGCCTAGGAGCATGATGGAAGGCCCGAGGAAAAAGTGTATCCTTCCGATGGGTGTCGGCTTCTTCGTGCGGACGTATATTGAGTGATGCACCAGGCCTAAGCCAAGCTGAATGAACAGTCCTGCCAGGACGATCAGGCCAAGTACCTGATGCCCGGAGCTGTAGTTTTTGGACTGGCCATCGTTAGCCTCGTCCTTGCATGCTCGTCACCTTGAATCGTCTTACCTTATTGTACTGTCTTGCCACGTTAATCGCAACGCCAAACCCACCCAGGACTGCAACAAAACCAATACTCTGGATAGCAGCATGCCATAGAGTTTTCTTCAGGAACTGCATAACCAGCGCTCCAGCGGGGAAAAGAATCACGAACGCAAAGCACATCAACACAGCATGTGCAGTTGGCATGGGATTGTTCATCGTATCGACGTTATATGGCGGAGCAGTCCCAAAGGTGGCAAATGCTGTATCGTCCGGAGGAAACACAAAATCAGGAACATTCGGTGCCGGTACCCGTCCATACCAGCCAGAGTAATTCGTCGCTTTCGTCATATCAGTCGTGAATTGGCCGTACAGCGCATGCCGTGGTATGCTTGCTTCCACGGAGTCGCTCCTGAATTGCTTCTGCGGTCCAAGAGCAAAGATCATGGGCTGCTGGATATTCTCTAGGTCCAGAGATCCTGTCGGCCATTTCGTACAGTTACGGCACACAGAGTGGGCGATAATGACTCCCGTCCCATCATCCGTTACCTTGTTGGCGTTCGGGGCATAGGTATCATTGAAGACACCCTGGATCTCGTAGCCCGAAGTCCAGACTGGTTCTGTGTGCCCGGATCCCAACCGCGTGCTGATAGTCGTATCGAGGCCGTTGTCGCTGGGATATGCAACGATCATGAAGGCGTCTTTCATACTTGATCCAAAACCGATGCCTAGCCAAGTATGAAGGACCGGTCCGGACATGTGGAAATAGATGTCGCCGGTATCCGCCACCACATTCAGCGCGAAGACGTATAGAGAATTGCCATTCACCTGGAAGTTGAAGTATGATGCCTTGGCGTCGTAGTCGATGCCATAGTTGGCCTCAATTCCAGCTATCCAGAGCGGAAGTGCCAGTATCGTCGCGCCCGCAAAGCGCATAGTCGCTCAGGCCGCACTATCGCGCCAGAGACACACACTCGTCGATCCAGTCCAGTAGCTCCTGGCCGGCGAGCACGCTGTCGAGTATAGGGAGGCGGTCGCAGGAGGTCGAGGAGTGATAAGCTCGGCATGGCAGCACGAGACGGCCATTTTCCAGCGTCCCGTGATACCGCTTGAGTCCCACCAGCGTAATCGTGCAGCCGCGCGCATCGTCCTGCGAATCGACACGCTGCCGCCGGCCGTTTTCAAGGTCGGCTAAGGACTGCAGCTGAGAGGCTTGTGTGGGTGTAAGTTGATGATTGGCTGTGAAGCTGTCGCGGAGGAATTCAGCAGAGTGGAGTCGCGGGATGGCCGGGTCGAGCCTGCCATCTTCCCGAGACTCCCTGCCTCCAAGCATGCTTCTACTACAACATCTTGGAGAATTTCAATCATTTTGTACGGAAGACTGTCTGGGACCCAGGCTAAGGTAAAGCGCAAGTGCAATGATCAGTCGTTTAAGTCCCAATGCCCCGGCGAAGGCTTCCTTATACCCACTCCTGAAAGACATTGTTTTCCCAAGATATTTCATACAAGGCGTTTCCCAGCCGTGTTTGCTACATGCGCTACATAAAATCTCATCAGGCGCTTCTCCAAGCACTCGTCCGTTAGTCAGCGAGTATCCGTCGAGACACATGTACCTCCTACTTCATCTTCGGCTGTTCACAGTTAGCATAACATCCAACTTCCCCCAGGACATCATCTTCTTACCCTCTCCAACTTGGTATCGAACCCCATCACCGGCTTCGGCTGATACAGCTCCTCGAGATACCTTTCCTCCTCCTCCGTCAACGCCTTACCATTGGCCTCAATAGCCTCATCCATTCGCTTCACGCTGGAGAAACCAATGATCGGGCTGCTGATACGCTGGTTGCTCCACGCAAGGGCAACGTGGCCCATGGGCCAGCCCTTCTTCTCCGCCAGCTCTTGGACGCGACCGATGATCGCTGAGTCGGTTTCGCTTGGGCTGGGTTTGCCCTCGGATCGAGCGGTTTTGCCTGTCTGGTCCAATGGGCGTGCAAGAGAGCCTTGTGCAAGAGGACCCCACTGCTTTTGGTCAGCAGATGGAAAAAGCCCGAGGGAGCAAAGATACCCACCGGAATGAGTCCAACACCAGTGTCATAGCAAAACCGGTTCATCTCCCTAGGCATGTTCAGCCGAAACCGACACTTCTTGGTGCTCAGAAGGGTGCCTTACCTCTCCTCCTCCCGGTACAGCAGATTATACCACCCCTGCATACTCACAAACTTCGTCCACTCATGCTTCTCTGCCGTCCACTGCATGTTCGCAAACTGCACCGCCCACATACTGGAAGCCCCAATGTACCTCACCTTCCCATACTCGACCAGATCATGCAACGCCTTCATCGTCTCCTCCACCGGCACAGTAGGATCATACCGATGAATCTGCAATAGGTCCACGTAGTCGGTGTCCAGCCGCTTAAGACTCGCATTAACCGCATTAAAAATCCCCTGCCTGGACAACCCCCTCTGATTAACATAATCCACTGTCTGGTCCACATCCTTGGCCGCCAACGTCGCCTCATCATTACCCTCCCTCGTCGTCCCACAGCACTTCGTCATAATCACCAGTTTCTGCCTCGGGATCGAGTACTTCTTCATTGCCTTGCCGATAATCTCCTCGCTTACACCGTTGGAGTAGACGTTAGCAGTATCCCAGCTGTTGATTCCACGGTCGTAGGCCGCTTTGAGAAGTGGCAAGGCGTCGTCTTCTTCGATGACCCAGGGCTGCCAGCGTTTGTCGCCGATACTCATAGCGCCTAGGATTGGGTTGCTAACGCGGAGACCGCTTCGGCCGAGTTGGCGGTAGGTTGCTTTTGGGACGTTCATTGGAGCCATCTTTTAAAATGTGTTTAGTGATGTGTAATCGAAAATTGCAGGCCACAGAAGTACAGGTTTCCAGATATCGAGAAAGTCTAGTATGGTATTGAGAAGGATTCCGACAGTATCTTATATGTGGTTGAGGCGGAGAGTGCGGCCGCTTAACGGGCGAGTGTTATTCAGCGACAATATGAGTCTCCAAAACGGGTACAATGGCAAGAAGGTCGATTAATGTGATTGATTAGATTTGCAGCTTTTGAAGGCACTGTTCACGATGGCTCAATGTTGCTGGATAGAGCTGGAAAGGCAATGTCACTGCTGGAAAGGGAAGCTGCGGTTGCGTCATCGTCGGCGTTTGACATGTGAAAATGTTAAAGCCGGCGCGTTTGATGATTCACGACACTTTTCCTGATCTTGACCTCATTGATCTGGACTTCAATACTCTCCTACCCCGACTTCTCGAAACTGAAGAGCCTGCGCGACGATCTGGTAGATTTCAGCAGCATGTCGTCTCGAGCTTTGCGGAAAGCGCAGCGAGAGCGCGAAGAACAGGAGCAGTCCGCAAAGCTACAAGGTGAAGAGGAGCAGCAGAGCGAGGATGAAGGTGTGAGCGCGCAACCGGCGAAGAAGAGCGCCTTCGCCATGCTGGCGGAAGAAGAAGTAGCAGAGGATGAGGACGGTGGTGCCGGGCAGGATGAGGCCGACGAGGCGTCAGATCACGCTGTGGCAGAATCAATACCGAAGGCACCTAGCAAGAAGAAGAAGAAAAAGAAGAAGGACAAGGGCAGCGCTGGGACACCTGTGGCGAAGAGTGGGGACGAGCAACTGGACGACATCGACAGGGCGCTTAAGCAGCTGAGCATGAATGGCAACACCACACTACCAGCCTCAACTGCCACAGGCGTCAACGTGGAAACGGAGGAGACGTCGAAGTTGCTCGCGATTGAGACAGCACACCTGCACTCTCAAAATGAGATGCGCCGCCTCTTCGGCCGTGCAGCCCTCGAACACCGTGATGACGATGACGAGGGTGCGCAGGGTAATGCCAATGTCGGTGGCAATCGAAGGCAGCAGAGAAGAGTACAGCAGATGGGTCTTGCACAAGCACTTCGTGGACAGCAGGGAGGTGGAAGAGCAGGTGGTCTTGCTGCCATGGCATTACGGCGGAACATCTTCATTCAAGGCAAGGAGGAGTGGCCTAACGCGACGAGCGGCGGGCTCGGCATGGAGATAGAAGAGAAGCGCGCAGACGGTACAATACTGTATCGCTACGTACATAACACTACGTACAAGGACGTGCAGAGGCAGTTCGATATCGCGGTGGAGTCGATGGACCCTAATCGGCTGGTGGTCCTCCTGCAGCACAATCCTTACCACATCGCCACGCTGCTACAAGTCTCAGAAATAGCCAAACAGGAGCGCGACCACACCGTCTCCGGCGATCTTCTCGAGCGAGCTCTGTTCTCTTTTGGCCGCGCGGTGCACAGCTCTTTTGCAAAGACACTGGCGGCGGGCAAGGCGAGACTGGACTTTAGAAGGCCGCAGAACCGGGAACTGTGGCTGGCAAGCTGGCGTTACATGCAGAACCTCTCCATGCGAGCGACATGGCGAACGGTATATGAGTGGGCGAAGCTTTTGCTGCAGCTGAGTCCTGAAAAAGATCCATACGCAATGTGGCTTGTTCTGGATCAATATGCCCTCCGTGCGCGGCAAGACCTTGACTATCTCAACATCAGCCGCAGCCCGATCTTCAAGGATGCCCTACGCTCCAAGCCGAATGTTCACCTTGGTCAAGCTCTCGCTGAGTGGCGGGCCGGCAATAAGAGCAAAGGCCAGCAAGCGCTCTTCAAGGCCATCGGACAGTATCCATGGGTCGCGGCGAGGCTGATGCAAGAGCTGAACCTAGATCCTCCGCCAGCTGTCTGGGGCAAGGAGCCTAGGACGAAGCGTGAGAAGTTTGAAGCAGAGCTGTATGCCACTAGAGCGAAGGACCTATGGGCTACTCCGGAGGCGAGTGGTCTGCTAATGGAGGTTGCTTCTGCTCTGCCACCAGACGTCCAGCCTGCAGAAGTCGATGTAGAAGCTGGTATCACTGAGAGTGAAGCACGGCATGTTTTGCTCTCGGATACTCCTGCAATCATTGCCTTGATACCTCGCCACTACACCGAGCAGCTTCAATCATCCTCCGACCCTTTGCCACCATCCGACACCTACGATCCGGCCGTTCAAAAGGCCAACCGCAATACCTATACCATGTCAGCCGCAGAGGCTCAAGCCGAGCTTGCGGATCAGCAGAGATGGTTTCGAGAAGCCTTCCCTGCAGGCGAACGGGACCCCATAAACATGGTTCAAATCGCCCACGACAGGTACATGTTCGAGGAGATGGCGCGAAGATTGGCGCGAATCGGTAGCCTGCTCCATGCACTTCCGCCCGAATTGCAGGACGTTGATGCTTTCATCGTTAGGGTTTTGGATCACTTGATGGGTAGTATACCGGCCGCAGGCGTAGCTGACGAGGGAGAGGAGCTGTCCGATGAAGATGACCGAGGGTTGCAGGCGAGAGTCGACGATGTGGCTGATCAGGGTGACTGACCGGTCCGCGAGGTCCTCTTCAACACCTAAGCACTCATCCATCCCGCCACGAGTGTCGAAAGCACGACATCAATCTTCCTGATACCCAAACCCCCTTAACCCAACAAACGCCTTTGGCTTCTGATGTCGATTTTCGATGCCTTCCACTCGGCCCACGCGGAGGTTCAGAGCGATATCGTTCCAGATCTTCCGGTCATGGAACGTCCACCACTGCCACGAGCAGTCTTGGCCACCGAAGCCTTGGATGATTTGCTGGCCGCCGGGGTGTCTGCGGACGTAGGACGTGCAGTCCAGGACGAGGTTGTCGATGACGATCCCTGGACGCCGTGTCAGTTTGCGAAGCAGCCCCGTTGATGAAGGTCCGTGAAGAGACAAAGAAGGGGCACGTAGGTGCGTACGTACAGAGTCTTCTACCTTCCTTCCCATCTTTTTCTTTGACTTCTTTCGGCGGTATGGTAGGTAAGTCCTTTTCTGGTACTCGTTTGGAAAGAATGGGGTATGCCTTGTCGTTATTCGACTCGTCCTCTGTTATCTCGATATGTTCGGCATCTGACTCGGTCTTCTCGTTGGCTTCTGGCTCGCCAAATGGCTTTGCGGATGCTGTGTTGTTGGCGCGGATCCAGCCCATGTTGGCCTATACGGCGCTTTCGTTTCGAAATCGATGGCCGGAAAGATTTACCAAGACGCAAACATGTCCTGTACCCAAGGCTGCTTTCCTGCTGTCGGACGTGGATCTCGCAGTCGGCGCAGCGCTGTGCCTGTGGGTCGCAGAGTATCATCAACGATCAATACCTCTCTGAAACTTGAGCGCAAAATCTTACTGCCACTCCGCCGTGACAGCCTATGCGGTCGTTCGGCTATACACTATTCCCGCCCTCTCGAGCTCCCCACGCGCAACCCCGCAAGCTTTCGTCCGCACGTTCGTCACGATCCCCAGATATCAACCAATCGAAGGCCGTCCGTCTCGACTACATACACATTCGGTACTCAATCCGCTTGCCGATTATCCAGAAGAAAGTGCTCTCTCCATCCTGTGGGCCTCAGGAAATGCGATGGTGGGACAGCATCCGACAGTTCGGATCTCCTGTTCGTCGTTGCATTACCGATCGACTGCGACAGAGCGATCAGCTAGTCATGCCCGTCTCGCATCGTCCGCCGACGTGCGCAGGAGCAGCATTGCGGTCTCACTGCAGCCCCGCAAGACGTAGCTGTGACCTAACAGCAGATCCCATACCAAGCTCGATGGAGCAGGTAGGCTGTCGCTCCGGCAGAAGTCGTCAGCCTTTATAAGTTTTGTTTGCGACGGTAGGTCAAGCTGTCGGACAGCTCTCCTCTACCACTGCCTTCTCCTACCACAAGCATTGTACAGCTGAACATCATGGCTCCCTCTGCGGTGGACAGCCGTGGCATGATGGTCAACGGCATCAACGGCCATACCAATGGCGCAGGAGGCAAGGTCGACACAATGAATTCTCATGACTATGTCCAGTGGGATCCGTCACTAAAGCCGAAGAACTATACGATGAAGGGCACAGACCCCAACAGCAAAGTCCTGTTTCGAGACGTCAATATCCTCGACAGCACGGGAGCCAACCCGTTCAAAGGAGATGTCTACATCGAAGGTATGGACGGGACTCACACACCGTCTCGCAAGACCGACCACTGATCAACACCACAGGCGAGCGCATCAAGCACGTTGGCGAGGTCCCTGACATCGAGAACATCGCCAAAGACCCAAAAGTCAGGACGATCAATGGGCGTGGCAGAACATTGATGAGTGGTCTCGGTGACTCGCATGTGCATTTCAGCTGGAACAACGGCGATCTTGGTCGTCTGGGCGAATTGGGAACAGAAGAGCATACACTCCTCACTGCTCGGTCAGCACAATGCTATATCGACAGTGGGTACACCATGTGCTACGGCGCCGCATCCGCGAAGGAGAGGCTAGACGTCGTGATCCGCGATGCCATCAACGAAGGCTCAATACCTGGGCCAAGATACCTTGCAAATGGCAAGGAGATGGCTGTCCCGGACGGCGAGCTCGTACCCGGCATCACTGCTTTTGCCAAAGGTCCGCTAGAAATGCGAGAAACGATCCGACATCACATCGCTCTCGGTGTAGACAACATCAAGCTCAGCATGTCCGGTGAGCAGATCACGGAGACAAGAGATGCGCAGGATTGCTATTACACCGACGAAGAAACGGCAGCCTGTGTCGACGAAGCGCACAGACATGGCAAACGACTATGTGCTCATGCGAGAGCAAGAGACAGTGTCAAGATGTGCGTCAAGCATGGGGTCGATATCATTTACCACGCTTCTTGGATTGATGAAGAGGGCATGGAGATGCTGGACAACAACAAACACAAGCATATGGTCGCACCTGGCATCAACTGGTTGATTGCCACTCTCTACGATTCCGCCGCGTTTGGCTACAGCTTCGAGAAAGCAGAACAGGTCGGATACAAAAAGGAGCTGGACGTTGCCATCAAAGGTTTGAAGGAGATGCACAGGCGCGGCATCACAGTTCTGCCAGGCGGCGACTATGGTTTCGGCTGGACGCCACACGGAACGTATGCGCGAGACCTGGAACACTTCGTCAAACTGTTGGACTTCACACCCATGGAATCGATTGTCGCAGCAACCGCCGGCGTAGCGAAGCTTTTCATGCGCGAAGACGAGCTTGGGAAGATCAAACCCGGCTACTTTGCAGACTGCATTCTGGTCGACGGCAACCCACTGGAGGACATCTCGGTCTTGCAGGAGCATGACAAGCTCAACATCATCATGATCAATGGCCGAATGCACAAGGCTTCCTACAAGGAATTTGCGAGGTTCGAGCAGCCGCAGCCTGTCATGGAGCCTAGGCAGTCGGTCAAGCTTGACCACTTCGTTGCATATCAGCTGGATGATGGTACTGGACGCACGCGGATGGGCCATCTCGATGAGAAGAACGGGACAATCACGCCTCTGGCATTCGAGAGCGGTACGCCAATCGAGAATCTCTACCAGATCATTGAGGTTGGGGAGGACCACATTGTAGCCAGCGGTGAGCCTTTCAAGGTTGACGAGAACGTCAACGTACTGGCTCCGATCTCTGGCAGAGATATAATCGCCATAGGCAAGAACTACACCGAGCACACGAAGGAGATCCCACAACTCTCGAAGGGCTTCGGTGAGGGTGTTCCAGAGTGTCCGATCGTGTTTACGAAGCGAGCGACTTCCATCATTGGGAACGAGGACGACATCCTCTTGCACGAGAATTTTACCAGCCAACTGGACTATGAGGGCGAGATTGGTGTCATTGTTGGTAAAGGCGGCCATCAGATCTCCGAGGCGGACTCGATGCGCCATGTGTGGGGATACACGATTATTAATGATGTCAGTGCTAGGGAGAAGCAGAAGGCGCATGTGCAGGCATATATTGGTGAGTGTGGCGGCTGTGATCTGGTGACAAGCTCTGACTATCCTTATAGGCAAGAGCGCCGACTCGTATTGTCCAATGGGCCCACTGGCTCTCCCAAAGGCCGCGCTGCCGCAGAAGCTGACGGTGACGACGCATGTCAACGGCGAGAAGCGTCAAGAGGGAACAACGGACCAACTCATCTTCGGAATCCCCAACCTCATCAAGACACTCTCAGACTCGCAAACACTTCGACCCGGCGACGTCATTGCCACCGGCACTCCAGCTGGCGTCGGGATGGGTATCAAGCCAGAGCCGAAGTATCTCAAGCCCGGTGATGTGGTCGAGATTTCGGTCAGTGGCATCGGTACGCTGCGAAACAAGATCGTCAAGGCGGAGCCCGACAATTACGTCTCGACTCGGGTAGAGCAGGAGACCAATATTCCTATCAACAATCTATCAATCACGTATGGAGGCCTCGGTCTTACGACGTTACCGAGCGGCAAGAAGCTAAACGCAAAGAAAGTTGGAGGTGGTCCGCAGTCGATCATCTTCGTTCATGGCTTGGGCGGCGACATGAGTTACTACACTCCCGTGATGAACTCTCTCGGTCTGAACAAAGAGGACCACTCCCAGTACACCAGCTTGCTCTTCGATCTGGAAGGTCACGGCATGTCTCCGACCAAGGCAAGCTCGAAGCTGAGCATAGGCAGCTACGCGCAGGACATTGACGAGCTCATCAAGGCCTTCGACATCGCCACCCAGCAAGGTGTCACGCTGGTGGCACACTCGATGGGCTGCCTTGTGGCATCTCTGTTCGCTTACCAGCATCCAAACATGGTGAACAAGCTCGTCCTCATCGGCCCGCCGCCCTGCCCACTCCCAGGCCCAGGAGCCGACGGCTGCATCAAACGCGCCGCCACCGTGCGAGCAGAGGGCATGCGCAATGTTGCCATGACCGTAGCCACCGCCGGCACATCAGAGAAGACCAAGTCAAGCCGCCCGCTCGCCTTCACAGCCGTACAGATGAGCTTGTTCGCTCAAGATCCTGAGGGTTATGCTAAAGGCTGCACCGCCCTTGCTGGTGCAAAAGACCTCAACAGCATCGACTTCTCGCGGCTGGGACAGAGCTGCAAGTCTCTCATCATTACGGGAGAGGAGGATAAGATCTCACCGCCGGCGCATGTCACGAAGCTTGCTGAGACGATGAATGCTAGCAAGAGCGTCTTGACGGATGTCGGGCATTGGCATGTCTTTGAGGACGTTGAGGGGGTCGTTGGAGCGATGAAGAGCTTTCTGGGCTGATCACCCTGCGCCAGACCATGAGTTGCTCAAGGACAATGGCAAAGTAGTGGTTTTGCCATCTTTTCTAGCGATGGCGTGCGCAAGAGAAGAAGGGCTAGCTCTAGGTTCGTTCCTGGCGCTGTTGATGTACCTATATGTAGCTGTTACTAGGAACGATTTCCTGTACCGATAGCATTAGGTACGCAGTCCTGTAGCATCGATTACCTCTCACCAGCCCCAACAAATCTACGACATTACCTGCAACGTCTCGCACCCCGGATCTGTTACGGGGATAGACCTGCTAACGGGATAGTGCCGTCTGGGGATCGACAAGGTTGGATCCGGGGCGACTTCCTCGCCTGCCCTGTCTTTAGCGTGACCGCTTCCAAACTCACGGAGGGACCATGAATCGTACACTCTTGGCCAACCCATCTCTTGTCCAACAGCAGGCTTTCAGTCCTGATGCTGCATACGCCGTCCGACTCCGCGACTCATGAGCCCGCAGATTGGGCCTCTAACCTGGCTGCTGGAAGACCTTTGAACACATCCCCCCTGACAGCTTGCATCCACGAAGGATGATGCGTTAACATCCCGTCTTTCAAGCTGGTCTGCATGACCGCGGTTGAACCCTCATTGCTGCAGACGGTCGCGGAGGGCAGTGGTTGGTGTTCGAGTCAAGCAATCATGATCGTCGAGGGAAGCTGCCTTATGCTGAAGGATCCTGCGGACTGCTCTCTACTACTGGCTTCTCCCGCCTTTGCAGAGTTCAGCCAGTGTCTCGAGGGTTGGCACATGTCTTCATGATGGGCGAGATATTTGCACAAAGGTAGGCGACTTCAGATAAGTGTACAGATCTGCTTTCTGCTGCTCTTCACGTTGGTTTCCGATTTCTCCAGCTCACTGCCGCGATCATGAAAGAATGTCGAGCACTTCTCGCCGTCCTGCTCTGCTTGTCCACGTTGACCGCGCAGGCAGTGGCGAAGAATGCAACTCAAGCAGAGGTAGAAGCGCTGGAGCATGTGCTACCGCAATGCAGCGTAAGCTTTCGATTACACCTCACATCACTATGTCCAACACTGACGGTCCTGACTGTGCAGGTCGAATGCCTCACGAATCTAGCGCCTGAACATGGCTGCTCGCCAGGCGATACCAAGTGCACATGCGCCAACGCCGAACTCAACGCTGCCGTGGCCGCGTGTCTGGGCGAGACTTGC
Source organism: Saxophila tyrrhenica (assembly GCF_035928015.1). Classification (NCBI taxonomy): domain Eukaryota; kingdom Fungi; phylum Ascomycota; class Dothideomycetes; order Mycosphaerellales; family Extremaceae; genus Saxophila; species Saxophila tyrrhenica. The sequence goes on along the minus strand of NW_027041738.1, from coordinate 1,333,117 downwards.
ACTGTTAAAGAGACCTTCATCACGCTGAAGCACGCTTCCACCGCCTGCGGAGCGCCTGTCAGGGACCATGGACAACTCACAAGAGTAGTCTGCTGGTCGCTGTTCTCGTTGTCCGTATTAGCAGTCGGGCTTAGGTTCGCTGCGCGGTCACCATGGTTCAATGGCCCAGGTTACGGAATGGACGACTACTGCATGCTCGTTGTGCTTGCTTTTCTTGTACCGCATGAAGTTGGCTTGGAGATCAGTATGCTTGACAATCAATTGCTAGAAGGAAGAGCAGCTGACAATCTCAATCAGTGGTACAAAGCGGCCTTGGTCAGGACATTTGGATGCTGGCTCCCAACTGGCATGCCATTACGACGATTTTTAGGGTACGCATACTCCTCCTACGGCTAGACCGTTCACGGAATGGGACTGACCTTTATCGCATTAGTTCTTCTGGGTCGGCGAAATGCTGTACCTTGTGATAATCATGTTCACCAAGGTGGCGATTGTTTTACTCTACCTACGGATCTTCCCAAGCTCCGTCACCACTTGGTTCCGAACAGCCTGCTATACCATCATCGGCGTATGCATCGCTTGCACCATAGGCGTGCTACCCACCGTTGCGTTCGAGTGCAGCCCCATCTCTGGAGTACGTACATAACGAAACCAACATAAGTGGCGCGCCGAGACTGACCTAATCACCAGGCCTACTTGAGGTGGGACGGCGAAACCGAAACGAAGTGCCTCAACACAACCGCTCAAGTCGTCTCAATGGCCGCAGTCAACATCCTCCTCGATCTCGTGGTCTTCATCTTGCCCATTCCAAAGATCATCAAGCTCAACATATCAGCCAACAAGAAGGTCGGCATTTGCTTTACTTTCCTCGTCGGCTTGTTTGTCACGGCTGTCAGCGCTGTTCGTCTCGAGAAGCTCTACAACCACGCGGACACGACGAACCCGACATGGGACCTCAACCCCATCGCCATCTGGAGTCAGGCGGAGGTCAACGTGGGCATTGTTTGCGCTTGTATGCCTAGCTTTGCACGACTGATCAAGCAGTTCTGGAATGCGACCATCGGCAGCTTAGCCAGCAAGGTTACTGAGATCACAAGTGGTCGAAGATCGCAGCGGCAGAACGTCGATGGGCAGATTGAGATGAATGGAGAGCGGTTTCAATTGCCTGCCGACAGTCTCGCGAAGACGATGGAGACGTCCGTGTTCAGTCGGAAGATGGATTCGACGGACGAGCTGGAGCTCATGGGCAAGTCATCGCATAGCATGGTTGAGGATGGGTACCACCATAAATACGTACGAGACTGGTAGCACAAAAACCTCATCCTCCTGCACCCCTCACCTTTACCAAAGCCTTCACACCCACCCCATCAACCCAGCCCCCAACCCCACTCCAACAGGCGCAAGAGCCCAATGATTCCACTCCCCGCCCCCAATCACCTCCCTGCTCGCCAGCCCATCAACCCCCACCAAAGCCACACCCATCAACATCATCCCACCCAGCGCCCGGCATCCCTTCCTCTCCCCCTCTCTCGCGCCGCCAAAGAACCATACGCACAGCGAGCTAGCGCCGATGACTACGTCGCGGATCCCGAAGAATCGGATAAGTCCGTAGATCGTTGCTTGGTCTTTGGGAGAGGCTGTTGGGCCTGGCAGCGGGAAATTGAGGAGCGAGAGGCCGAGTTTGGGATTGAGGGTGGCTAGGACGCCAATGGTGAGAGGCGCGAGTGCGAAGACGGCGGCGGCGTGGGCGTAGTATGCGCGCCTGGTATCCGTTGTTTTGGGCGCCATAGCAATCAGCTCTGTTTCTGTTGATGTGTACCTGGCGCAGAAGGCTCAGTGGTGCTTGTCACAGAGTACTAACTCTTGTCGAGGGCTGATAAGTAGGATATACTTTGAGGTATATGTCTCGTGCTGGACGAAGTTCGAGTTGTCAGCTCAATGGGGCTGACCAAGTTTATGCAAGTTGTGCAATTAATGAACAGAGACACAACAGATCTGGAAAGTAAGGAAGACAGCAGAATGAGGCGTGGTGCATAGGAACAGTGGTCTCATTTCTCATCAAATGCATCTTCAAGTCATAAGCAAAAGTATCTTTGCTTTTTCATAGCCCATCAGTAGTCGTCGCCACGAGAAATGACCTCCTTCACATTCGGCCTGAGCAAGATCGTGTGCTCCAGCTGCGCAGTGTAACTCCCCTTGATATCCACCAGCGGCGGGTAATCCTGCACAATACCAGCCTGCACGAGATTGTTCAATCCCAGCAGATACTTATCATGCCCCAGCCTATCCAAGTACCGACGACAGAACGGCAACGTGCCAAAGTTCTTGTCGATCGAACGCAGCAGCGTCTTCGCGCTCGCAACGCGCAGAGCGGCCTTCGGCGCATCCGCAATCTTCGCATAGTGAGACGTCTCCATGTCGTCTCTGACCACACCCTTGCCCGTCGAGCCAAAGGTCTCGATGGCGTACACCTCGCCCTCCTCCATCTTCTCGTTGCTCCCTCCCTTCACGATCGGAACACTTTTTCCCGATGATCCGCCGTGGATGCTGTACTGTCCGATCGTGTGCCCGTTCAGATTCCTAATCGATTTGACGGGGTACGTCTGACCATTGAGCTCGACTTCATAGCTCTCCATAGCCTCCTGGATGCCTTCGCCGATTTCAGAGAAACGTGCGTCGATTCCTGCGAGGCGAACACCAGTGTTCGTGGCGTCCTTGACAGCGGCGAGCAGGTTGTCGTACTGCGGCTGGAAGGCCACGGTCCACGCACTGTCGACGATGCGGCCATTGACGTGGACGCCAAAATCGACTTTCATGACGTGCTCTTCCTTCAAGACCGTCTTGTTGCCCGCGTTGGGCGAGTAGTGAGCAGCGCAGTGGTCAAGGTTGACGCCAGTCGGGAAGGCGACGCCAGCAATGAGGTTGTCGCCCTCTTCAAGACCAGAGTGGCCGGTCAGGTTACGAGTGCCGTTCTCAATCAACTCACAGATTTCCGTCAAGCTCATGCCAGGCTTGATAGCACTATGCGCATACTTCCTGACCTGCTTATGGACTTCTGCGGCCTGGCGGTAATCGCTCAAGAAGTCGCTGTTCATCCGGTCGAGGTGTCGCTTCTCCTCGCTGGTCGTGCGGTATGCGTTCTCATCCTTGTATTCAACCTCCTCGCCGACAGGGTAGGTGTTGTTGGGGAATAGATCCGACACCTTGACTGTTGGTGGGCTGGTCTGTCCCTTTGCAGCGCCGGCCTTCTTCTTCTTGCGCGGCTTTCTCTTTTTCTTCTTCTTCGCAGCGCCCTCTCCCGCTCCGGCATGTCCCTCCTCACCTTCTTCGGCTTCATCATCATCGGAGTTGCCATTTTCTAAGTCGCCTGATGTCACGTTCGGGCCAGTCGAGCCATTCTGCTTCGGCGAAGCCGTTGCGCCGTTGAGCTTCAGGTCGGCCATGGCCTGCTCGGGACTGACGGCCGTCATGATGGATGATTGACGGTGTTGTCGAGGAGAAGGAAGAGAGCGAAAAGCCGGGTGCTGTATGCTTGGGTTGTAGAGCGCAGGGCGTATGCAAGGGTGCCTTAGGCGAAGTGGAGAGCATATGGCTTCATGTTCTGAAAGGTGAGGCAATTGAACGAGCACAGCAAGAGGACTCTCTTTATACGGGAAAATATGTCCCTCTGACTTCTCACTTTGCCTGAGATCGATTCCATGGTCTCACTAAGAAGCCTAGTGGTTCCAGAGCCGTCCGTGTTTCATATTTCAAGATACAACTGACAACTAACAGTATCAGGCGCCGCGTCGAGCAGCTGTTCTGCAAGTGGCACTCCCTCTACCTCCAACCCATTCTGCTTCATTGACCGCCAGCAATAGTCGTGGTAATGTGACCAGCTTTCGCGGGCGGTGTGGACCAGGGGGGGACCGTAAAGCAAGTCCGCTGTCCTACAGCTCTCCAATACCCACTCGTGCCCGTCTCGGGAGCTCTTGCGACTGTGCTTTGTGAACACAAGCAACGCGAAGCAGCCTCGTGACTGAACGTGGGAGCAATTCAAAGGCAGGATAAAACGGTCAACCAGCTGCCGCGGCGATGTCTTGTTGTCGCTGCGCGTGGATGCTGCATTGTCACCCTTGCGCCCGGGGCTTTCAGTCCTCATGATGACGTCGAAGCGTATTCCGCGATTGAAGATTTCGCAGCGAGGGCGCATTTCGACACCCGACCAACATGCAGCATTGAACTTGACTCCCGTAGAGCTGGCGAAACAGCCCGGGGTAGCCGCCAAAATGCTCTCCTTCTCGAAATACTTTTTCCCCTCGTCCGACCAGCAGAAGATAGACTCATCTGGCGAGGATGCAATGATTTCCTTCTGCAATCGCCGGAAAGCTTTGCGCTCTCCTTCGCCATACAGCAGCGGCATGTTGACGTCGAAAATTCCGAGGAGGCTGTAGGCTATATCTTCCGATCGACTAGCTTGCCGTCGCGCGGCCCACCCCATACGCTGAGCGACGCTTGCCAAATGCACTGGTGTTGGACAAAATCTTCTCTGAGACATGGGAGCCACTTCCCCAGCGCTCAGGAACTCCATTGGGATGTGGGAGGCTTCTGAAACATGTTCTGCCAGGTTCTCCAGTGTCCCAACACACCGGAAGTCGGCATTGTAGAAGAGAACGTTCCATGGGGCGAGTAGCTCTTGGAGAGTCCACGCTCGGGTGAACCACGTGCTCCGCTTGAGTTCTTCGACGTAGAATGTTTTAAAGGTAGTTTCCCCGTGGGTCTTTCGAGATTTCAGTTTGCACGTGCAACGTTCAAGGTCGTGGACATCCGGGAGGAAAACAAAACACGTGAAGGAACCTCGATACCACTTGTACATCGAGTTGATAGCTGCAGACATCAGCATGGCGGGTGCGCTTCTCACGCATCGCAGAGGATGCTAACACACCTTCGGACAGTTCAGCACTACTTGACTTATCGATGCAACCTGCGAGAAGATGTCAGCACGAGATATGCACTGGAACGCCCTGGCCATGAGGCATACACGTATCAATCCAGACCCAGTCCAGCCGTTCATTCCAGGCCTTTTCACAAGCTTTCAGGATCTTCGTCCATCCGTACCCTTTGTACCCTCCACTTAGGACCTGAGCCTTCTGTTCGAGAAAGTCCCGGTAGCTCACTTCTTCGTCGCTCCATCGGTGGGAGAGGATGGCGTATGGAGGTATTTTGGCGTCGAAGAAGTCCCTGAAGACAAAATCTTTTGTGTGCAAAAGCCTCATGCTGCTGGGCTAAGCATTGCGTACGCTCAAGAGACAGGCAGATGCAGTCCGATGCAGTAGATTGCGGTGCGTACGCTTGCACTTTCTAGCCGAAGGTGCCGTTTGCTGTCGGATGGCAAGGCTGCGAGCTCAGCTGCGCGATGAGCTTGGTGGCGTGCAGTGGCTACATGTACAATGTACAATGATACATGCGGCCAAACATTCATGCGTAGCACGGCACGAATCTGGCCCCATTTCTGAGAAAAATGTAGTCCACGAAGAGCACTGCCACGAAAGGCGAAGGTTGTTTTTAAATTGCCACCACGCTCATGTATCGAACCAAGCAACCCAACGTTCCGTATTTGCAGTATTGTCCTCCCGACATCCGAACATCTCATTCTCTGAACGAGGCGAAAGTGAGCGTGGCCGCGATGTCTTCATCCGACCATGGCGATGGCAGTCTCCAGTAGGGCAAAGCTTTTGCGGGCCAGATGAAAGGAGTGTTGGGAAACAAATTCGCTTCGAAACTCTCCGCTAAACGCACTGATGAAGAGTATGTGCTGCGCATCCACCTCGGCCTTGACAACGTAGATGTCTGTCTTGCGAGCAGGGTGGCAGCCACCGCTCTCGCCGTGACAGTGGCCGGCGTCCAGGAAGAGATGTCTTCTTGCAACGAAGCTCGTGTCGCCTCTTATTCGGATCGATTCGCAGAGTATCCACGGTGGCATTGCAGGATGCTCCCATGATCTGTCATCGTTGTGGCCTTATGTGCAGGCTGCGAGCGTACCAGATGACTTCATGCGAGATGCCCTTCACGACCTCCATGATCCTTATCTCCTGAAACTCATTCGAGCTTTGACGCCGTTGGGCAGTAAGGTGCCATCTCTCGATGCAAGATTGCTGCTCTCCCTCCTCCACAACCCCCATCGCATCCTTCTCATATGCCTGCAAGATTGTTGATGTCACCTGACGATCTCTTGGAGGCGTCTGGGTGGTTCCTTCCCTTTCTGATCCACTGGAGCTTTGACCACGAAGTTGCCTCAAGCTCGCCACAACAACGCTTCTCCTTCTTCACACATCCTTCATCACCCAATTTTCGACAACCCGCCCCCAGGCCATTGGCCGCTCCTCTCGTTACAAGGACTTCACAGTCCAGTAGCAAAGATGGACGCCGCCACCCTTCAGATGATGGCGGACCTGGGCGTCGCCCGCCGCGACGAGCTCTCCACCACCGAGATCGAAACCAGAGGACGTCCAGCACGTGTCGACCCGCGGGAACAGGCGCGTATCAGAGCGGAGGTCAAGGCTCGTCAAGAGGAAGCACAGAACAACGGAACTGCTGGCGTGGGCGGTTTTGAATCGAGGATAGGGAGATGGAACAGTGAGATTACCATTCTTCCAACCTTCATATGACTTCACTGACACAAGCCGCAGTCGCTGAGAGTTTCGACCGCGACGAAGTGGCCGAGCATCTAGTCGACCGTTTCAGCGGACAGGGTCATCGTGCGGAGCTCAGTCGCCGCCAGGGCACAGATGAGCACCGCTTTCAAGCTGGGTCGGGAGATGTCCGCATCCGTGGTAGCGGTCCTATGCGTGGCGGACTTGCCCGTGACAACCCAATGCGTGGCGGTCTCGGACGTGGAGGACCTGAGCGTGAGCAGCCAATGCGTGGTGGACCTGTGCGCTCCCCTGCGATGCGCGGCGGTCCATCGGGCGGACGTCATACGCGTAGAGATTCTGCACGCGGCGGCTCTGTTGGCGGTGCACCTGCCTTCCGCGAGCTCCTCTCAGCACCAGCCAGCATGCTGAGGTCGATCCATGCTGATCCGACTCCCTTCGCACCTGCTCGCCGCCGCAGCCCTCAGGGTCGCACACCGCCCACCCCAGCCCATGCTGCCGCTGCTCGTCGTACGAGCCCGCAGCGTCGCCAACCGCGCCCAACAGCCCGAGTTGCTACCGCCAGCGATTGGAGCACGTCTCCATCCCAGTCTCCACCAGCCCGTGCAGCCGCTGTTCGTCGTCCAAGCCCGCAGCGTCGTCCACCCGCTCCACCAGCCCCGGCCAACCGCGCTACCCCTGCTCGCCGCCTCAGCCCGCAGCGTCGCCTACCACCTGCACCAACACCACGCCAGAGGGCCTCTGCTCCCTCCGACTCTCCGTGGAGAGGACAAGAGGCTCCGAGTGCCTCCGGCGAAATCTCGCCCCCTAAGGCCGTGGTCGACATCTGGCGTGCCCAAGCTCTCTGGCATGCCGCAAATCCAGGCCCGAAGTGCAACGCCCACTACGCCATGTTTCCTGGTCGCGCCCAGTACCTTGGTGAGGCTCGCGAGAGGCTCATCGGCGAAGCCCTGCACCTTCTCAAGATCGGCAGCGCTCATGTGATTCAGATCTATGCGGAGACCCACCCGGAGCGCAAGTGGCTTCTGGAGTGCGCCGCGAAGGCTAAAGAGCAGATCGAGAACAACGCCACCGAGGAGGAGAGAGATCGTGCTTCCCAGGTGGATTCCAAGCATCGGATATTTCTCGACCGCGGGGCCGCTTTCTTCCAGCCAAGGCCACAGAGGGTCGTTGTGCAGCCGTCCTACCAGGCTATGGTTGGTGTGAAGCTGGCGGATGATGGGCTGTACGAGGAGGACTTGATCTCGTTCGATTGAGCTCTTTCCAGGAGAGGCCAGCACAACAGGTCCAGCGTTTCCAGCTTTCCCGCGATCCAGCCCGTAGAACACTCCATGACACCGGTCGAGAAGGGAGTGTCGGTGCAGTGAAGCGGTAAAAGCTCAGATAGGGAAATGCAATCATTTCAAATCACCTCCGTCGTCCAATCTTAGGCCTTACAGTCCATCCGTTTGTCCACTCAAGAATGAGAATTTTGATAACATTCTCAGCAGAACCAACGACCTTCCGTCTTCAAGAAAGCGTAGAGCTGTCGATAAGTTTTGAGTTCCCCGCTCGCCGTCTCAAACACGATGCTAACCAGGCTCTCAGCAGTCCGAGGTACCACTGGTCTGCCATCGTCCCATCGAAATCTTCTCATCGCACCACCGCCGCCGCAACCCCCAAAGCAGCTCCCGCCACCCACCTCATCCCTCCACCAAGCCCCGCCGTCGCCCTCGCACCCACCCCCTCACTCGAGCTCGAACCCCCCGCCCTCCCCTCCCCTTCCCTCACCCCCTCCAACTTCTCCCTTCCCGCCGTAACCGCCAACGTCGCGTACAGAATCTGCGAGTACGCGAGCGTAGACGTCGAGGCGAATTCTCCTAGCCCGGCGATCGCGCTCCGTCCGATGCACGTTGCTGCTGTGACGCTTGGTGAGCCGGAGAGGGCGCAGTTGATCGTTGCTGGGGCGGCGTTTGTTGTGGCGCCTTCACTAGAACCAAGGAGAAGGGACAGATTTAGTTGGGGTTGGAGAGAAGGGAGGGATGGGGGAGGGACGTACTCGTCGTGGTAGAATATGGTATAGACAAGCGTTCCGGGGCCTTCGGTGATGGTTACGGGGGTTGCGAAGGCGCAGGTGTCGTCTGAATTTTGAGATGGGGTGGACAGGCAGGACAGGGCGTATTCGGTGGCGTTGGGGGCTGCTGTGACGATGGAGGCGCCTAGATTTGGAGGGACGTCGAGGGGGAGAAAGATGGTTTTGATAGGGTAGTTGGAGGTGGGTGTTGGGGAAGCTGCGGTGTTGTTCACGGTCATTGGTGTTGTTTGGGCGCTCGTGAACTGTGGGATGATGGCGAGGAGGTAGAGGTAGAGAGTGTTAGGCAGCAGATTTGGAGCCATGCTTCTCGCTTAGCAGTAGTCGCTGGGAGATACGTGGTATAGAAACGAGATGACGGCTGAGGAGACCAGATGAAATGAAGGATACTCATCCCGATCCTACCATACTTGGCCTCTTCGCACTCGCCCCCGGCGGTCGCACAGTTAGTAAAGAATGACAGGAACGCCAATGCTTGGCTACTGTGGTTGTATGTGCGATTGATGTCACCCTGGAGGCTGCCGGGTGAGGTTCGAGTGGGAGTGCCGGCGAGGCGGAGTTCGCGGCTGAGATTGCCTTTGGAATCGCCCTTGGCGGCCGGGCCGTTGCTTCCGCAGACGTTGGACGATCTGGAGGCTGGCTCGCGTTAAGTGCGACGCGTGGAATGTGAAGGTTCGAGATCTGTTTTCGACGCCAAACAGCACCTCATACATCTGCGGCGACATGGCGACAGACACCGATATCAAGGGCCAACCCGCCATCAACCCAAACACAATCTTGGGTCCCGACGTCAGTAAGGTAGACCCGTTCCAAGAGACGCACGACATCGCGCAAGCAGCATTTCCACCGGAGCTATCGACCAGAATACGCGCCAGCCTTGGGCTAGACCAGACATATCATGAGCTGATCAGGGACATCTCGAGGCATGTCACCTCGCTCCAACACCGACAGGTGCCGCCGCAAGACCAGCCTGCAAACCCGAAGAAGAGGAAGCTTGAAGATGAATCGGTTACCATACCCAAGGCGCAGCAGAATGGGTCGCAGCCGGCATTCCATAACGGCGATCTGGAGATCCACAGCATTTTCGAATGCAGAGATGTCAGCGTGCAGATACCAGCGCGGAAGAAGCTGAAACTCAGCATACAACGAACCGAAGTGGATGACCGAATGGCCGCGATCGCGCTTGTCAACCAGTCGACCGAAGCTGTGGAACATCGACTGCAGCCTCACCGGCTCGAGGCGGTCTTTGTAATGCCCGTACCCGACAAGACAGTACGCCAAAACTATTTCGTCGTCATGCCGAAGGCAGGAGAGCTGAGCAGTGACGGCAAGCCAGCCGAGCCGATGGTCTTCACGATGGCGGAGACTCCTGTATCTGCTTCTGTGACGCACTGCGACAGGTCATTACCAACCAGCGAGGACGACACTCATGTCTCACTGACCGAGAGGGCCCTTGAACGAATACTGGTGCCGCACCATAAGCGCATCACTAGACCAGACGCAGCAGAGTTTGCGAGCAGTAGGCCGCAGCCGCATCGGAAGGGTGAGAAGGCGTATCATGTGAATGCACATAGTGGCAGCAAAGAAGGTACAGACATGATTTGCCTTCTTCACCAACATGCCTCGCTAATACCATTCCCTAGGCTACCTCTACTTCCTCCCCAACGGCATCCTGTTCGGCTTCAAGAAACCTGTGCGATTCTTCCCCTTCTCCGCCATCGAGAGCATATCCTACACCTCCGTCCTGCAACGAACCTTCAACCTCGTCATCGCGTATAGCGAACACACCGATGGTTTGGAACCGCAGGAGACGAAGCAAGCCGAGTTCAGCATGCTCGACCAAGAAGACTTTGCCAACATTGACGACTACATCAAGCGACACGGCCTGAACGACGCTTCCATGGCTGCGGATCGGAGGGCGAAGGCTTACAATGTCAATAAGGTGGCCAAAGAGGACGGCGTGAATGGCGATGCAGCGGCTGGCGGGGTTGACGAGGATGGTATGACGGAGTTGCAGAAGGCGGAGCAGCAGTTGCAGGATGAGGAAGATGAAGAGGAGGAGGATTATGAAGCATCAGGTGGCGAGAGTGATGGGGAAGGCGAGGAGAGTGGAGAAGAGAGCGAGGATGCAGAAGGCGAAGCTGAAGAGGAAGAAGACGAGGAGTAGAGCACTGCTTTGCGAATGGCTTAAAGATACGATGAGATGACGGTACATCCAATAGATCTAGACATTGACCGAGATGATGTATACTACATGTAGCTGGTGGAACTTGAAACCCCATCAGCTGGCGCGAACGCCGCGACTGCAGTTGTTACAAGATCCGTCCGTCAGACTTAAATACATGTAACTTGCGTTCTCATCAGTGTCCTTACATTGGAGCGCTGTCTGTGGAGAGCTCTGCAGCTGCCGGAAGAGGTCTGGCACGCAACGCCTCGGCTTTGCGGAGCCCGCTGGCGGGGAGTCGGGTCTGGAGTCAGAGCTCCCATCTGATCAACAGCCAAACACCTACAAACACAGCCTGTTGGGCAGACAGGACGGGACGCACAAAGATTCTTGGATACGCAGAGCATGTGACACAGACCTCAGTACAACATGGCAAGCCTCATTCGACCCACGAGCCGGCTGTCGACCGCGAACACCACCACAGCTCAGTCAGTTCTGTCCCTACCAACGCATCTACGAGTAGCAGCGTATACAGCAGCACAACAGCGAAGATGGGCATCCGAAGGCGCTCGCAAACACCCCAAGACCGCCCTCTTCTTCCCAGGTCAAGGTACGTGCCTCTACCACCCTTCACCGCTGCGCTTCGACTAACTGTATGTCTCCAGGCGTCCAACGAGTAGGCATGACCACGGACTGGCTAGACGCCTTCCCACGCACCGTCAAACCCATCCTCGAGCAAATCGACGAAACACTCCAGATCTCCCTTACCCGCATCATCGCCGAGGGTCCCAACAGCAACCTCACCGCGACTGAGAACGCGCAGCCCGCCATCATGGCCACGTCGATCATGATCCTGCGCGTTCTGGAGCAAGAATTCGGCTTTAAAACCAACGAGCGCATTGACCTCTGCCTCGGACATTCGTTGGGCGAGTTCGCTGCGCTGGTAGCAGGGGGATATCTGCGGGAAGCGGATTCATTGCGCATGGTGCGGAAGCGAGCGGAGGTGATGGCGAAATGCTCCCGCGACGTGGGAGAAGAAGTCGGGATGGTAGCCTTGGTCTGCGAGTCTGATCACTTGGGTCCGATGGTTGAGTCGATCCGGGAGTTTCTGGGCATGCATTCTGAGGGATCGAAGAGTGATAGCCACGGTGACACGGACCTGCCGCCTGTCCAACAGGTACTGATCGCGAACGTGAATGCGAAGAACCAAATCGTGCTGTCGGGGAGTATCCGCCGGATCAATGAGCTTTTGACGCATTTGCGGCAGTTTGCTGGTCATGATCCGAGGGCTGTGCGGTTGAAGAGCGATAGTCCGTTTCACTCGCCTCTGATGGCACCGGCGGCCGACATGATGAAGAAGCTGCTCTCCCAACCCTCGACAGTGGACAAAGGGGAGGACATGGTCACGTGGCCTGGCTCAATGCCGTGCATTTCGAACGTTTCAGCGCGGCCGTTCGAGAGCAAGCAGCAGCTCAAGGATCTACTGGCGCGGCAGTGCGTGGAGACGGTGCTGTGGCATGATAGTATTGTCTACCTGCATCGGGAGGAGAAGGTGAGGAGGTGGATTGGCATTGGGCCGGGCAAGGTGGGGAGGAATCTGGTGGGCAAGGAGGTGGGGATGAAGGGGGCGGTGAAGGGGGGTGGAGTGTGGGCTATTAGTGACCCGAGGGAGGTGGAGAGGGTGTTGGCGGACTTGGATAGGACGGAGGGGGCGGAGGAGGATTGATGGGTGATGGGATGAAGGGGAGCGTGCTTTTGAGCGCGGCGTTTGGTGTAAGCGATGTAGCGTACCACGATAACATGGTCCACGCCGGGTGACTTCCACAAGAGCCGCAGCGTCTGCTATCTCTCGACTACCACATATATACCGCGTTTCCCAAGTTTCAGGTTAAACTACTACTGCACGTACTGCCTCTAAACTGGGCTGTCGTGTGCTTTCTGACGAAGCCGACATCGGCCCTCTCAAGCTCACCACCACCACCCCTCGCCACGGTACCTGCATGAACACAACAAAGCAAGCAGCCAATCCCGTACCATGCCGCAGATCCTTATCTTTACGTCTGCGTGGCATGATGTTTTCCTCTCTGTCATGAGTGTTGCTTCTTCCACACACCTCTCCAGATCTGCCGCTATCAGTACAGCTTGCAGGCGCGGGACTATGGAAGTGACGTTGCTGTACATGCTTCTTGCCATTGACGGTTCGTTGGGACTGGAGCAAGCGGGTGGGTGGATGGTGTCATTGTTTACCAAGGTCTGGTATTTGTATTCTTTGCCTACTCATTAACCTTTTCTTTCCTACGACTTTCCTGAGATCTTCCTCTGGTTCCATCTCATCTCGTACCTCTACTACACACTCAAAGCTACAATCGCAAAGCTACAATCGCAAAGACCACAACCATGTCGAACCTCCCACCAGAAGCAGAGTTCGAGCAAGCGTACAAAGAGCTCGCCTCCACCCTCGAAAACAGCTCCCTCTTCGAGAAACACCCTGAGTACAAGACCGCACTCAAAGTCTCCGCCATCCCAGAGCGGGTCATCCAATTTCGTGTCACCTGGGAAGACGACAAGGGCCAACTCCAAGTCAACCGCGGTTTCCGCGTCCAATTCAACTCTGCTCTCGGCCCCTACAAAGGCGGTCTACGCTTCCATCCTACCGTGAACCTCAGTATCCTGAAGTTCCTCGGCTTCGAGCAGATCTTCAAGAATGCTCTCACAGGCCTGAGCATGGGCGGTGGTAAAGGCGGTGCGGACTTTGATCCCAAGGGGAAGAGCGATAATGAGATTCGCAAGTTTTGTGTGGCGTTTATGCGGGAGTTGCATAGGCACATCGGGCCGGACACTGATGTGCCGGCTGGAGATATTGGAGTTTCACCCAGGGAGATCGGGTGGATGTTTGGGGCTTACAGAGCGGAGGAAAATAGGTGGGCGGGTGTGTTGACGGGGAAGGGAGGGAACTGGGGCGGTAGTTTGATCAGGCCGGAGGCGACGGGGTATGGGCTTGTTTACTGTGAGTGCTGACTTCCCTTCATTTGGGGCTGGAGAGCCCAGCTGACTTATCCTCTCCAGACGTCCAACACATGATCCAATATGCCTCCGGAGGCAAGGAGTCATTCAAAGGCAAGCGGGTCGCCATCACCGGCTCCGGCAACGTCGCCCAATACGCCGCGCTCAAAGCCATGGAGCTCGGCGCCATCATCGTCTCCCTCTCCGACAGCAAAGGCTCCCTCATCGCCACCGACGAAAAGGGCATCACGCCCGATCTCGTGCACTACGTTGCAGACTTGAAGGTGAAGCGCAAGCAACTCACCGAGCTGTCCGAGAGCAGCGAGTACAAGAACAAATTCAAGTACATCGGTGACGGCGCGAGGCCGTGGGTGCATGTGGGCAAAGTGGACGTGGCGTTGCCATCTGCGACGCAAAATGAGGTTAACAAGGAGGAAGCGGAGAAGCTGATCGAGGCTGGTTGCAAATTCATCGCTGAAGGGTCGAATATGGGCTGTGAGCAGGATGCGATTGAGGTGTTTGAGAAGGCGAGGAAAGAGAAGAAGGGGGATAGTATTTGGTACGCTCCAGGTAAGCTAGCACTCTCCCATACCTCCACTGCTTGCTTGAGCATTGCTGATGAAATGAACAGGCAAAGCAGCCAACGCGGGTGGCGTAGCAGTCTCCGGGCTCGAGATGGCACAGAACAGCGCGCGCCTGAAGTGGAGCGCCGAAGAGGTCGACGAGAAGCTCAAGGGCATCATGGAGGCGTGCTTCAAGAACTGTCTCGAGACGGCCAAGGAGTTTGTGCCGGCTGCGGAGGGCGAGTATCCGAGTCTGGTGGCCGGAGCGAATATTGCTGGGTTCAGTAAGGTCGCTGCGGCGATGCATGATCAGGGTGATTGGTGGTGAGGTCGGGGAATGAAGGGGGATGGTGTGCTGTAGATTTGGTAGAACTTGGGCATCTCCTCCAGACGAGTTTGATGCATTCCTGTGATGTGTGTTCTCCGTGGTAAAAGCAGTTGTGATGCCGGTACAGTGACTGCAGAAAGATGATGGTGTTGCTGGGAAAGTTGAGACGAAAGGCAGGTCGGGACGCCCGGGAGGATGAGCTTGGCGTGACTTCTCTCTCGACTCCATCCCATCCCTTGCTCCATATGCTCTTCCAGCACATCTTCTCTAAGGCGCAAACGATTCTCAAGCTCAGATTGCGCTGCGGAAATGTTCTGCACGCCCGCAGTGCTCGAGATGTCCGCCCCATTGAACCCCAGCCCAGCCGATCCGAAGACGAGACGAGATGATGGGATAACTTGATACACCACCTTCTCAGCAACCCGAACAACTCTGAAGCTCAGATACACCAGCACATACCCTTGTAGCCACTTACCGCCTTCGAGAACATGCTCAAGACGACCTCCATGTCCACCACCGCGCTTGGACGATCAGCCGCAAGAACACACCAATTCCTGGCCTCATTGGTATGATGTTGCGCGTGACTGTTACCGGACCGGTGTGTCTCGGCTTCGGCGGCGGCGGAGGGAACATCTCGTCTGGGTGCAGTGGCGGCATCATTGTCGCTGCGGCGGAGAAGGGGTGGTGGAGGACTGCGATTGAGAGAAGGGTTAGCGGATGTCTCGAGGGCAGTGAGAATGTGCATGGCGGTATGTCAGTGGCTGCGCTGGGGGCATAAGTGGTGTGGTAAAGGGGAATGATTGAGCGATGGTGGTCAGTGAAGACGCTGTTCTTGCGCTCTTCGAGGAGGGGCGTGCTGCTGTGGTGACTGACATGGCCATGGACTGGGAGCTCGTGGCGCGGAGAGGAGGTGATGGGCTCGATGGTACGCGCTGCTGCTCACCGAGAGCTCGTTCTCGGGTGCAGTAAGGGTGGTTGTGGTAACGCGTGGTATGCTGTGCTGACAGGGGTCTCGCGGAGAAGGGGCAAGAAGCTTGATGTGCTCGAGAGGGACTTACGATGAGGATGCTGCTGCTGTCGCTGGCGAGGAGGTCGTCTCGCTCGACGGACGTGTGGTGGTGGTGCTGCTGCGGTGGATGTGCGAGGATGGTGAGGTCTCTGGCGCGGAGAGGTGGGAGGACGCTCGGTCGTTACGATGGTCTTGTGATGATGTTGCTGTCGTCGAAGGCTCTTCTCTCGTTCTCTCCGGGCGGATGCGGTGCTGCAGCGAAAGAGGTGGTGTTGTGGTGAAGGTCGTGTATTTGGGAAGGAGGAGGTGTTTGTGCGCTCGGAGGAACCTCGACGGAAGCCGGAGGGGACTCGCTATACGAGCTGGTCGACGAATTGCCCTACCACCCTGCCACGAGTCCACGTCGCTATCTCTACTCTTGAAAATTGGTGATGGGGTTGTCTGTGGTCAAAAGATGAACCTCCGTTTCTCTTGTGATGATTGAAGGTGTATGTGGCGTGTTGTGGAAAAAGTGGTGAATCAACTCGTGAAAAGCCCCAATCAGGAAGGAGCTGGAGGGCTGTCCGGGATTCGAACTACGCGACTCCGTACACGGCTCACGGCGATGGGGAACCCCTCCCCGTGGGCAGGAGCATGTGCACATTGCAATGCCATGGCTGTTGCAATAAGGATGTCGACTTCGGGGGCTGGGACTTGACCTGACGACCTCCTTGATACGTCCCATTGTAGGGAGACCTTTGTTCAGCGGCATGGAGCGACCATTGCAAAAGACAACCCATCTTTGGGAAGGGGGTATCATCCTACCGCAAAAAGGCTTTGCTATGGTGAGAGAAAGGAGGAAGGGAAAAAAAGAATGTATGTATGGATACCCCACGACCAGAGACAATTATCGTCTCAGATCGAGTTGGGCGACTCCAATCGTTGTGGGTTGATAACTCAACAGACTCGAGACAATCCTCGAATCGACTGAGCATCGCAGTTTACACAGCCATTGCCATGCCGCCATCGCCAGTCGGAAACCGAAAGGGAGGCACTTACCCTGAAGGTTTAACGTCCCTCAGACGAAAGCAACGCGGGGGGGTTGTATACATACGTAACCGGTCCCCCACCATTCTTAAGCAGCGCATTGCGTGCCAGCGCCAGCTGAATAGGCTGCTGATGGGATGTAGAAAGTTCAGAAATAAATATATACCTTTGCGGAGGTGACTCGGCGATCTTTCCCCGGCAGCGACGGCGGCGACGACATGGTGGGTTGTAACACACCGGAGTAGTCGGAGATCCTTCGCAATGGTTTGGCGATGCTCAGCATATCATCAGCTAACGATATTATCGCCGTTGAGACGAGTTATCGTCGCCGAGGGGGTGGAGGTGGAATTGTCACGTGCACCGGCCGGGCCGGCGCCTCACCTCCGCCCACAACGCTGCATTGCGATTATGAGGCTTGGAGGTTCAACAGGACGCTCAGGAGACGCTCTGTATATGCTAACATTGCGATTCACTTGAGATCAGAGCGAGAGACTCGAGGTCAGGGCAGGAGCGGCGCAAGACTTGATCCAGGACGGCCGCGAGCTGTCAGGCAGCATGGGATGGCACGACTTTCGAGCAGATGGCCGTCTCATGGTGATCATCCATCGGCTGACTCCATTGCCACAGACGCTGGGAACGAGCTGAACTTTTGGGCAGACCATTCACTCTGCAAGCAGTCGCGATATAGGCACGAGGAGGACGTTGGTAGGCGGCGACTCCAGGCATAAAAGCTACACCCAACAAAGAGGCACGATTTGGCCAGGCAGATGGGCGAGAACCCAACGAGTCTTTGTTCGACAGTCCACAATCCTCGAGCGTATCGCCTTTCTCCTTTCCAACCCCTTTGGGAGGCACATGTACGCGGAGACGCAGCGACGACCATCAACGAAAGGCATCGAGGCATTGCAGCGACTCCTTGGGGTGCGAGACAATACTTGCTTCGGGGCGAAGGATGGACGGTAGCAACAATGGTGTTCTTTGTTCGCTGAACCGAGGTTTGCATCAGTCATCTGATTGCTACCTTGGTCTCTCATCAACAGCATGGGTCGACAGAAACGCGCAAAGACCGCTTCCACACTCGAGGTCCCTTGACGGATCGCCACTCGGCGAGTTCACCCTTCACAAGATCGCCGCTCAACCGACTTGGAGGCACGGCTTCGAGAAAGCGCGAGCCAGGCATTGAAGATGCGTAAAAGGTCATCCAGCAGGACGAGAGTCTTTACGGTATCAAGAGCCGCAGAGCGCAGCAGACAGACACATCGTTTGACCACACAGCCGACTTGACGAGTCTAGCTTTGCTAGGCGGGATGCGCGCACGACGAAGCCAAGCGAAGTAGCATCAAGACTGTGCGGCCCATAGGATAAGGGGTTCTTTGCTGACTCTAAGCGACTGTGCCTGGAAAGGAACGACCAAACCAGGCGCACAGAGACATCTGATCACTTGCAGCCCGTACTCAAGAGCGCCTGCTACTTGCCTTATGGCCATCTTGAACGATCTGTCGCCGCTGCGCATGTCTCTGCCCACACCTTGCAACGCCAAAACGAGCTCGAATGAAACAACCACCATATCCTCGATTTATGCACGCTTGGATCAGCAAGGGTCATATTGAAGCGGACAGATGAACGTTGCGCGGCTGCATCGGAGAAGGAGCAGCGGAGAAGGAGCAACAAGCGCATGGGTTCAGAGACAAGGATGGCACTGTCGCGATTGCATTGGAGGACACGATGCACAACGTGACGCTTGCGAGGTAGGAGCACATCTACAATGTCTCTTTCGAGCTGGGGGGACACTGTCGTCCGACGGCCTCGTTGCTCATCTTCCATAGTCTGAGGTAGCACCGCAGGGGTAGCGGGCTCAATTGCGACAGTAGGACGATAGTATAGATGCTTAGCGAGAGAAGACGAGTTCGGGCGCGAAGGGAAACAGCAGTCGCTCATCAATGTTGTGAGGGGAGAAGGCGCTGTTGACTGCAGAATTCCTCGCTTCCGGTACATTGGTTCCTTTGTCTGCACCGTTCGGTGTTGAGGTGATGCTACTATCCTAAACGGTCTGATTACGACTCCTTGGCCTGTAAATGTGCTGGTGGCGAGCAGCTTGTTGACTTCGACGTCCTCGACGACGTCCGCGCGGCGAGATGGACCTCCGCCCCGCCAGCGTTGCCGCAATCGATCGCCCCTACCGACTTCGACGCTTAGGAGAACGCACGGGTGCAGCCATATTACTCGCCATGACCACCATTGAGAGGGCATCATGGCCGCGGTTCCAGCCAAGCTCGCTTCACGTCCAAACCGATCACGTACACCAGGCGCATATGCACGTGATACACCAGTGAACACTGAACACCACCACACCGGGCGATGAAGGCCTTGTCGAGGACAGAGAGGATGCGCAAAGGCTACGCGCCACATGAAAGCCACTCGATTGAACGCCATCGAACACCACTTCCACCACTGGCCACCGAAGCGGACAGCCGCAACGAAAGGCTCGCCAAAGGAATGACGGCAGCGCGGCTGATGAAGGGGAGCCTCCATCAGAGCAGTGCATGTCTGAACGACAGGCTCCTCGGAGAGGTCTTCAGACCGCTTTTGACAAGACTGCGCCGACAAGGTACGGAAGGTCTTGCGCCACCAGACCTGCGGCAATGTTGCTGAAGGTTCGAGGCCATGTTCGATGGGAAGGTGAAGAGCTTGGGACCTGCGGGATGGTTGTGCAGACGAACATGGCCTCTAGGACCAACAAGCAACGCATTCGCAGCTCGCACGATGCAGACCTTTGCTACATCCGGATTGTCTTCTGAGTCAGGTACTCGTCTTTGGAGTCTTGCGGCCCAGAAACGCTCCTGTGATAATCACGACAACCGCGAAAGGCGCTGGACCTTCCGCGCGATGCAGCAGACCTCGAAGCCATACTCAGAGAGAATGTCAAAAGCTGGCGTCAGGTGCTACGATCGCGAAATCAAGGCTGACCTCCGGGGGCCGCGGAGCACAACGGCCGGCACTTGCGCCGCTTCTCGGGACGGTAGAGCCGTTTTCAGCTACCCAGCATGCTTGCAGTGAAATCGGAGGGATCACAGTCATCTTAATATTGCATTGCCATTGCTCGGTGTCCGACGGTGGCCAGCTGGCCGTCGCAGACGCTCCGGAGCTTTGCAAGCTACCTGCCTTCCGGCCGTGAGGTCAAGACAGCAGTGAGACCCCAACTCGAGACTGATCTGGACCTAGTCGAAGGAGGCGAACAAGACTAGTGAATAATCAGACGCACATGCCGAGCCAGGATCTCCAGGAGTTGAAGGTGCCCGTTCTGCGTGGTGCCAACCTGTAGGCGAGCAGGATCAAACAACCGGGGTTTTATTCCTACATTGCTGCAGCAGGCCGACGGTTGATAAGAGAGACACCGTTCGGTCCAGTGAGTTTGCGAATGCGTCTGTTTCGAGCCACACTACTCCTTCCGGAGGACTGTGCGCTTGGCCATCTCATTCACTCGGCTCACGCCGTCAGCGGCACATGCACTGGACCCAGAGCGACCTGAAGGGAGATGGCGTACGACATCCGGCAGTGCTGTAATCTACCACGATGCCCGCTCGTTGAGCTGGATATTTGCATGCCGTTTCAAGGAACAATCACCTTCGTTGTTCGAGAGCTCGGACTTTCGCCCACAGCCTGTCTTCGAACAGACGAAGCAGCAAAGCCTACCGGGGCGGACGCTGAGCTGTGAACCGACCTTTAACAGATCTCCATGGCGCCAGGGTACCCGATAAGCGCTTCCACCACAACGGCGAAAGCTCTGGATCTTCCGTCTCTGATCACTTGATGGTTCACCGTGTACCGCATGAGTTCCAACCATCTCTGGCATGGCATATCTGTCTGCAGGAGCCACAGACCTCCATGCTCTCGGACAGCTTCGTCACCATCTCCAGCTGGCGGTGTCTGCAGGAGCCGCAGACCTCACTGCTCTCTGACATCAAGAACCCTCCTCTTGCTGCCGACCATTCAGACAAAATGGGCTCACGACCCCGCTCTTACTTCACTTCGCACTCCATCACTCCCGCACAGGTGCAGCTTCACATCTCACTCCTATGGCCATTTCGCGAGGGTCAGTTCCTCTGGGAAGTCTGCGATGGGCTTTGTTCATCTCGATCTGCTGTGGCCCTGCTATCGCACTGCTGCTGGCATGGATATCAAGCCCGGGCCCCCTAAGCTACCCACCATGGCAGACCCTAGGCCTGTTCAACGTTCTTCGTATGTGCATGCCAATTCGCTATTGCCACTGTGAGGGTGTATCCGACCGATCATGCTTTCTTGCGGAGGATGTTGCTATCGCCGCGCTTCATGTGAGCGCTTGATATGGTCTTTTGATCTCCATTCTTGCGAGGAGCGCTCTTGCGATGGGGGCTTTCGCGACAACCTGTGGAACATGTGTCCTGGTTGCCCTCGCGCGCTTCTTCGGCAGCCACCGCCGGCCCCATGGCTTCTCCGCTGCATCTTGAACCGCCCAGCGAGCCGGATGCCTTGCGAACAGCCTCCCATGTTGCTGTGCTTCCACCGGCGCTTATGTGTTGTGCTTGACAGTGCGACGGCTGTATCCTCGCCTGAGCCCCCTCTTCATCTCCTGCTGTTGCCATCGCCCACCGCCAGCCTGCGTAATCTCCGCATGAGCACATGCCGCTTGTCAGCACCCTTCTCGTGCATCTCGCTCCTGTTCTACGGCTATGGTGTGCTGCACTGAGGCTGCTGGCGTCCGTGGGTGGAGGATTGAGGTCGTCAGGGCTGTCAGGCAGCGCGGAGAGGCCGGCAATGCTGCTGAGGGCTCATTGTATTTGCTCGTGGCAGTGAGCTCGCTGTCACTGGGTGGTGTGGCGTCGTACGGCGCAGATCTACCTCGTGCCCGTCGTGGTGTCGCTTCGCAGAGATCCGTCGGAGGTGGTGGGAAGTACGACGGCGCTGACACTGGCGGCTTTCGCTTCTCTACAACGTTAAGCGACTTCGTATTGGCTTGACTGCCACTCCCTGTGCACTCCGAGGTGTGATATGGCGGTCTAATCGAGCTTGTAGTGCATGGAGGTGGTGATGTCTCTCAGCTTATTGCCGGTGGGGAGCAGTTTGCTGGACGCAAAGCACATATCAGACAGCACGGCACGGCAAACAGAGGCTTCATCATCATCGGGGTCTCATGCGTCTATTCATATTATGCCTCTTACAATTATGAAAGCTATGGACGTGTGGGAGCAGACTGCGACTACGAACGAGCTCAATTCCGGTTACAGGAGACGGCTCATCGAGGAAATGGCAGTTTCCTCACTTTCGGCGTACAGATCTTCATGCGGTGACTGTGAGGCCGTTGCGAAACCACTCGTGAGGGATCTGTGAAGGCACGGTGAAAGGACGCCGCGTGAGGACCGTTGGAGGACTGAGGCTGGGGGCGACTTGCGCGCCATTGCCATAGAGCAGAGCCAGTGAACGATTGTTATTACGCCTTGCCTTCTCTCGCATCTACCCACGAGCCGTCATTGAGTGCCCAGCTGTGTTGCTGTTGGCGCGGAGGGAGGAGAGGGGGTGGTACGAGTAACGACGGAGGCTTTGCCACACTGGCTTGGGGAGCGGTGCTGCCATCACGCCGTCGACTCAAGTCAGAGGGCCACTCTATCATCTCCTCAAGGCTCACTACGTTCCGCTGGTCAAGGCAATCCTGTGAAGTGTGTTGTTGCCGTCGTCACCGTTACGACCGAGGAACCCCGTGAGCAGCGCTGACAAGGTGCCTACCACATCCGCCCCTTACCCTCATGTCCCAACTGTGTCCCAGCTCGTGTGATCTGAAGATTCCATGCTCTTGATGCTGCCCGGTACTTCTCTCGAGTGCGCCAAATGTGAGGCTGATGGTTGAGGAGGGTCTTGACTGGGGGTGCCCTTCGGTGGCGGCCGTGAGGGATCACCAATCCTCCTTGGAGGAAACGTGTTTGAAACGCCGGGCATGGTGTTCAGAGCGACCTGAGGGAGTTTGCTTGATGCTGGTGATGACTACGTGCTACCGTTCGCCCTGCCCCCCTGACGCCGCCGCTGGGCTTCCTCCTAGGCCCAGCAACACCACCATCCACCATCCTGCAACGAAGAAGCGAACATCGCGCTTTTTAGTGGCCTTCTGCCCAGCTTACTTGAAGGCATCACACCGCTCTCACCACACGAGCATGTCTTCAAGGTCCCACCGCACTGACAACGCCACACGACAATGGTCAAAGGAGATTCTTCTCCAGGCTCAAGCAAGAAGCTCAAGGACTGATGAAAAAGGGTCGACATCACAAGGAGGTAGTGCAATACCAAGGACATCTTGAGGTTCAAAAAATTTGGCATGGCAATGGCATAGAAGAAAGAGGAAGGTTGGAGGAAGACTCGGTTCATTTTGTAGTCGGGAATCGGTGCTGGATTGAACGCACGGCAGTGACATATGCAGTGCAGAGGCATCAGCGGTGGTCTCATTGGCTCTTGAGAGCGAAAGGTCGATGGTCACGTGTCGTCTTGGGTCAGACAGACATCCATATGGATTGCATCCGCTACAGCAGCGCCAACAACAAGCGCAGACAGGAGAAGGCGCAGGTCAGCGAGGACAACAAGCTCAAGCAACTACGAATCTGCGAGCCGCAAAGGGTGGTCTTTGGCGCTCTTCCGAAGAAGTGGGTGGCAAGCAGCCGATATGACCCCCACTGACCATGGCACACGGAGAACAGACCGCATTAGCACTCTTCTCCGCCTCTCAAGCCCCTCGACAAGTCTTCATCAGCCGCTTTACTGCCGCCACCCCCCTTCCTCCCCTCCGAGATGGTAGCACAGCCAACCAACGACGTCTTCCGCCTGCCGCTCGAGCTCCGCCTCGCGATCTACGAGAGGGCGCTTTCTAAAGGCAGCCACGTCACGATCAGTGGTGGAGAGGCACACCACCGGCCAGCAGTCGCCTCCGCGGACCGGCATGCGCAGGCAGAGAATGGAGATCTTGCCGGTGTTTCAACAGCAGAATCGGCGGGATGTTCCTGGGTCTGCCAAGCGGAGGAAAACGATCGGCTATGCTGTCGCTCCGTGCCTTGATCTTGCTGGGAGGATGGGAGCGGTCGCGGTAGTAGAGGAGGAAACCGAAGGATCATCGCGAGCGGAGCATGGGACGGCGTTTCTGATACTGAGATACCCCATGAGTGAGCAGGAGCTGAGCTTGTATCCTCCACTGTATTGCCACGATGAATGATCATTCGAACGAGAAGATGCGCTGCTTTCAAAGCTATCTCTGCTGCAACGCGACATTGACATTGCTGCGCTCAGGCGCTGTACTGGCAACAACTGAAACGAACATCGTTTGAGGACAATACGAAGCGGACAGTGGCAATTGCCCTCATATTTAACGTGTACTATCATCAAGAGGGCGCAACTCACTGCCACCCACCTGTGATCTGATCCTCCTCATCGGAGCTCTCACCCCCCTTCTTCCGCTTCTTCGTAATTTTTTCCACCTGCGACCTCTTCTTCTGAAACACATAACTCCTCGCTTCCCGATCCTCACCCTTCCATCCACCACCGCCCTCCACATTTCCCAACGTTCGCGAATGATGATACCCCGGATACGCTTCCGCAGAGAATTTGAAACTCCGCTGCACCTCCAGCCCAGAATAGCGTGCAAGATCGCGGATGTTCCATAGCGTGTATGGCTCGCCTTCGAAGAGCGTGACGATGATCGTCCCATCCGAGAGGAGTAGTGAGAGTGCTGCGGCGAAGAACTTTACGAGCAGCTCCTGGTTGAAGCGGACTTGTCGGTTGACGTCCTTTGATTTACCGCCGACGTGTGGGAAATTGAACATGATGCGATCGAATTGGCCACCTTTCTGTAAAGCTTTCGTAGAGTCCAGCTTGGTTGCATCGACGCCGTAGTGGATGGTTTGTCCTTCGTCTTCCAGGAATTGGACGTGGTCTTCGGCTTGCGGTTTGTACTTCTCGAAAAGGTCGTCTTTCGAATCAAAACAAGTAGCTGTCACGTCGCAGCAGCCATGGTGCTCGATGATTGATTTTGCATACGAGAAGTCGCCTTCGCCTACCAGGAGGATGCGCTCTTCCGCATCGAACGGGATGGTTGGTTTTGCTGTCTTCGCCTCCGACGGCTTTGCGAGTTGTTGAGGGTTTCTTGTTTGCTGCGGTTGTTTGCTCAGGGTATGCGCACTGAGCTTGCGCTTCTTATTTTTGGTCATCATTGCAGTCCCATGGGTGTACTGCATCAAGTCCGCAGCTTTCACATGCTCGTCCGACCTCTACATCAGAACGCGCTAAGGCTGATCCGTGCCGCCTCCGCAAAGCTTAAGCCGAGCTAGTCAACAGCCACGTGAATGCAAGATGTCCTCCACTCCTCTCCACGACTGAACTATGTGATGCGCTCACTCTACTCAACATGGCCATCACCCGCCTCCGCAAAGCCTTCCGCTATCCCTCCGAGTCCGACTCTGACAACGAGCCCGACGAGCTCGACGAAGAACACCAAGAGCGACTGATATCCGACCTCCAGGCGCAAGATGCACAGAAGAACGAGTTATACCGCACAGCCTTCGTTGCCATATCAACGCTTGCTTGGGTCTTCTTCATGTATACCTTCGTGGTAGCATCGACGGCACGGCAGCGCTTGATAGCGCTGTTAAGTCTGTCAAGCTTGGGCTGTACGGCGTATGTTCTCTACTTTATGCCTATCGAAAAGCCGGATCGCAAAGGCAAGAAACCTGTGTACCAGGTCGAAGCTGAGAAGAGTCCGGTGGAGAAGTATCTGGTCTATTTGAATGCGGCTCTAGCAGGGCTATTGCTGTTGGCTGCAACTCTAAGCTGGCGGAAGGGCCTTGGAGATGATGCGTGGCGGGAGGCGTTGCCAGCTGGTACGTACCTGACCGTCAAACACTTCTTTACAATAGACGGCAGTCCCACGACATTGAATTCTTCGCCCAATCGCTCTCGAATGCTAACAACGTTTGAAGTGATCCTTGGCCTTACCCTCTTCGTCCGACAACAACTCGCTCCTCTTGACTTGGAAGATCTCCAGAAAGCGAGATATGAGTACAAAGGTGCTTGAAGCTGTGGTGTATCACTGGAAGCCTTTTATTCGGCCTCCATCAACTACTATTACTTTTGGCCGCAGAACAATCACAGAAAGCCGCCCACTACCGCCAGGCCCGATCGAGGCGTTTGAAGACTTCACCCAATGCTCATCAGCCGCATACGGATCACTGATCAATAGCATCCTTGAACCTCAGCACCGCATTGTCCATCAGCAATCCATCAACGCCCTGCGGCAAGCTCATCACGCTCGCCGGCGAAGTTCGCTTGACGTCGCGCGAGTAGTCCGAGATGAGAACCAGCCCGGCTTCCTTGACTGACGCCACCAGCGCGGGAACAAGGTCTAGAAGCCGCGAGGTGCAGATTAGACCCATTAGATTGTTCGATGTGGCGATGCGGACGCTCTCCTTGATGGACATGCTAGTCCGCCCGCAGTTGTTGATTGTATTCGAAGCTGAAGGCTGCTGCTGTTCGTCCGGCGGTGCTACTCCGAGCTCGTTGCAGAGCAAGACTGGGTCTACGGAGCATATCAGCATCTTGTCATTGAGAGGGTGCGAGGTACTTACAGTTTGGCTGCTTCCAGTTCAGTGCTGTGCAGATATCAGGATTGTAGCTCGAGAAAACAAAGTTCCTCAGCTCATCTTCTTTCGTCGCCTGAAGCTGCGTCTCGCGAAGGTGTCTGGCGTGAGCGAAGACGACGGCGAGCACATTGTCGACGACGTTGTTCATGTTCTGTGAAGGTCCGAGGTGAAGCTGTTCCTCTTCCGCTCGTGATGGGTAGCAGACATGGATCTCGAGATGAAGGTCTGGCGGCAACACGGCTAGAGCATCCGCCAGTGAAGCATACGAGCGCGCAATCTGCCGTTGTGCATTGGCGAGGTTGTTGCGATCGATGCCGCTGCCCACAAGTCCTTGCACAACGCCCCGACCTCTGCCAGCTTCCAGCCCGGCTGTCTCGAACTCCTGATATGTCATGCGGCTGATAAGATCGTTCTTGCTGCTCGGCAGCGCCCAGTCGTTGAACAGCACTGGTACGCAGTCTCTGGTCACTTGGACGAACAGCCTCAGGAAGTCTCCAGATAAGCTGCTACCAGTGATTAGATTGCTGGGATGTGCATCATCTTGGCTCGTGGCCTTCCAATACGTCGCAAATGTCGTGATCTCCAATGGAATGCCATGGAACGGTGTGACGACTTGGTAGCGGAAGTTGATGCGGCCGATGGTGCGTAGGCGGGGATCAAATAGCTCAAGGTGCCAGATACCGGAGCTGCTTGCTTTGCCGGTGAAGACACGGCTCGATGCTGCTGCTCGAGCGATGACCTTGCTGCCGAACGTGGGGTAGATGTCGAAGTCGATGCTGAATGTGCTGAGGTTCTCGATCTGAAATGAAATGGTCTTCGCATCGTCCTGGACAGGTAGAGGCACGCTTCGAGGTATGAGGTCGGACGATTTGGATGATATCGTGAGGCGTGCGGCTGGGTACTTGTTGTCGTCGTAGAATTCGATGGCATCAGAGCCGAGCTCATCGAAGGAAAGGAGGATGAAAGTCTTGGTTGTGTCCAGGAAATTGTGGCCATACCGTCGGAGAGGGATGATCGGTGGTGGCAGGATCAAGTCTGGTATCGTTTCTGGGTCATCTTGCGGAACCATACCGGTGCTTGCGGTCAATGATGGTGGCGGCATGACCGGCGCAACCGGAGCTCGAGCTGGCTCAACCTGCGCTGCACTGGCCCGCGCAAGGAGCTGCATGCAGTCGAGATGTCCTTCCCACGCTGCGTAGTACATGGCTGAAAGGCCCTTCTCGTCTTTCGCGTTTGCCTTGACCCGAAACTCTAGCAACTGTTGTAGGCAATGCAGGTGGCCTTCGCTGGCAGCGTGGAATATCGGAGTCCATTGGTACAGCTTATCTTGCTGATCCATGTCCACTCCGTACTCTTTGAGCAACTGCAGGGTTTCACGAGCTCCGCCAAAGCGCGCCACCAGATGTTGTGGAAACAGACCTTCGGCGTCTGGAAGGATTTTCGGACCATACTGCAGCATCTGCCGAATAATCAATGGTGAGCCGTACTGGCAGGCCAGATCTAGCGGATTGTGATCAGCATCTCCAGGAGGGTCGACGTAAGCTCCCAGCGCTAGCATTGCCTCGACGCTGCCAGCCTCTGCACGGACTACACCATGGATCAAAGGTGTGAAGTTGTCGTAATCCTTAGTGTTGACTGTGTCCGGTCCAGCTTGTGCCAATGCTTGAACCATCTCCAGCTGGCCGTGCATGCAAGCGTAGTGTAACGGAATGCGACCATAGACGTCGGGTGCTCGAATATCCGCACCTTTCGTCAACGCCGCTCGAAGGACATCGATCTTGCCACTGACTGCAGCTTCATGAATGCAGTTCCTCCGATTGATGGGATCGGCGTAGTTGAAATCGATGCGGTCGGTGCGGTATAGATATTGCTGTGCTTTCGGCGACGCGGTATTGACAGTGTCGAGGAACATGCGGCTGATGCGCTTTTGCGCATCGTCCTGCGTTGGTGCACGCTGAATCCAGTCTTCTAGTACGGCGACGTTTCCGGCATTGACAGCTTGCATGACCTGAGTTTCAATATCATCATCTCGACCTGGACCGGGTACTCTGTTCTCAAGTTCGACACTAGGCGTGTAAGTGATCTGCTCGCCTTCAGCCCATGCCTGCAGCTCCAGTTGACCGTCCCGAGCCTGATCAGATAGCTTGCTGATGACTTCGCGGTCGAAGCAGGGCTGGACATCGACGGCTCGTGAAAGATACAGCTCTTTGGTCCGAAGCTGAGGAAAAGGTTAGCATACTCAAGACGGGCCAGGAAGCGAAAGGAAATACCTTTGATGTTTTGTCCCACTGCCAAATGTTAGCGCGGAAGTCGATACCGTACAGCAGATGGGCTATATACCTTCTTTAGTATCTTCGAAAACGCAGTCTGGTTGACCTGAACAAACTGCTGCAGCTTGTCGAGGTCATTGCTGAAGAGCTGGAACCCTTCATCGAGTGTGACATAATTCGACGACAGTTTGGAAGCAGGTCTTGACCTAGACTTGAGGTCTCGTTGCTTATCCAGCAGTGTCTTCAAGCGGAGTTTGAGCTGCCCATCTGTCAGAAGCGTCCACCAAAACACAGTTTCTCAGTACTAACCTCAGCCTCCTTCTGGAGATAGAAAGTGTTGACCTTCTCCAACTCCCTCTCCAGCCGGAAGAAGAACGTGCCTTTGTTGGCCTGAAGGGCGGCTTGCGCATCTTGGGCGGCTTCACCAGCGCTCGCCGCATGTTGAGCGTTGATGATCGGAGTCGTGCTCAGCTTTTTGATGAGCTGTCGTCCGCTGTGTCAGCTAGTCTATCTTCCAGCGTTCTCGATTCGGAGGTCCTCACCTTCTTGAGGGCCTTGTAGTCCACGAAACTCGCCGCATACTCCGGGATCTCCAGCTGCCGCTTCTGTATGTGCTTTCCGAACTTCCTACTCCATAGTTAGTGGTCCGTTGCTGTCACTTCCGAAGGCTTCGCTGCCTACATGATGAGGTCGGATGTGGATTCCTGCTATCACTTTCCAACACGCCAAGGTCGGACTGAGCAAGCAGATGCTATAAGGTATTTCCAATCAGCCGCTGCATGGAAGGACTGAGAACAGGATGGTGACTGGCGTCAAGCATGGTGACTGTGAGTGTATCCGACACGTGCTCGCTGGTCCTTGGGTGTTCTCATCGGAGGTCGAGGCTGGGCGATGACATGAGGTGAAGTCAAAGTTAAGGTAGTAGAGTTTCAATGCCCATCCAAGTCACGACTTTCCTGCATAGCGGGGCATTTCAGGACGTCAGAGGCTCCATAACCATGCCACATTCACCTATATGCCGTGGAAGCGTAAAATTATTGCTGGTGGCTTCAGTGAAGGACAGCAGTGAAGTAGAGCGGACGAATCAAATCGCAGCTCGCAGCACGTTGTTGCGTACCGGAGCTATCGCCTTCGACTGACTCGCATGCGCTACGTTGGCGGCTAATGTATGCTGTGGAGAGCTTGTGTCATATTATCATGCTACATTACTGCATACCATCATGTCTCGCGCCTAGTCCTATTGCGCTGGCAGGGCCACCACTTTTCCCCCGATACTACAGAAACGCAGGCCCACTGCGATCACTCCTCCCCGTCCCCTCCCTCCCCTCCCCAATCGTCGGCGGCATCAACCCTGCTTCCTCCATAGCCTCCCACATCTCACTCCCCGGCCGCACATCCTCCGTCTCCGCCCTCAAACTGCTCAAGCGCTGCACGCGCTCCACGCTCACAGGCCGCTTCGACCCGGTGTGCACCAGCCGTGGGCGTTCGAGCTTCGCTTTGCTGAGACTGTCGTTGCTGACTAGGGCCATTGGCTCGCTCAGCCTGCTCCTGCGTTTCTCGCTACCTTGAGCTGGGTTGGTAGAGGGTTGGGTGTCTCCGACTGATACAGCAACGGCAGTGGCGAGCGGAGACGAGGAACGCTCGCGCAACCGTTCTTTCCATTTCTGGCGCGGCGCTCCCCCTCCGCTTGACGGTGTGACTCCTCTTGAAACTTGCCGCGACGTCGGCGGAGCTGGCGGTGGAGTAGGGGATGCCTCGCCAGGCAGTACCCAGCTGCGCTTGTGTCTCGGAAGAGCCATCTCGGCAGCAAGGTCTGACTCTGTGATGGACTCTGACGTGGAGTCGTACTCAGAATCGCTTTCGTTCTCTACTCCCTCGTCGTCTGCGCCCAGCGTCGACTTGGTAACAGCGCGAGGAAATGAAGGGGCGAACCTGGATCTCAGCTTTGCACTGAGCCTTCGCGGGTCGCGAGGTGGAGGTTCCAGAGACGAAGAATTGGAGTAACTCGTAACTTGGCTTCTGCCACGCTTGGTCCGCCGACTGCTGCCAGCGACAGAGCCATTGACCGAAGAGTGGCCGTTCATTCGGGGATCTGTGGGTGCACGGGAGCCATGAGCGAACAGCGGGCTGGCCAGACTAGTGCTCGCTCTGTTCCTAATGAAGGACTGTCGTTTGTCTTGCAACGACCTGTTGTCCAGAGTGCTGTCGCTGCGTGCAACTAACCGAATGCTCTTCCGCTTCCCTTCTGGACCCCAGGTCAGGAACGATTTCGAGTCGGTCATCGTAGACCGCGTGGGAGGCCGTGGGAAGTCCGATGGTCGTGTTGACAGTACGCTGGTACCTCTGGTACTTTGAGTAGCCATGCTACTCCGATCTTGCATCGTAGACTGCCCTAGGCTACTTACCGGCCTCCTTCGAGTCCTCGCACCCTTCGAACTGTGCCGCGGCAACAGCAGAGCGCCTCCCGTGTCTATGCCGAGCCCAACACTTTGGCGTGATTCCCGCTTCTCCCTCAGCCTTCGCAAAGCTGCTTTAGTAGGTGACCGATCTGACAGCGGCCTGGATGAGCGTGCGATCTCAGCCGGAACCGAGAAACTGTCGTGCGGTGTAGTATGTAAGGCAGTAGCGTCCACGCCCCAGGTAGGAATATTCGAATCCGCTCGTATGGCTTCTTCTCCGTTTCCAATTGATGACGCCAGGCTGATTCGTGAGAAACGCTTGCTCCATTTCATGTGGTTCTTTCCAGGCTTCGAAGGAAGATCAAGAGCAATGTGCGGCGCCGGCTCGGTCTGCAAAGGGGCCAACCGGTCACCGCTATCTGCGTATCTTTCGATGTCCCTGTGCACATCAGTTGTCACAGCGATACTGCCAGCATCTGGCGGCAAGATTGGTCGAGATATTGTTCGCTTCTCGGGACTGACTGCTTCAACGTAGCCTTCGGTCCGCCTTCTTCTTCGCCAGCAGAGGACTAGCAGAGCAGCGATTATGGCGATTGCAACGAGCGTGCCAACAACAATGCCGGCGACAGCTCCTGTGCTCAAATGGTGGCCTTCTCCCGCTGCTACTGCTGCCAGAGGGATTGGTGTTGAAGTCGAAGTATCTGAGCCTGGAGTTGAAGTCTTCCTGGGCGATGGAACCGTGGGTGTAGCTGCCTTGATGCTGATAGCGAACGTCTGATCCTCCCCCGGAGCTGCATCGGACGACTTCGCGGTTATTGTGCCTTCAATGGTAGAATCGGTCGTCTCTTTTGGCACGGTGCCGCTAAGAGTTCGAGTCTCAGGGTTGAAATGCAGCCACGTTGCCGTCTCTGGGAGAGTTACCATCAGACTCGGGACGTGAGGTGCAAAAAGCGAGTCCGGGAAATGGTAGCTGAACTCCTTGCCGCTATGCGCCGTCAAGGTAGGTATCTTCGCGGCAAACACGGACGCAACCCCATTCTTCAGCATCACAATCGCAGTAGCTTCGTTGCCGAGCTCGTCTGTGACCGATACCGTGATATTCTGGTCCGGGGCACCTGGCGGGACCATGCCACTCAATCCAAGTGTTTGCGGGTCGAAGTCCATCCAAGATGGCACGGAGGCGTCTGCGCTCTTTATAATCGCCGCATCGACGTTGATCCCATTCAAGAACAGTGTGTCTGCCAGCTCGTTGTATCTTAGCTCCTCGCCAGCAGTCATGTTGACGGTCTGCATCCCTGGAGCAAATGCCAGCTTCTGTATCCCGATTGCGAAAGTGAAAGATGCCGCAGCACCCGCAAAGCCTTCCACATCAGATGCTATCAGCTCAACATCCCAAGACTGCGGGAAAGCGCTGAGCTGCGGCGAAGTCCCGAAAAAGGTGAGGGTTTTGTCCTCGAACTCGAGCCAGGCTGGGAGAGGCGTGTGGTCTATGAGAGCCGCATAGTAGCTGAGCTTACGCTGGACGATGTCGATGAAAGAGTCCTGCCGGAAGGTCAACCGAAACTCTCGAGATGGAAGCATGGTGATCACTGCCGGATCGCTGCTCGAAAGATTCGCGTCCGCGGCAAGCTGCTGAGTGATGCTCCATTCGATCTGCGGCGGAGGGTCTTTAGATACCACAAGCACGCATGGTATATGAGCTGCGCCAGTGTCGTCCGCGGCTGTAAGAGTGAAGCTGCTGGCGCCCTCGTCGGCAGAGCTTGGTGCGCCGGACAGGGTCCGCGTTACGCTGTCCAGAGACAGCCACGCAGGCTGGTCAGACAAGCTGTATGTAAAATTTGCGTTGTCGGGCGCGAACGTCGAGGAGGAAAACTGGAACTCGTATGGCTCGCCCACCCTCGCTACCACCGGCACTTGCGCGTTAAACGGTAGTGCGATTCCGGGTGTAGCGCTCGTAAACGTGACGGCTGTTGCTAGCCATGTCAACCTCAGTGCAGCGAGATATCCAGGCGCAGGGCGCAACATCCGCCGAGCGTTCGCATTCATCCTCCGTGGTCCGTCCATTCGGTCCAGCCTCCTCTTCTCCGCTCAGACTTCAACACTCCGTCTCACAACCAACACTTCGTCCAAAGTTTGCATCGCAGAGAGCATCAAGTCTTCGCAAAAAGGATGGAAAGTAACGCGCAGATCGCGCTCACGCGTAAAGTGGCGGGCCCCTTGCTGCAGAGGTGGCAGAACGGCGAAGTGGAATGCTATACAGGTCAAGGGAGCAAAGGGAATAGGAAAGGAATCTCACACCAACTTCAACGTACTCACACTGGGTGGAAGATGTACTTTAGACACTCTGGAGGTTTGGTGGCAGTGTGTTGGCGTTGGCGTGGTTGCGCCGCTGGATATACCAGGCTCGAAGTCGTAGGACGACCTGCGCTGACATCCGGGTTTCTAGAACGAACATGGAGGTCCAGCTGAGTCTTACCATTGATTGTAGACATCCAGAGAAGGGATCTACGGTAGTAGGCGACGGAAGACTGGCAGTTGGGCCTCTGTATCGACCGTCCTTTCTTTCCGCCCCAAACGCCGCCGCGGTTAGCTGAGGACATAGTCATCATCAGTATACTATCGCGTTCGGCTCTGAGAGCATAGGTTCCGTGAGGAACTCCTGGCACTCGCGGTGAGCAATGCCAGCGCGAGGCGACGCGTTTGGGTCTCGGTGGGGCTTCGTAGATTGTCGTCACTTCTCGCAACCCTGGCCAGTGAAGCATACGTCTCGACCTGTGGTCATCGTTCGATCCGTCCGACAATGATACGGTAATATTGCGATCTGCTGCGGTTAAAAAGAGACGTTGAAGCAAAGAGCAACCGCGATCCCAAAGTCGCACCAGCACAGACGCTCCCGCAAACACTCCACCTCCCCCACGTCTTCCAACCTGGTCCAATATTTCCGATCTCGCTCTTGTCCCGAAGACCCTTCCTCACACCCATGGCGGACCGCGACTCCGAGCCTTCAGACGTCCTCACCATGATTGGCGAAGACCTGGTGCAGTCGCGCGAGCACAAAGCTCCCCAGACAAGCCGAATTGACTTCGACGGACTACTTCAACCAGAACTGGTACTGCATCAAGACCTGGCGAAGGGCAATGGCGGACAGGCTTGGCCTGCCGGAATGGTACTGGCCAAGTACCTGCTACGCAGAAAGCGGGATGAGCTGAGGGAGTCTACGATGTGGGTATGAGGTCTGATCTGTGGTGCTGCACGGTCTGAAGTAGAGAGCTGATGGTGATTGACAGACTCGAGCTGGGTGCTGGCAGTGGTCTCGTTGGGTATGGAAACAACAGGACTCAGTATGAGTATGGCTACCAAATGCTGACCGTCTCTGCAGGCTCGCGATAACAGTCGGGTGCCAGCCAACTACTCCAGTATGCATCACGGACCAAAAACCAATGCTGGCCTTGATGCAGCAGAACACCGCCTTGAACAATCTCCAGGACAAAGTCGTCCCTGCTGTCTATAATTGGGGTGCGGACAGTCTGGTGCCCGTTGCTGAACATCCAGACGTTGTCCTCGCAGCAGACTGCGTCTACTTCGAACCCGCGTTCCCACTTCTGCTGGAGTCTCTGGAGGCCCTTATCGGTCCAAACACAGTCTGCTACTTCTGCTACAAGAAGAGGCGAAGGGCGGATCAGCGCTTCATCACTGCACTGAACAAGCGGTTTCTGGTGGAGCCTGCTCTCGACGACCCTGACCGCGCAGCCTACACCCGCCAGAACATATTCCTGTGAGTGGTCTTCCCAAACCAAGGCTAGTTGAAAGACATTCGAATATACTGACTGCACAACAGCTACACCATCCGACGGAAGGAGAAGCGATGAAGCTGGCAGTCTTCTCAAGACGTGGTATACTTCCATCCATTATGCTGCCGCTGTGACTACCGCAGAGTCCTCAAAGTACCTAGGTATAGACGGACGAAGGCCGGTCCAGACCCCAATTACCATCGGCCTTCGGACGAGCTTCAAAGACCGATCAAGCGCATCGAAAGCGGCAGTTGCGCGTTGTGAAGGGTAGGGATGGAAAGGCTGAGTAGCATTCTTGTAATCAATCAAGAGTGGCGACCGAGAAGACGGCGAGCGATCAAACAATTCGAGACAAGCTGCTGCTGCGATGCCACCTCGTACAACTTCGCCTGGGACGGAGGTGGGCGGTTATTGAAGCGCTTTTCACTATCTCAGTGCGTCGATCCGGCCGAATGAAACGAATGTACAGAGGTACTTCGACTGCACCCCATGCACTCGCTTGCTTCTCCTACCTTTCCCTGCGCAGCCTCGCGCTTGAAACGCATTTCCGAGGCGCCAGGCAGCGTGGGAGGTCCAGGGTGTGGCCTGATGTGACACAAAGTGCCGACCAACTCAATGCGAACTGGTTCTGCTGCAGCTGCTGGTAGCCACACTCGTACGCCAAGGCTGTCTCGGCCAGCATCGCTGAACACGAATCTGAATCAAGATGGCAAGAGTGAGACCCTTCCTGACCTTTCCATTTCCGTTATCGATGCCGCGACGTCACCAGGCTGCGTACGAGAAAAAGAACAAAGCGAACAAAGCGAATAGAATAAGCCGGAAGTCCGTGAATAGCGCAGTCCGATTTATCCACAAAGGCAGTTTCACGCAATCGATCTTCCAGCCCGCCATTCAGAGTTGCCGCCGGGAATTACGCACTCTTCTGACAGGCTCACCAGCCCTCACTTGTCTTCGATCGGTGGAGCATGCCGAGCCAGCCGGTTAGCGCGCTGTTGCTTGTGCCAGAGCTCGAGCTTTCTCTCAACACACCCGATCCCACTCTTCCCACTGCCCACCCACCCGACCCTCTTATTCCTACTCGCCTCTGCCGACATATCCTTCTCTCGCCTCCTCATGATTCTTCAGCAAACATGTCTTGCACCACCAAGATGATGAACGGACGCGCGCCGGACACGCACAAGCTGCTGAGCCATTTATCGTAAAAACAGAAAACAGCCCCCCGGCGTCATCCTGCACGTTCCCTGTTGCGCAGTCGCTCTTCATTCTGCGACTGCTTGCGGCCGGGTTCCAGTGCTATTCCGCCAAGGCTGTGCAACGAGATCACCAACCAACATTCACCACGCTTATAGAGGATATTACCTCCTTTCGAAACGATTTATCACATTCTAATCACGACCACGTGGAACACTTCACAACAATGCTCATCAACTGCTTCCGTGGCGCCGACAGCAAGCCTGTCGGCGCCATTGACGATCACCGGCCTCAAGCGCCCAGGCCAGCTACTCTTTCCGCAACACCTCGCAAGTCGTCGCGCTTCATCAAGCGACAAGGGAGCGATGAGTCGCGACTCTCCAGCACATCGACCAATTCCACAATATCGAACGAAAGCATATCGAAACTCCCACCATGCAAACGAGGATCCGACCCGAAGATCGAGGCCATGATGATGCCGCTGCCACAGGACCATCGACCGAGCAAGTGTCTTCGACTGTCACATCCACGAACGTACGGCAACCTGGTGTCGGACATGAAACGGAGCAAGGGTTGCCGTGACTGGAAGAACTTTGCTGTCTTTCCGACCGACGATGTGGATATGAGCATTACGGCGGACGAGGCGGCACGGCAACGGGCGATCGATTATCAGAGGAAGGTCAAGCAGCTGAACTCCAGCTTCCAGTGGAGCGAAGGGTCCAACCGGTCAATTGAGGTCGACATGATTGGTTGAGGGAGGGTGTTGACTATACACGGAGGCTTATGCTATCCTATGGCTGTCAAACCGTCATTCTTGTCGGATGTCACAGCGTCGTTCAATGCCTATCCGGCCTGTCGAACGTTCTACCAACCGATGCTTCTCACAACCTTCGACTGCAAGACAATGCCAAGCGGTGTCGCATACCACAACGTCTTGGACCGAATTGCTGGTAATGGGCTTATGGGATGAAGTCGATCAAAGGAATTCTACTTTTGTTACAGCGACGGTGTTGGCGGGTTGCACTGAAGTCTTGGATGAGACAACTTGGCACGGAGAGAGCGACATAACACTGCCAATCTATCCGGTGGTGCAGGCGGTCTGGGATGGACCTGCTGATCTTTTGTTTGTTACTGCGTTCTAGCATGGTGTTCAGGAGCGCTCTTGGATATAGAGCTTGCTTGTCCATATGGGTGGTCATTTGGATCGAATGAAATCACTGTCACAGTATCACTGTCTTACCAAGCATTCCAACCACTGTCTTCTCGTTCCTGTACAACCTCGCCGAGCATTCTGGAGCTGATGCAGTGTCATGTTACGACTCAGGTACCTACTGACGATCGATGCAGACGATCGGTACAGAAGATCATGAGTCTTGGCATATACCGCATCTCGTAGATCATCGACTTCAACTTCGCTGCACAACCATCCCATCCCACGTCTACCACCAACAATGCTTCCACGACCCCGTATACGCCCCAGCGGCCTCCGCCAGCTCTTCCGCCGCCACAATGCAACCCCAAAACGCACCGTCACCGCCGCCCCCCGCCCAGGCTCCGGTCCCCTAATGGAACGCCGCGCCGACCGCGCCCTCCCTACCCTCACCTCCTCGCACCGCTGGCTGCGCACCCTGCCCATCTTCGCCGTGATCATGGTCGCCTCCACGCTGGGTATCTTCAACTACCAGAAACAATCCAGCTCCGTGGTGAGCAGTACGCTCTATGCGCTAAGGACGAACCCGCAAGCGAGAGAGATTCTGGGGGATGAGGTGTATTTTGCGAGTCAGATTCCGTGGATTAGGGGGGAGATCAATCAGTTGCATGGGAAGATCAATATTAGTTTTTGGGTGAAGGGGACGAGGGGGAAGGGGTTGATGAGGTTTAGGAGTGAGAGGAAGACGAGGATGGGATATGTGAGTTGAGATGGTGCTGCTTTAGAACAGCGGCTGGGTTTGTGCGATGAGCAGTGGTGCTGACGAGATGGATAGTTCGAAACGCTGGAGTGGAGTCTTGAGCCAGAAGGTGGCAAGACGATATCGTTGCTGCAGACTGAGAGGACAGATCCGTTCCAGCAGGAGACGGCGGACAAGGTCGCAGTAGCTGCTTGAATGCCATTATCACTCAGTGATATTTGACAACGTTTAAAGGACGCATGGACACCATCTGGGACACCACACAACAGCGAACCTTGCGGGAGTTGGGTGAACTCACTACGTGCTGGGAGAAAGGGGAAGGGCAAGGGCACAGGCGTAACTCCGATGCTATCACAGTTGATGCCCAATTCTACGGATCCCGCTGTGAATGCGCAACCTAGCTACAGACTGGCCAAGCCGATCGCCGACTCTAGCATGATGGGAGCATGTGCTGCTCGTCCGCCCTTCGAGAAGAATCTGGCAAAGGCCATCGCGCAGTGCTCCGAATCCTCTCGCATTTGCGCGTACGTTGAGGTGTGAGCATTGCCTGGTCAACGCCGTCCCTCGCGGTGCTGATACAATCGAGCGGTAGCCTGTGGTTGTGGAGGGCCTTGCCACGACCCTATCAATGCTACAAGTATCTAGACGAACTAACGCATTCATCTCTCGAAGGGACTGGCGTAAGCTTGAAGATGCATGTGAATGGTAGGTCCGTGAATGATTTTTCTATCGGTTTCGTAGAAGCCAAAATCTTTCCATGCACATAAATCCGCTCCTTGATTTCACGTCAACGGAGGACTAATAACTACATCCTGCACCGCTCTCCCAAAACACCCAGACCACCTCAAGATGTTCGACTACGACGATAGAGACCACCAAGGTCTGGACTACGACGAGACAGACTACGAGCGCTGGTACAAACCTAACCGCCCCGTCACAGCGCCAGAACTAGAAGCCCTCCGCGCCCGTCTCACCAAACTCGAAGCTCTCGTCGACTACAAGCTCACGCCTCTGCCCCCACTCATCGTCCCAGGCTTCTCGGAGAACAACCTCAAGCCCCTCCAGTCCGCCAAGCTCCAAATCTACAGCGTCCACCAAGTCCTCGGAACCCCGGAACTGCTTGAAGCCATCCTCCTCCACCTACCTGCTCTCGAACTCCTGAAATGCCAGCGGGTGAACAAGTTCTTCCAAGCCACCATGGCCGGCTCAGTCGCGCTCGAGAAGGTCCTGTTCATGGCGCCGCCTTCCGAGAAGAACACTACGAAGGGTTCCGACGAGCTCCCGCAGATCAACCGGCTCCTCAACCTCCACCCGATGCAGAACCATCGCCCGTACGTCTTTCGTGGCCGCGAGTTCGACGTCCAGGACCCTCCGAAGATTGTGGAGGACAGGGGGAAGTTTCTGGTCGATGTGCGGTTCGCGCAGTACGATGCTCCGCCGTTCTCCGGCGCAGAAGCTGGGCGGGTGGTGGTGCCGTCGTGGATGAAGATGTATCTTACGCAACCGCCGTGTGAGATTCGGCTCCGCACGTCGCAGGATGGGAAGATCAGGCGGGTGCAGCCGATGACGTTCGGGGAGGTGCTGGAGGTGTTGACGGATGAGCATTATGGGACGAGGAGTGGGAAGGGGAAGGAAGGTGGAAAGGAGAAGGTGGAGAAGCGTAAGTCTGAGAGGTCGTTCTGTGGGTGCATGGGTTGATTGAGGAAAAGTCAGGGTACTGAGCGATCAGACGTGCGTACGGTCGTTTGCCTCTACTGTCTTGGTGGTTAATCCGGCGACTGGTCGCGTGGAAGCGAGGCCTCAAAGGCAGAGCCATGCATGAAGCGTGGTTGAGGGGAATGCATTGCCGGCATGTGCTCAGGTGGCATGATGTCTCATCCGTCTGCGTTGACCA
This sequence comes from Saxophila tyrrhenica, assembly GCF_035928015.1. Taxonomy (NCBI): domain Eukaryota; kingdom Fungi; phylum Ascomycota; class Dothideomycetes; order Mycosphaerellales; family Extremaceae; genus Saxophila; species Saxophila tyrrhenica. The sequence continues at coordinate 1,293,219 of NW_027041738.1, read as the reverse complement.
CGCACTGATAAGTAAGTAGGCTGAAGACAATGTTCTTGTCTCGCTGTCGATCCTTGCGTTCATTCACATGTGTATTCTCCTCACAGCGTTTCACCTTCGTTGTTGACTCGTCGCCCAAATCCTACATCGTACCACGTGATTTTACATACAGCATGTGAATTTATACGTCAGCGGGCCTGACTTCGCAGATCACGAGTGAATTGCCCTTCCGAGCAACCTCTTGGCTCTCCTGCCATATGATTTCCTATTCACGGTTTTTCGCAGTCATATTTCTTCGCTCTTCACTCGCACGACTCGCTCCTTTTCACCATCAGGCGTTAGCCGCCTGTTCTGCGCCAATCGAATCGACGATGGTGGTAAGCAAAAGATCGCTCTTGCACAACATAAATTCACCTCCCACTTACTCATGGCTAGGGAAACGAGAGACGACTGCCAACATTCACGAGTTCAGAATGCTCTTTGACTACAGCTCAGCAGACGAAATGGTGAACGTCTTCATCCCCGGCATCGTCGGCGCCATAGTCGGCGCTATCCTCGGCGGCCCCTTGCTCCCAAAAGTCGTCGAGTCCAGCTGGTTCCAAAGTCTACGCCAGAAGGTCTTGCCTCGATCCGCCCGAAGAGCCAGAGACGTGGCTCTGGAAGACGCCGAAGCTAGAAAATTTGGCCTTCTCGAATACAAAAAGCTTCGCAAGCGTGTTCAGCAGCTCGTAAGGGAGAATTGGCGGCTTGGTGAAGAGAACATGCACATGGCGACCGAGCTTGGCCGTGGGCAATCGCGCATCCCGACCGATGATTGGCACGCGGGCATAACCCAGTCACAGCTGTCTTAATGTGAGATCGTTCTCACCCTGCCGCCTTGTGAGATCAGGCTGACGACGTCGCAAAGGATGGTGTACTTCCTGGCGATGACTCTGGGAGAGGTGCTGGAGATCTTGGCCAAGGAGACATATGCATGGGTTGACGGCAGTTGTGCGCCAGAGTCGCTGAGGAAGGAGACGGCTGAGTGAGGGACTGCTGGTTTGCGGGACAGCTGAGCGACGGGCGCGATACGAGGCCAGGGGGTTCAGAGAAGCAGGACAGGGCACGTGATATCGGCATGATCGCGAAGTTGGAGCTAGTATGAGTTGAATTCGATCGGCAACCAGTCCGGCCACATGGCGGTAGTGTGCTCAGGGCATGATAGTCAATGGAGTATGTTAACTGTGATGCGCAACCTTCCACGGACTGTTGGCTGGGATTAAACCTTCGTGATCCAGACCCGGAAAAGCTGCAATGGGATTCCATCGTTCATGATATCGGTCCCATCATCCAGTCAAATCCTGTCACGTACGCTGCTAGAATCTCTCATTAACACCGTAATCGAGGGAGACTGCTCACATTCCAGTGGCCCACCAGCATAACCGCTTGAGCAAGCGGAGTAGACCTTTGTAGTTCCCAGAAGCCATCCAACGTCCCAGCACCCCTTCCTTCCCCAACTCCTCGTCTTCCCACCCGCACCCATCCTCTCTAAACACTGCCTCTGCGCCCAAACTTCCATGAGCCTCACACCCTAACCCCACACGCCGATATAGCTCAATCAAGCCGTAGAGCCGCGGCAATGGAAGTCAATCGTCCAAGATCTCGCGCCAATCTCCAGGTCAGTGCTCGTACCAAGTACACTGCCCAGCGCCACTCAGTGTTGTCGTGGTCATGTTAGATTCTTGACCATCCAGCGGAAGCCCACCAGAATGCGTGCTTCACCAAACGCACGTCAGTAGACCACCGTAATCCCCTTGCAAGCATCTGCATCCAGCTACCACATTCGCAGTCCTCTTGATCAGACCCACCACACACTCCCTACTATCAACCTCGCGTCTTTCCTCCAGTACCCATCCGTTCCAAACACCGCCCCTCCCACCTCCCCAACCCCACCTCCAACTTCCCATCAACCACACACCGTCCCCTCACCCGTCGACAAAGCCCAAACACCCCCTCAAAATCGCGATCATAGTACATCTCCCCCACCGCATAACCAACCAACTGGACGTCTTTCTTGCTGAGCTTCACGTTCCCTCCCCCATTCAAACCAACCGCTGTTCCGTCAGAGGTATTGAACGGTTTGGCGAGGACGGGAACAGCGGCGATGAGGTCTTTATAGCTGGTTCCGCCGGTGATTTTGGCGGAGTAAGAGGATTTGATGGACTCGAAGGCGGGTCTGCTTTGGTGGGTGCGGGAGACGGAGGGGGTGTCATCTGCGGCGGTGTCGGCGTAGTCGTCTGCGTCTACTTCGATGGCGAAGAGGTTGTTGTCTTCTGCCATGGTCTTTGCATTTCGTGGTAATTGGGGTGGTGTTGTGGTGGGCAAGGTCAGATACTCATGTGCTCTTAATGCACAGGCGCCACAGAAAGCAGATCCTCACATTTACACGGATTTCCTTGCATACGAAGAGCAACAGGGGCGTTTAATATGAACATGGAAGTCTAGTTTGAGGCACTTGTTGATACAGGACTATCGCTACTGGCTAGCGCTACGGAACTGCCCGTAGCTAAGCAGCCCACCAAAGAGGAGTCTCAAAGCCACCTATCCACCCTTCCGTGATCATAGCCTGACGTTCCTCCATTTCCCCACCTCAAGCGAGTCGCTTAGTCGAATGGGTTGGTGCGGGTGCCCCACCAGGTCATGAACATGGACAGGCCGACGGTCTCGAAGACGCGGGCCAAGGCGCCGACGGCGACGGTGTCGAGGGGGCGCTTCTCGGTGGCGATCTGGGCGACGAACTGAAAGTATATTAGTGGGAGGATCAAGGATGGTAGTGTTGATGATTCTTACAGATGGAGCAGAGCTGGCGAAGAAGATCAAGCTACCGAGGTAGGCGGCGCCCTTGTAGCTGAGCGTGCCGGTGGCATTGATGAGCGCACCCACGCCGTAGGCCTGGATGGACGAGCCGACGAGGGATGTGCCCCAGGCGGTCGCGGCGGAGGCGGCCTCCTTGGACTTGAAGAACTCTTCCTTGGAGTTGGCGGCCTGGGCCTGGCGGTAGGTCTCGCCGAAGAGCGGGCCGAGGACGGCGAGGGATGCGGCGTGGTTGAAGACGGTGCCGAGCGCGATGGCAGAGGGCTTGACCGGGGGAAGGTCTGTGGGAGGAAGTGGTTAGTGATGGTGTGGTGATGGATTGGAGGGTGTTTTGATGGGCTTGACCGCTTGCGGCGGGTGTTTGCGACGTAAACAAGCGCGGCGGGTGGGTGCGGAGGGGTGGATGGAGATGACTTACACTGAAGGGAGGCCATTGTGGTTGTGGGTTGTGTTGTGTGGTTGGATTGAAGAGCTGTTGTTGAAGTTGTGGTGGATGTAGGTGGTGAAGAGGAAGATCGTTGTGAGGGAAGGAGAGGTTGATACGGAGGTCATGCACGGCCCTGACATCATCTGGCCTCTAGCTCCACCCGCAGGTGGCTTGAAAGCCAAGTTGGAAGCAGCTCCCACGCCGATCGAGACCAGCGCCACACATCGAGCCATTGGATCATCTCGTGTTTGCATGTGATCGTGCGATGCTTTCGAGATGCCCTACAACCTTTTCAACCATTTTTCACACAGGAGAAAGAGAACGTCCAAGATACGGCATTGCTCTTCGACCTAGGAGGCATTGAAACTTCTCCTGTTCACCTACGATCACGAAACGCTCTGATACCTCCCTACAACCTTTCATATCACTTCCTCCCCCAGAGAAGCCTACACCCGCGGCGTCCCCCCATCTCTCTCCCGATCAATGCCCTGCTCCTCCGGCTTCCACCCACTATCCTCCCGACTCTGAATCACCTCATGAACCTCCAACCTCCCCTCCATAATCTCCTTTCCATTCACCAAATCATTCTCATCCGCCCTTTTCTTTCCCTCGTCCTCGTTAGCAGCAATACCACTCTCCACATGCCTTTTCATTAATCGCTGCCTCGCGACGTCTTCATCTACTTCAACAAACCACAGCTCGTCCATCATCTCAGCAGCCTCCTTCCATTCCGGTGCGCCGCTGCCTAGGGAGAGATAGTTCCCTTCCATCATGATGATGCGGGCTGTTCGCGCGATGGGTATGTCTTCCGCGACAGGATCTTTGACAGCGTGGTCGAAGCTGGGGGCGTAGATGGTGCACGTTTCTGGACAAATTGGCTGGCGGAGCTTCTTCACGAGCTCCAGGAAGGCTGGTGCGTCGAAGGTGAAGGCGGCGCCTCGTCGGGCGTGTGCTGTGTGAGGGTCCGGCATGGCGGACAGTTGGGCCCGCGTGAGGTGGTAACCGTCCATGGGCAGGAATGTTGCGATGCTGGTGTACGATTGTAGGCCAGGGTGAGTTGCGCAGTACTTTTCATTCAGTTTTGAGGCGACTTTGGCAGCGAGTGTCGTCTTGCCTGTTTTTCTTTTCAGACTGGAACATCTATTCAACTTGCAATATTGTCCTACCTGACCCGGGTATGCCGCTCACGGCAATCATCAATCTTTTCGACGCTGGAGCATCTTGGAATTTGTCCCATGTTTTCTGAACTAGTCTCTCGACTTGCTCTTCCATCTTGAGGCTTTGAACACAACAGCGGAAGTGGAGTTACAAGCCGCGGGCATCTTTGCTCGTTTTCAGGTTGAAGGAGCTTACGAGGGGACTTGGTCTTGCTGTGCTTTTGGTGCTTATCACCCCGCCCTGGAAGCCGTGACGTCGGCCCATTACAAAAACATGAACATTGAGGGACACCAGGTACAGTATTTCCGTTCTCTCGCTTGTACAAGATCGCAAAGTGCTTTTCGGTGGACTTACGTTCGAAGTAATGGGTTGTTAGTCAAAGCAAGACGTCTTTCCTTTCTCCGCGCAGAATGAACCACGCTTTCACTTCCCGTCCACCTACCTCTTTTTACCGAGTCCAAAAGTAAAACTAAACTCTCTCTGGCAGGCGGATGTCTTCCGCAGCCCAAGGCGAACATGAAAGGCACAGAAAAAAGGCAAAAAGAATGAATCGCAAGACTCTGATGTTGATGAGGGCTGGTAGATGGTCAGCACAGAGTTCCACTGCGCAATAGGGCAAAGCCGCGACGAACTTTGAGAACCAAAGGACTGGAAGTATAAGATCAAGAACCTCGGTAAGGGGTTGCGGTGCAGGCTGAGTATGGAAGGCAAGTGAGGAAAGAGACCAGAACTGGCAAAGCAATGGCAAAGAAGCAAACACCGAACAATCTCCGCAACGGAGGCCTGTGGTTTCTCCCAGCTCCTTGAGCACCACCCAATGCTTTTGGCCAAACAGATGGTTGTTTCGGCAGGCCGTTGTATTGTTAAAGCTGGTGGAGCTGGTTTTAAAAGGCTATCTTATCAACTTCATGATGTTGCCGCAGTTTGCTAGTCGAAAGGGCCGCAACGCTGGATGGATGGAGCAAAGGATCGAAGCAGATGGAGTACTCCAGTGATCCCAAGTCAAAGCTGCGGTGGAAGACTAAGAGCCGATGTTCACGACATGATGAGAAGTGAACCGATGGAGGGAAGTGCTGGTCAATGCGATCTCATGATTTGGTTGCTAATCTGCTGTCTGCTTCTGCTGTTGGGTAAGGATACATTAGAGAGATGCAAAAGTTCTGTGGTGACGGTAAGGACAGTGGGCTCACGGCCACGATCGCCGGTGATGTCTCCTCGCTGATGACCCCTTCAAGGTCCCAATGCCCATGGTGTCCTCTTCAAGTTTCCAATGCCCATGATGTCCTCCGTATCTGTTCACAAATGCTGCCGTCAAGTAAGATGCTGTCGTCAAGTAAGATGCTGTCGTCGTAAGATGCTTCTCTTTCCATGCCTTCTCTCAGAACCCACCGCATGCCACTCAACGTCTTGCTCCTCCGGTGCTCCTTCAGCTGATGTCCATCGGATCGGCCGGCTCGTCGCCTTGAGGAATACTGCGACGAGCAGTCCGCTTCTCATGAAAGGTGATGTCGTTGATCAAGGTTGTCTTGCCGCGGAAGGGGCGACATGATGGGTGGTAGAGGTGAGTGAAGTAGTGGAAGAATGGTGCAAGTCCGACGTGGAACTTCATGAACCGTATAAGCTTCGAAAGGCACAGGTAGGCGTAAGGACGATTGGTTGAGATCTCCGACCTGCAATGGTGTCAGCACAGTCAGTCACACATGGTGCGGAGAAGGGAGAACTCACCGCTCATTCGGGAACCCGATGCGAGCATCGATGACAGAGACACTGATGCCAGAAGCTTGCTTGACGGCGTGCTTGGCTTGATCCTCGCGCGAGATGTCGAGAAGCTCAACTTGACTGGTGCAGCTCGGATGGCCGCAGTCGCTGGACCATTTCAAAAGCTCTGCAAACCAGCTCTGGTGGTTGTGCTTGACCATGCTGTCCTGTGAAGTGTGAGTCTGGGCCACAGCACCGATGAATGCGCCGCGGAACATCCTTGCCAACTCGGCGAAGAGTACACGGGCAGTGTGCTCCATCTTCATGTCGGCGACCGTCTTCTCCTCGTGGTTGAATGATGGGTATTTGGCTCTGTTCTTTTCGCTGCTCTGGGAGATGGCCTCCATCGCGCGAGACATCCTGATTGTCTCCATCTTGGGGTCAACATGCCCCTTGAGTAGGCCTGCAAGGTCCTCGAGGAGGCGATCAAGAACAGTGCAAAGGATGCCAGGCTCCTCACAGGCGCCGAAGAGGAGGGAGAGCAAGGCGTACAGGCGTCTCATGGCAAGATCGATGTCGTCTTCGGTGGTCGAGCGCCTGAAAAGATCCTTTTGCCACATCTCTGCAACGATGCAGCGAACATGGACGACATTGTCTTCAAGAATCGAGAGATTGTGCCTCCCAATTGTCTGCCACATGTCTGCACCACGTTTCGTGTTGCGACAGATCAAAGGGCGTTCGGTCAATCGCTCGAACTGTCTGAAGACGAGCTCAAAGTCCTGACCGCGCTGATCTGGGGTCCACGAGGCTGACATGGAATGCAACCACTGGTTTGGTCAGTCTAGTGTGATGAGACGAGAATGGGATGGACATACCTCAGCACTGTCGGCCTCATACTCTGCCAACGTCTTCAGGTCCACGAACTTCAGGCCAGAGAGAGTGCCAACATCTTGAATGTCAGCGAAAGCACGCTTTTTCACAGCTGTCTTGCGCAACCAAACACCAGATTCCCACTCCAAAGCTTTCTTGCCGTTGACGTAGTCAGGTTCGAAGTCTTTCAGTGCCATGAGCTTCTTGATGATGTCAGCAACCTCTTCCTTGGTGACCTCTGAAGTGGGTTCTTCGTCGGAAGGTTCGTTTGGTGATGTATCGGCTGCACCAAGGTCAGGGATTGTGCCACCCAGGTCCCCAGGCATCTGCAGGTCGAAGGCATCGTCGCCCATGTTGTGCAAAGACTGTTGCGGCGGGACAGCCTTGAGAAAGCCGTCTAGCATCTGGATTGCAGCTCTGTCCAGAGCGGAATCCTTCGAAGGAGCTCGGAGTTCTGCCTTCGCCTCATCCAGCATGGTGAGCTCATTGATGACTGCCTGACGCTTCTGTTGAGCTGATTCTGTGTCGCCTTCGGACAAGCAGTTGAGTATATCCGTGGCAAGATGGTATTGGGCAGTCGTGAGATCGGAGACAACAGTCCTCAGCTGTAGCCGAGTAGTGTGCAGCTTGAAAAGCTTTTGACGCTTGGCGGTGGTGTCTTTGTCGCTGTATGTGTCGAAATCCGGAATCCGCGTGCGGATTGCGGCAATGTCGGTCTTCGGCTTGTGGTAGACCTCCAGAATGAGATTCTGTGCGTCTTGCACAACGTCGTCCTTGTTCAGAACCCACCATTGCCGGATCCAGTCCTGTGGCAGTGTTAGCTATGAATAGGATCTGCGGACATTAACGAGCAACTTACTCCGAAACTCTTGTTCACAGCGTAACGTCCCCTACAGTAGACCTGAGCGAGCCAAGATCCCACGATTGAATACTGGTCAGGTTGGGCTTGTGTCTGTATGAAGTGTTGGACGAAGTGGGGGGTGGTTGCCAGGTGCATAGCAATGGCAGGACGCCATTCGTCCCTGTTGACCTTTGTGCTGTCGATTTCCTCTTCGCCTTTGCGTGCTTTCTGCATGTCCACAAATGGGAGACACGACGCGTACTCAGGCGTGCCAGCCTTTCTGGGAGACATGACTGCCTTCGTGAGCGAAGAAGGCCGCTTGTCTGTGTGCTGAGGTTCGAATGATGCAGCCAGGGAGCTCACAAGTCTTCAAGTATGGCGAGAGAGCATGAGCAATCAGAGCATCAGGAGGCAAAGAACAGAAGACAGAAGCTTCCATGCACAGGACGTTTGCATATCTCTCAGATCCTGCATCGCATCATCTTTGCCATTCCAACGGGTCTTCTCGCACACAAAGCCGCATGGCAAATGACCACTGCAGCACGACTGGCGTCATAATGCCTGAGACATGGCAGAGCAGCCGCTAGATTCTTTGCAAACACGCCCCTACCTAGAGAACTGCAGGTCACGGCGCCACAGAAGCACCACACTATGGACTCATATGCGGAGCATGAGACAAGCCCACCTTAGAACAAAGGAGCTGTCGTCTGCAGTACCAGTAGCTTTGCCAGGTCTCGTCAAGACGGCTGGGTACCATTGAGTCAACGCCACGGATAGCAGCAGAGTCCCGTTGGGAGAGACCTCAGCCAGGAAGAGCCAACATGCGTACGGTGAGATTACCGGGTCGCTACAGGATAGGCGTTCCAAAGGCAACTGGAACCTCTGAGTATGATCAGTCCAGCTCCAGCCTGCATAATGGATGCGATTGAAGCTGGCTCCGTATACCGCGAGACACCGGCCTTTGCGCGATGGTAGTAGAGTCCTCGTTGAATACCTGCCTTTGTATGCGTCTCACTCGAAAGCTTTCAGCGTCCGGCTGTTGGGCTGCCGGAAGAGTCAAACGTACTCTAAGATTCCGCTCGTGCATGAGTTAGGGGTATGGCTTGTTGCAGTGTTTGCAACGCAGGCCGGCTTCCGCAGGGCTGGGTCCAATTTGGTTTTGTCGTCGATGCAAACTGGCTGAGTCGTCTATGCAGACAGCAGAACTGCCGCCTTACGCTGCACTCACCCTGTGTGGCAACGTATTGCCACAGCAGGCAGTGCTAGACCCGAAGATTAGTGCATGTCCGGGCTTTGTTTACCTGCATTTGACGTCTCATATTCATGCAAGAGCTATCACAATCTCTGCACCCGAGATGCACCCATCCGCCCTCACCTGTGCGGGCACCCGCCGGAACCAGAGATTGGCCTGCTTAGTGACCCATCAAGACGTATCACAGTCGCCTACTGCCGTGAGGCTGATTCATTGGTCTTTGTCACAGTCAGTGCGTCTGTGTCTTGGAGAGCTCATCGCAAGTCTTGCATTAGCATTTTGCGGTCCAGAAGCAAATCTGGAGTCTGACCAACAAACTTTCCTCTTCTGACTTAAGAATATCCGCCAGCGCCATTGCTAGTCCTTCCAACCATACTGATCACAATACTCTGACTCTATCGTCTTTCCAGCCGATCTGAAGTGGCTCATTCATTCGATCTATTACGGCACCGATACAGAAGCTGATCTCCGGCAATGGACCCTTTCGCTGAGCTGCGTGAGGATGAGGCCCTGAGTGATGGGGAAGATCAACAGCTCGTCCCGAGCAGCATCGTTGAGTGTCGCCGGTGAGTCGTCCACCATTTGTTGGTCGATCGATCAGGAATTGACATTCAGCGACAACAGCCTTTACAACGACTATGCCGTGGAGCCGAAAGTCAATCAGCTACGCGCTGATGGGAAGAATCCCCTGGTGGACTTGAGGCCAGAGTGGATGGAGAAAGTGACCGCGGCCATCATGTCAATCCCAGCTTTCCAGAAGGCGGTTGTTGAGGAGTAAGTTAACCCTCCCGTTCCCCGTACAGTTCTCCAAGACAAGAAGACGGCATCCACTGCCCGTGGGCCCCCTGGAACTATGACAACTCTATCGTGTGCACGAGATCTCTTGCTGACGCTCCTTCGAAATTAGGCACCACTGTCCCGGCCTGCTGAACTTCGCGGAAGCATCAATTGAGAACGACTGGGTGGTGTCGGTGTATCTGAGAGGCTTCTACGATTGCTTCGCCAAAGATGATGATGATGCCGCCCTTGCGTATGTGATGGACTTGGTCGAAGAAGCCAAGGGGAAGGCCAAGAGTGCGGTCGAACTGATCATCAAGAAGCACGCCGCAATGGAGATCAAGAACGTGCACCAAGGCGGCGACGTCAGCGAAGCCCACCCACTCCCTCCAAAGCAGCATCAGATCTTCGTCGCTCGCCTCCTTGACCTTTCGAAGCATGAGAAGGAACTCGACTCCTGCCGCCAACAGCTGTACACTGGCTTGATGTCCATTCCAAAGCTCAATCACAGGACACCAATCTCCAGCACCGTCGACTCTCTGAGGGCCAGATTTGGTACTGCGACAATGATCGACTCTTACGGAGAACAAGCCCTGTCACTACTGCTGGAGCAAGTCGAGATGACGAAGAAAGCCAACAGACCAGTAGTGGTGCCTGTCGCACATGAGGCTGAGCTTGATGTCAAGGTGGCAGCAAAGCTGAAGCAGACAGGGTTCCAAGCTCTTTTCGACGACGAGGTTGGCATGGAAGATGATGAGCAGGCCGGCGATCCATCCGACAGCTTTGCTCATGATCCAGAGGTCGACACGTTGATGTCGACCTTCGACCCTACTGCCGAAGAGGGAGCTGTGCGGCGATACATCGAATCCTCAGAGATCTGCCAGCACATTGTGTTCTATCCTGTCTTCGCTAACCCCGATGGTGCGTTCAAGATCAGCGAGCTTGCCACGGCAACACGGACGGCGGTGAAGGGAAAAGGCAAGGCGTCGAAGAAGGGGAAGAGTGCTGACGAACTCGTGGATCGTCCAGGTGAGGTGCTCTCACCAGCTGATGTGGCGAACGCCAGAACAACTTGTAAGTCTCTTGGTTGTGCTTCGCGAGGGTGACTGCTGACACGGTGCAGCGAAGAGGCTCTTGCGGAAGTACACCGGATTCAAGGCAGGCAGATTTGCATCTAGGAAGGAATGGGAGGAAGCTGCTGCTCGGATGGAAGCAGAGAGCCCCCAGCTTGAAGCAAGCATCCAGACTTCGGAGGCCGTTGTGCAGTCCTGTCTCCAGTACATCGATAAGGTGAGTCGTCTGCACATCCTTTGCAGCGGTATCTGCTAACAAGTCTCCAGAATCCCCTCGACTTCATGGACATCGAGGCCTTCAAGACATCCCTCCAGGATTTCCTGAGCATGACAGCCCGCAACGAAGATGCGTCTTCTGCTGAGAAGTCCAACAACAACTTCATCATGTTCTCACCACTCCAGTTGTTCGACAACTGGTGGCACTGCCGCTGCTACCTTGCCGTCCTGCGCATTCGCGTCATCGGCCACAACCAGAGGATGTCCATTGTTGATGACTGCGAATTCGAACTGGCAGTGCTGTTGAGCTTGGTACGTGTGGGCGCGGAGGACCCTCTGCTGTGGCTTCCTGTCGTCGATTTCGCACTGCGCAAGCTTTGGCGTCGAATGACAGAAGCCATGCGTACCGAGACCTTCATTCGCAACGTCTTCAACGAGCTCACACTCTTCATGCATGGGGCAGTCGTGAATGCTTTTGTGTTGCGTTGCGAGCAAGGCACCCAGTCGCCGGACCGGCTTACGGTAAGCAAGCGGAACGCCGCACAAACGCGGTCTGGCCCTCTGGTCATCTCGCTAACATTGCCACAGAACGAGTGGTACCCGCTGCTGTTTCAATACCAGAACAGGTGTGCGAACGAAGACTGTCGCTGCTTGCTTCCAGACCCAAGCGTCATGAAAGACAACATAGTCATCAGAGGCATGCTGTCTTTCGGTACGGACGATGCCCGGGTTGGCAACCGTGGTGTTCGTACGCTCGTGTCGTCGAACCGCACCCAGGGCTACCCATGCCTGTATAGTGCTGCTTGGGGCTGGTCGTTCGTATCATCCCGCCACCTTTCGTCCAGACGGAGCTGATTTGGATCACAGTGCCACTCCGGAGCTCGTTTTGCTGATCTGCTGGTACTGCAGACTCTACCACAACAACACCTGCAAGCACCACCGTGGCAAGCCCTCCATTGCTGCATTTGCTTGATTGTTGAAGTATGGAAAGTCGTTGCAGCTGGAGCTGAGAAGTTGAGCCATCATTTTGGGCGTTTTTGTGGGGACCGGTTGGACATGCATTTTTATTGATCTCATCTCGGCTCTTGCTTCACTCGAACACATTGACGATTGTGTCTTACAGTAACGAACGGCCATCGCTTATCACTCATGCTCAGATACATAGACAGGAAGACAAACTCTCTCGCATCTTTACATTGCATCATCTCTCACCATTGCTTACTGAACTTCCTGCCTTTTCTGACCGCGCTTGGGTCTTTCAGAGATGTTCAACCAAAGACGAGCGGACAGCATTCCATGCCTGCTACGTGAAGCAGGGCGCTAAGCATTATCGACTTGCCTGGTGTATCACTAGCGCGGTTAGTGGTACCACTGGGAAGCCCGGCAACGCTGGAAACGATGCAGTCCGCGCTCTGTGGGCTCTGCCTTGAGTCTTTGACACCGGACACTGGACATCATTCGGCAATAGGCAATACCGAGCAAGCTTCCCGCCGACCGCCTGGTGAAGACAGCAGCACATATTCCTTTTGCGAGACTTTGAGCGCCTTCTTATTTAAGGCGGTCTTGACGCTTCGCCGGGAGATGAGGCAAGGAAACGATATTACCAAATGGATGAGCGCTGCCAGGATCGTTCGTCAGATCATCGCCAACATCACCAAAGTCGACGACCACGATGTACGACAACGAGACAAGGTCGTTTTGAGTCTCAATCGATGTGCTAGTGCTGAAGCTCACTACTTACGGGCTTGATAAGGGCTTCATCAGAAGGAAGTGGTAAGCTATATTATTCACTTAGCAGGTAAGGTAAAGGCATTGTCCATTTCTTTCCACTGAGGGCGTCTGTTCGAAAAGGCTATCCAAAAAAGAAAATGACGGATCTGGTTTCAGTATACTCACAATCGAATGACTCTTTTCTGTCAAGTTCAAAAGTATCGCTTAAGCATCCAGGCAAGAGCAAGAACCCAGTATGGCCGACAGAACATGGACAGCATGTGACATGTGCAAAAAGAGAGAATGTTGGACATTGTGATGTTGATGAGAGCTGGTGGGTGGTTAGCACAGGTTTCACTGAGTAGATGGGAAAGCCGCGACGAACTGGGATTCGAACTGATTGGTTCGTTAGAATGATTGACAATCGCCAGATATCAATGGTGCGCATACCCCACGCCCTGAGTGGATGTCAGTCAAAGGTCAATCAATCGAGCAGGCGAGGTCCTCACCTTTCGGACTAGCGATTAAAGAGAACCTTAAGCTAGCGCCTTAGACCGCTCGGCCATCTCACCGTTCGATGGACAAGACGCTTCGATCAATATTATATAGAAAAGGCTCAAAAGTGCCGAGGTTGAGCCGGATCGATGGAATCGGCAAGCCGGAGAAGCCGAAGGTGACCTTTCCGAGCTTCCCTCGCTTCGTTATTTGCTCACATTCACTGTTCTCTGGCTACTTCCTACTCAGCCCTTTCAACGACCTCACATCGATCCACCTAGCCTCTCAATCACCACACAACGATCACGAGTACCCGTACGATGCTTCTATATCTTGAAGAACCATTGTCCCATCGAGCAGAACCCCTGTTGCCGTTCGATCGTTGTCCGCCCTGTTCCTGTTTCCCCGACCGTCGACCAACGACCCTTACTTGTCCTTCCCTTTCATTTTCGATATGACTACCTCCAAAAGACATGCCAGAATGCCTGACTTCTGGCTAAGCCTCTGCTCTCTATACTACCTATCGTGTCTCAGGATCGATCCTCTTCATGTTGGTGGCGTGGCGGTGCCGCTTGGACCTCCTGGGGCCAGCCTGATCGTACAACATCACCTTGCCTTCAACTCCACACATTTGATGCGGTAGGTACATTCCTGCTATCAACTATCCACCATGAAGCCATCGACAGTCGCTCTATGCGTTTATGCAACCACTGCCTCCGCCGGGATCTTTAGCGATCGTTATCCAGCCAGGAGTCTATTCCCAGCTGACGCCTTGCCAATCGACGAACACACTTTCGCGTCTCTCCGAAAAAGAGACCTACAGCAACCCTTCACCTCCCAACAACTAATTGAACCAACCTCCCACCCAGGCACCGCCCGCCTCGAGATCGAAAGCTGCCTCTTCTTCGGCCTCATCCCCTTCTACTGGACCAACCTAGCCCTCGGCACCCCAAACCAGGCCTTCCGCATGATCCTCGACCTCAACTATGGTGGTTTAATCGTTCGTAATCGCGACTGCGATCCTTTCTCGTGCGGCTTCGGCTTCAACTACACCCATGACGACTCTTCTACCTGGCATGATGAGGGAGAGACGTTCATGCTGCATCTGGACTCGCAGTTTGCGTACGGGAACGTCTCAAGGGACGACGTGCAGCTTATCAGCCTCAATGTCACCGATGTGATATTCGGAGAAGTGGACGATTTTCACGGGGAGAACTTTTTGTTCTTGACGATGAAGCACTTTGCTGACGGGTATGCATTCCCTTCTTTCAACTTTGAGCTTCATTGACAGTTATTAGTGCCATTGGGCTGGGACCACCGAATGCTTCTATGCCGTTGTATACCGACACGATGGTCCCAAACATCATGTCGAACGTGGTATCGCAGGATGTCCTACAGAAGAACATCATGACCCTCGACCTACCATGGAACGGCGGAGAGAAAGGCTCACTCTATCTTGGAACGATCCCAGAGGAAGCAGCAAACTCCGATGAAGTCCGGATTCCGTTCTCCAACGCCACGACCGACCTCCTGCTCAACACCTGGCAGGTCAGTGTAGACAGCATCTCCACATCCAACCAAGACTCCGACAGAATCGAACTACCCGAAGTCTACGCCACCTTCGAACTCGGCGCGGGTTTCAGCTTGCCCAGCGATATCTACGACCACCTTCTCGAATCTCTAGGGGCGGAAGACAAAAACTTCCTCTTCCCCATATACAACTGCAGCCGCTGGGACGACATGCCCGACCTCGTCTTCACATTCTCGGGCGTCGACGTTGCTCTCACGAAGGAGGACTACTCCATACGTGGATACTTTGGGCCGGGAGATTCTGACGAGGAGACTTGCGGGGTTCTGCTGCAGCAAAATTGGCGAGATGAGCTGCCGGTGGTCATTGGCGTGGAGTTTCTGAGGAAGTGGTTTGTGGTGTTTGATATGGATGAGGGGGAGCTTGGACGTGAGTGTCTCCCTATCGAGCCGGGAGTAGAGGGTTGTGCTAACGATGCGTAGTGATCAGTCGAAGCTAGCAGTGAGCTACGGCGAAGTATTGTAATGACGGGTGGTGGACTGGAGGGACGACAGCGTCCGTAAGATCGATGTGCAGGTTACGCTCCCGGTTCCATGGCAGGGAGATTGGTCTTTAGATGCATCGATGCAATGCTGTACCAGTCATGACTGCGCAAGGCGCCGCCTCGTTCCTGTGGAAACATTCGTATATCTCTCATGCTTCACCCGTGTCGATCCTAGTGGTGAAAAGTGACCATGGTGTAGTGTCAAACTCTCCATCAGGATTGAATGTTCGAAGAATTCTGCGATCTCGAAAGTTATTATCCACCACTGGGGCGCTTCTGGCCGTACAGGTAGTCCAGAAGTCGCCTGAAATCTTGCCAAATACTTGTGTAGTCGCACAGATCAACGTCATAGTCCAAAAATGGTCTGTATCAATGTCGTCGTCCGTTGCCCTTGTATCGTCGCGGTAACCCCAACCCTAACCCCGAAGTTAAGTTAAGACTGGTGTCGTCCGAGGCTTTCCGCCCCAGCCTCTTCCTTGAAAGCTCCCACGATGCATTGACCTGCCAGCAGGGCAGCGCCTGCCACGGGAAGTAAACAAGGCCAAGTTATCTCACTTCCTATTTCTCATTCATATGTGTCCTCCTCTACCCAGGAAGGTGAAAGAGTTGGAGTCCTGACCTTGTGACACTGATCATCCCCCACGATCAACTTCGCGACAAAGTGAATTCGGATTCGCAGATCTCATGAAGAACATCAACGCTCTCCTAGCGCTGCCCGCAGCTCTGCTCAGTGCAGTTGCAGTGCAGGCTCAAGAGCTACAATGGCCATACAACCTCCCACGAACGGCCAAATACTACCCGAAGGACGAGGCGCATGTGAAGCGGGAACTCGCAGCTCAAGAGCGATTGGCGTGGCGGGCTCCGGCAGGTGTGAGGAAGATGGGCGAAGATGAAGGGGAGAAGTTCTGGATGGGTTACTGGGACCTACGGATAACAGACGATCGACCGGAAACAACTCGCGACGAGCCTCTGGGAGACGAGAGTGGGAATGCCACGATAATACCTGCATTGCTCCCGGCAGTTGCGCAACATCTCGAGAGATACGAGAGATATGACTACGGCCACTTACGGCGCATGATCTTCGAGCGCGACTTTCAGTGCCCTGGAGGGACCTACTCTTGCGACTCCATCGGCGAGGACGATCTTTGCTGCAACAATGGAGACACCTGTGTCTCGACATCCGATGGCATAGGCTGCTGCCCATCCGGCGCATATTGCGGGGAGGAAGTGTCGGACTGCGACACGAATGCCGGATATACCTCATGCCCTCACAGCCCAAATGGCGGCTGCTGTATCCCTGGCGCCGCCTGCGAGGGGACAGGGTGTGTGCTATACGGCACGCAGACCGTGACGCGTACGCTGGACACTGCAACGGAGACTACTGGAGTCAGCTTCACGACCCGGACTGCCTCAGGGAGAACCATCACAGTTGCGCTTCCAACAACCGAGATATCCGTCTCCACGAAGACGATTACTCTCAGCGCAAGCGGCGATACCACAACTCGCACAGTCACATTCTCCGGCGAATCTTGCCAGAACGGATTCTTTTCGTGTCCCGCAAAACTCGGTGGCGGCTGCTGCCCAACAGGTCAAGCATGTTCGGACGACGGTACATGCCCAGACACCACCACTGCTACAGCTGGCCCGCCAGTCCTGCCAACCAGCCAAAGCGTCTCGCCGCAAGATGTGGCAAGCTCGACGACCACCACTACAGTCACACCCGAGAACTGCCCGACAGGCTTCTATGCGTGCTCAGCAGTCTATCTAGGCGGATGCTGCCGCGTTGGAAGGGACTGCCATACCACGTCCTGCCCGCCGCAGGACACAACGACGGTCAAGGGTGGCAATCCGTCCATTGCTGTCACAGGAGGAGGAGGAGGAGCGGCTGCGGGAGGGTCCTGTGCGAACGGATGGTTTGGATGTGGTGCAGATCAGAACGGCGGTTGTTGTCCGAGTGGGTATGAATGCGGTGTTCAAAGCTGCTCAGCGTCTGGCCGGACGGACACCGCGAAGATGGCTCCTAGTGGTGGAAGTAAATTGAGATGGGCTTGGGGGTTCATGGCTTTTGGAGTTGCTGCAGGAGTAGGAATGGTTTGGCTGTGATTGGATCTGCTGGAGATGATACCCTTTTGATATATCTGTGAATACCGCAAATCAATGATGGCATGCATTGGATCGTCCTCCTCGAAAGAAGACCATTACACGCCATCGCACGTACTGACAACCTCTTGTTAGAAGGGCCGACTCTTGGAGATGGACTTTCACATGCTGGTGGCCCCACTATGGATTAGAGTTTTGCTAACGACTCTGGCCCGCACTAGGGCCCGTTTGGGCTGCTCGAACTCAAGCTCAAGGTCAACATTCGTGACTTCCACCGTAAGAACCATTGCCATTGCCGTGCCATTCTCCGCCGTAGGACTCCCATTGCTGCCAGTGCAGCCACTGTTCTATGCTTGCATGCTAATCTGAGGCGGAGGACAGGCACACATTCACTACATCGCGGCCATTGGGCCATTGGCATTCTCCGCGTGAGCATTGAGTTGCAGCAGCGAGCACAGTGAGTACAGTGGCATTGAGAATGCCGTTCTGTGGGAGAACGGACAGCTGATCGCATACATAGGCTCACATACCTGCACGCATTCTCCGACGACGTCCTTGCCCGCCCACCTACACTTCCTGAGCCGCTCATATCCGACCAAACGCGCACTCGAGAAGGAGCGTTGCGAGCACATCACCAGGCAGCAGGCTTCATGGATCGCCCTCCTAGGCGACTCCATCGAACGCCTTGCTGAAGAAGCACCAGACCATGCCCGCGCCAGACGACAAGGACATGGACAAGAGCAAGAAGACGAGCATGGAGTCCTCAAAGAAATCGCAAACCACCCCGCAGAGCTATACGGCCTCCCTCCTCGCCGACAAGGATGCGAGGGCGTTTATGAAGAAGTACCGAACGGAGATTGCGGCCTCCACGTCCTCACTACTATCCACTTTTGCGGCATTTCCACTCGACTTCACCAAATCGCGTATGCAAAGCTACGAGACGACTTTCGTACACACAGTAAAAGATGCCTACAGAGCTGAAGGGATAAGGGCCTTTTGGCGAGGAGTCGGGCCACCTTTGGCGAGTGTGACGCTGGTACGGACCGTCAGCTTCAGCATCTATCAACGCGCCAAGTACGCCTACGATCGGAGCCTCAAAAGCATGTTCGGCCAAAGCCCACTGGAGCTGGCAAACGCGCCAGGAAGCTACCCGTCCCTCCTCACAATCGCCTGCTTCGCGCCTGCAGGTGCAACAGCAGGAGCATTCATCACTACCATGTCATGTCCGTTCGAGCTGACGAAGCTTAACGAGCAGCTGGCCGGCAAAGAGGCTCGTCAGGGTCCGTCGCCGACAGAGCCAGTTCGAACGGGTGCGTGGGTGACTGCGAGACGCATGGTGCGGGATCGCGGGTTCATGGGGCTGTACGCTGGGTACCGGCTGCATTTGCTACGCGATACGATTGGGACGGCGATCTACTTCACGACGTACGAGAGCGCGAAGCAGTTGATGGCGAATGCGCAGGGAAAGAGTCCGACGAGTCCTTACGCGGTATTGCTTGCGGGAGGGTTGTGTGGGATTGTTAGCTGGGCTGCTGTGGGTGGTGTATCTCAATACGGACAGGAAGCGAGCTGACCACGAGCACAGATCTACCCTATCGACGTGGCGAAAACGCTGTACCAGAAAGCCCTCCTCTCGGCAGGCTCGGGATATGCGGCACGGCCGAAGATCAGAGTGCTCTCAGCGGGCTCGTACAGAGGTTCGTTCAGCTTTCATCTACGTCCCAGGAACCACGGCTGACGAGAGTGGATTAGGTCTCGGCGTGTCGGTAATGCGCTCCTGCATGATCAACGCAATCTTCTTCAGCAACTTTGAGATGATCAAGAAGCGCATCAACGCTGTCGAAATCTGAAAGGGCGGCTACTGTGGGATTGCAGAATGCTCAGAAAAGCTGTTACGGATGTGCAAAATGGCGTTCAGATGAACATACAGACGCGATTATCGGTGGAAAAGCCCAGCAATACCAGGCGGGCGATGTGTAACGGCGTATCAGTCATGTGAAAGCGAGGGGACTATGGCGATGGCGCTTGGAGTACTGAAGGCATAGACCGGTTGAGAGATGCTCCCGGCAATGAAGTGTCATGTTAAGGGAGCGAGAGAGTGCTGAGACTCCTCTGCATCATGAGCTCGCAATCAGTTCGAGTCGATATGTGGACAATGTAAAGCGATTATTGAAGCGCTCTTGAAGCAATGACTGGGTACTCATGATTGTCTGTACCCCCATCAATGCTGTCGTGCATAAACGGGTACCCGCCTGTTCGCTCGTGGAATGCCATCCACAAGCACGTGGTCCAGCTGTCCTCACGATTTCGAGGAAGGAACGACAACAAACAACTTAAATCCAACTTCACCCGTTCCAGAACAGGCCACCACTCTATCCGTACCAACTTTTGATGTGCTCGAGCATGAATTTATCCATCTTCATGCACTGTGAACAAGGTCAATCCTGCCGAGGGCGAGCTCATATCGCCAGCCACTCATATTCCTCCAAAAGCGACGTCGCCCCAACAACGTACCCTGCAAAACATCGCGTCCCGCGACGGCACACTCCAAAGCCACAACTGCACGCCGCCATGGAGAACGTCGGTCGCATTATCCGCTTATGGTGTAGCTGGCGAACGATAAGGGCCAACGGCGTCTTGTTGCGCAATTTGGACCACGCCTCGCGGCTTTCCCGTATCCTCGTGGCTGGGCTGGCTGACAAGGGTTTTTGTTGATCCCTGGGGTTTGGGCCGTGTGGGATCTGGCCACCCTCGTGTGAATGTCTGCCTCGTTGTTATTTGCTGTGCTGTCTGTCATACCTCCTACTAAGCTGGTGCTCTGTCTTACGATTCACTTCGACCCAATACTGCGGTAACTACTGGACGACTGGCGCAGCGTTCAAGGCTCGAGGACGTCTCTGTTTACGCTGCAACGACCTCGACGACCATGATGCTGTAGCCCGAGACAACGACTCATGACCGCATAGCTGGGTCTCTTTCCAACACGTTCTTATGAGACATCTTCAACGGGCACTGGGCCTGCTGGCTCTTGCCCGTCTTCTACATGGCCAGGCGCTGCCGTACAACCCGACCCAGCTGTCGCTGCCGACCAACTCCTCGACGCTGTACATGTTCCGACCTTCTTCGCAGTCGCCGAACCAAGCGCAGCTTCTGACGCTCGATATCTCGGGCTCACTTTCGTCGGGATCTTTACCTTGGAAGACAGTATCCGAGACACTACCGTTCTTGCAGGAGGATGAGGCGCTGCCCTACACACCAACGGTTCAAGAAGATGGGAGCATTACGGTCACTACGGGCAACTGCTCGGAAGGAGCGGAAGGACTGCTGCTATGGAGGTACAGCAATGATGGCGGTAGTTGGACGCAGTCAGAAGCAGGAATCAACAGCATGAGCGATGCTGTCGGCGCACAATACCTTGCAAGCAGCATTGCCTTCTCAGAACTGGTGAACAGCTCCCTGGAGACTACGAACGTCTACGTCTTTGGTGGCATGTGCCCGACCGGAGCAACATCTACGAATGCATGGCAGGGCGCAGCTGAGTACTCCAATTCCATGCTGACTTTGTCTCCTGCCGGCGATGATGCATCAACATACCAGGTGAGTACTCTGGAGAATCGTGGACCGCCCATATCGCAGGCCGGCGTATCGATCACGCCGCTCGCGCCGACATACACCTTGGACTCTTCTGGCGATCCACACACGCAACAACAGGACTTCGTACTGCTAGGCGGCCACACACAAACAGCTTTCATCAACACCTCGTCGGTTGCCGTATTCTCGCTTCCACAGCAAAGCTGGTCTTTCATGCCTGTGGAGCAGCCAAGCGATGCGAAGAGCGACCTTGTCCGGAGATCGAGCGCTGAAGTCACACCGAGATCTGGCCACACTGCTGTCCTTTCTGAGGATGGCAGCAGTATCGTCCTTTTCGGAGGCTGGGTTGGCGATGTGAATACGCCTGCGACACCTCAGCTTGCCGTACTGAAGCTCGGAGACGGATATGGTGGTAGCGGTGACTGGAAGTGGACCATCCCCTCGAACGCGAATCAAGGACTATCAGGTAGCGCTGGAATCTACGGACACGGTGCGGCAATGCTTCCTGGTGGAGTGATGATGGTTGTTGGAGGTTACGAGATCTCGACCGCCACAGCCAGGCGCTTCAGGCGAAGCTCTTCTGCCAATACCTCGAACTACTTCTACAATGTCACTTCGAACACATGGCTGGACTCGTACACCGTCCCGGCTGGTCAGCAAACACAGTCGTCATCAGGCACAGGACCTCTCAGCACCACCAGCCAGAAGGTTGGTTTGGGTGCTGGTCTGGGTGTCGGGGCTGCGCTGTTGATCTCCGTCGTTGGCGTTTACTTCTGGTATAGCAGGAGAGTGAAGAGTGCTCGAGAAGACCGAGAGCGAGCTTTGCTCACGCATTCTTCAGACGGTTCTTCCTTTGGCCAGATGGAGCAGCCTTTCTTGGACACTGGCGGCATCGACGGACGAGGAGGCGAAGGCTTCGCTCTGGGTAGATTCTGGCCCGCGCAAGGACAGCAACATCCACGACCTCCACCTACGCAGCACACCACCGGCGTGTTCGTGAACGTGCCTAGTCCGACACGTGGCCTGCGTCGCGGCGTGGCTGCGAAGAACTACCAGTATCAGGCTGCACCACGGTACGACGACAACAGAATGAGCCACGGAAGTGGTAACATCCATCCCATCGCCGAACAGGAGAACGAGGACGAGGTCATGTCTATCAAGTCCAGTGGTGAGCAACTGGACGACGCAGAGGCGAAGCTGAGAGAGATCGAGCGGGTACTCCATGGTGTTGAAGACCCCTTCGTCGACCCAATGCCAAATCCGCTGGGTAGCCATCCCGTTTCTCCAGAGATGGGCGAGACTGAGACAGTACGACGGGTTCCTACTGGTGCAAGTCGATTGGTAATACCGGCAAGAAAACCTGTACCCGGCGCCTCACAAGCTCCGAACTGGATTGCAGAACCCGAGTTGGAAGAGGAAGGCGG
The DNA here is from genome assembly GCF_035928015.1 of Saxophila tyrrhenica. Lineage (NCBI taxonomy): Eukaryota > Fungi > Ascomycota > Dothideomycetes > Mycosphaerellales > Extremaceae > Saxophila > Saxophila tyrrhenica. Next base: position 1,270,683 of record NW_027041738.1, on the reverse strand, counting down.
TGTTTCTCCTTCCAGGACAGAAGATCGAACCTCGTCAACGTTGAGTGAGATGTCACAGCGCTCTGCAGTCTCTAATGACTCTATTCAACGGACCATGTCGACTCGCACAGGAGCCATACTCGCTGCTGCAATGGCTTCTCAACGGAGATCGGTAGTGCTAGATGGCCCACCTATACAGGAGAGAACACAGACGATGTCTACCGATGCCTCTTACCGCCAGACTCGCGCCCGCTCCTCTACCGCCGGCTCGTTTACTCCTGGGATGCTTGATATGGCCGAGCGCGACTCCTTCACAACCGCGAGAACGAACTTCGCGCAGCTCCAGAGCGAAGGCGAAGCACTCCTTGGAGGCCGACCGCCGTTGGACCCAGATGACCCATATCAACGTGCCATGGCAGCTCAGAACCCATCACAGCCAACCGCCCAAGCCCCCTCGTACTCCAGAGGCGCGCCTCCGATGGCTTCTCGTCGTCGACCAGGTCTGCTTGGAAGCTTGCGCCGGGTGCTCAACGTCGCCGAGCGCAGCTTCAGCTTGACTGGCTCAGCAGAGCAGTACAGAGACGATCCGCAGAGCACCTCTTCCTCCCCAACGAAGGAACGAGGCGGTATGATAGGCCAGACCCCGCGACGCGCCGTCTCTGATGGGGGCGCCTTGCTCCGCCAAAAGCGCGGCCAACAGGACTGGGACGAAAAAGACTGGGCGCCCTACCGCGACAATCCTGAAGACTGGGGCGAGCCGGCTCCTTCGGTCGATAAGCGACAAGCGGAAGAGGATTGGGACGTGGAGGGTGCGGCTAATAAGCGCGACTTTCAGGTTATGTTTACTGTTCCAAAGGCACGACTTCGCGTGGTTAATGATGACATGGATCGCGCGAGTCTGCGGAGTGCTAGCGATAGCGCCGTGAGCCGGAGCGGGAGCACGAAGGAGCTGCGAAGGGAGGAGTCGGTGAGGATACAGAAGGGGGCAAGTGAGGGACTGCGCCTGCCTTCTACGGAGGAGGAGAAGGAAGAGATGGAGAAGGAGAAGGCGGCTTGATGATTTGGACTGCTCCCCTCAGCCTTTCGAATGAGGCTACTGTCGATGTTGGTTTGGGTTATATGGGATTGGAGGAATGGCAATGGAGATACCAGCCAGGTCAGCGAAGCGAAAGGTGTCTGGCGTTGTCAATTATTTTGGATCATTTTGGTGGATCTTGTAGATACCGTAGCAGTATGAAGTATGGTCCTGTAGCCTTGAACATCATTCATCCTAAATGCGTGAATTCGTCTCTCATCTAAAGTAGCATCTCAAGTCTCTTCTCACGACGTCAAAGCTGCTTTGTCTTCGGCGTTGGAACGCCGCGCTCTCTGCGACGGTTGCCGAGTGTGTCGTCGCTCTACTCGCTCCCCGACCGTTGCATAGCTGAAAGCTACAAATGCTGGTAGTAGAAGTGCTGGGTGTCGCCTTCGGGGCCATGCCGCTGTTTCGTCCCGGGTACCGTCTCGACTGGTATCCACCTTGTCTCAGGCGGCGCATCTATGTAGAAGCACTTTACAGCGAACCGTGACGCTGTTTATGCGGACGGTCGATGGCCTTGCTCACGGCCTCCGACACAGTCTCCTCGACTGGCATCCACCACAGCCTTGCGATTGAAGGGCCACAAGGAGTCCTCCAACCCTTGGTTGAGTATACATCTTGCTGCAGCTCAGAGCAAGTCCTAGCTACCCCCTCTGAAAGCGTCTCCAACCCCATCCGGCAAGTTCTCGCTTCCCCCAATACCACTCCCAGTATACCTCCCCCCCATCGCCTCTTCCCTCCTCTCAGCCCTCTCCTCACCCGAAGGCCGCCGCTCCCCGACCATCCAATCCTCCATCGCCAACCACTTACTCCACCCCTTCTCCGCTGCCATCAGCTCGTCCACCTTCGCGTCTTCCATCGGGCTCATGTACGGCACGCTCTCGTCCGTTCCATCGCTTAGTCCACTGCCATTATCGTACTGTTTCTTGCAGCTCCTAAAGCCGCCGGCTTTGGTAGCGAACAGGTAGTTGCGGCGTTCGCAGTCGAGGTGGGGGAGGATGCCGCGGGTGTAGTCGTCGCCGAAGAAGCCGTGGAGGATGGGGGCGCGGTCGAAGCCGGTTACTACCAGGCGGCGGATGTAGGGGATTAGGGAGATGAAGACGGGAGGTTGGGATGCAGTGGCCGAGGGGGAATGGCCATTGCGGCGGGCGTCGGGGCTGAGGTTGGAGCCGGTGAAGGTGAAGGCGTAGTTGTTGGTGTTGCCGTTGGTGGAGCCTGCTGGAGCGTGTCGAGAGGATGTGATAGGGTTGGTAAGGTGCTGGAAAGGTAGACGGATGTTCATAAGAGCGCACAGGGCTTGGGTCGCATGCTCGTGTTGAGCATGGTCGAGGAAGAAGCGCTGGCAAGACTGGTATGCTGGGTACCAATCTAGGATGTCGAAGTTGGGGTCTCCGGTCAACGGCGGCGGTGGCTCGATGCGCTCGGGTTGCTGACGTGCGGAAGGCATGAAGAGGCTTTGAATCGCTGGTAGTCTTCGAGTCGGTTGTTGGTGAGACGTGTAGGATGACGGGCCAGCGCCGTTTTGATCATATGAGTACTGCCCCGAGCCCTCGAAGCCGCCGTTATAGCGCCTGCCGGCCATTGGGACCGGTGCAATATATTTGGCTTGATTGGGAAGTTAATGCAGAGCTAAAGAGAGTCGAAGATGTCATACAGCCGTTGGGCTGATTGGGGTCAAAGGGAACGACAAGAACGAACTTGCATGTACTGATGGGTGAATGATTGTGACTTCATTCAGTTGACACGCGTCTGGTAACCATTGGCAAGGTGTATCAAGGTCCCGCCTGGAAAAATGGTCCAATGTTCATCCTTGTGGTTACGTTCGAGGGGACCCTGGTAAAGGTCGAGCCAGCCGCTTACGCCATTGTACGACAACAACTCCCAGAGGATTGGATAATTTGGTGCTGTGCTACAGGATGCAAGGATATCTCGATTTACTACACATTTCTACACAGTTAGAGAAATACGATGTATAACAAGAAGCAGCCTCCTCGCCCCGAAACGAGCGTTCAGTCGGAATGTCGATGTATCAGCCAGCTAGATCCAGCAGAGACGAGCCATAAGAGCAGATTAACAAAGATGAGCCAGACAGTATGCGCCAAGGTAGGCTGATTCCGTTCATCGGGCAGATCCAGGGCAGCCGAGCAGATGAAGAGCACCAACCACAAAGCTCTGGTAGACGAAGTCAGCAAGTTACCCACCAGTACCGCACAGGGATGATGGCTAGCAAGAGCCTGCACGTACGCGAGAAATAGCTCGAGCATCCACTGCCGTCTCTTCGCGTTTCTCGTCCATACATCGTGGAATTCGTACAAGCAGTAGAGACCACACCCCAGCGCCGTGAGCATGGACGGAATGGCCACTACTTCAGCAAAGCCGAATCTGATGTTCACGCCATCCTCAACCTCAATGGCATGGCCGTAGATGCCCGCAACCGTCAGCCCTAGGACGAACTGCAGCAGCCGTAAAACGCAGTAGGCGATGTTGAAAGGCCAGGGTCCCCATTCATCGAGGTCGCTTGAACTGAAGTGCGGTCGACTATAACTCGGCCGACTGCAGCTCGGCCTAGAATACGCCGGTACTGACTCGCTTCTCTCGCCTCTATCACGTCCCGCCGTATAAGCAGGCGGTGGCTCGCGAGGATACGCTGGCGGAGGGAAAGAGAACGGAGGTAGGTCGTGCCGTACCGGCTGCGGCGTCCGCTTCGTCTCGTTCAGCACGTTGTAGTCCAGTGGAAGATATTTTCGTAGGGCGAGATCGGTGGCACTGCTGCGGATTCTGTTGTAGAGGTCGTGGGTGCTGTAGATGGGTGGGAAGCGGCCTCGCGTACACGCTTTCTGTAGATATCTTGTAAGTCTGGCGGTGAAAAGTTGACAAAGTGAAAATTGACATAGTGTTCAGACGTACCGCTTCGAGGAGGAAGTGTGTAAACGACACCGCGAAAGCGATCCACCTCTTCGTCCGCACAGGACCTCTCAGATGACGACCGCCGCGAAACTCGATCGTGCCTATCCCGCCAGTCGCAGCCGGCTTGAAATTCCAGACTACTTTGCGATCGGTCTGCATCAGCTGTATGAGTTCGCTCCTACTGCAGTCTTTCGCAGCAGCCAGAAGAGCGCTTCCGCTGTAATCGTGAGAGCAGAGGTCCCGAAGCCGAGTCGAGCTGGCGGTATTTTTGAGACAATAGCTGTTATCTCTTCGAGCGACAGGAAGCATCTCCGCGAGATATTCCTCATATCTCGCAACGCCGACTGCGATGTTCCGTGGCTGCTCATCAGTCCAGATTCTGGCGGTTCCCGGTGAGATATGCACATGACTTCCGCACTCGGTGGCCTTCTCTGGCATGCGGAATACCTCCAGCTGCGCCTTCCAGAGTCCATCGATCTCAGCCTCCCAGTCTTTGCTCGTGAACAGGATGGGAGAGACGGCTCCCAATGCGACTACAGAGCGTTGACCTGTCAGTAAGACTCGCATAGGAACGCAAAACACCTACTGGCAGAACCAGTGTGACTGATAGACCCATCTTTCGTGATCCACCATCCTCTGGTGTATTCTTCGGTGCGCTTGCGGTAGCTTGAACTCAGGTCATCGGCTCGAGCATTGATTCCTCGCAACCTGAGAGCGCTCGCGAACTGTACGTAGTACGTCTGCGGTCGAGAAAGCGATCCGGCCTGTTTTGGCTTCGCGATCATCTCGATCTCGATTCCGAAGGAGTAGTGGTCCTCCATGTTGCATATTGTCGGTCGTACGAGGGACGAGAGAACAAGCAGACGAAAGGAAGATCGAACGAGAGACGCAGACAAGGTTGTGGGTAACCACTATCCATAAGGCTTACCTGAAGGCAGAGATGCATAATGCATTGCTCGAATGCTGCCCGGGCTCTTACCGTCTTGGACGAGCCAGGTAGCGAAGTACGTATCCCTCAGTACAGGTCGAGGTGGTTTGGCAGTTGTGCTCAATGACAGGAGTCGCGCGAGGGCAATGAGTGAGTCGCAGTGTCAGCGTTGAAGAACCGCTAGGGTGCATCGCCCTGTTCAGAGGGCACTCCAGTGCATACGGCGGCCTCATCGTACGAGGATCGACAGCGGTCGAGTAACTCTCATCACTGATCACGGCCACATCCATCAATCGGCTGCCTCTCTTCTTACTTAGCCACGGTTCTCAACAACAGCTGGGTTCAGCATTCCACATCCACTCCTGGAGGCGTCTTTCATGGCCAATGAGACTGCCAGCCTTGTACATCTCGGGAGGACAGCGAAGTAGTATGCATACGGCCATATCGAGTCTAGACTGAGCGCTTCCCGTAGGTTCTTCTTGACAGGCAAGGCTGTCGAAGGCGCAAGGCTGAGCGTCGTCGTCCTTTTGTCCGCAGTGCCTGGATTGTGACGCTTCGAGAGACTCATCTTCCTCAGCATCCTCGGAGCTGCATCTTTAGCGCTGTGAGTAAGACGCGCACTGGGGTCCTGCATCGTGGCTAGAGGTGAGGTGAGTTCAAAGTCGACGAGGTGTGGTCGTGGAGAAGGCTGCGCACGGCCCACAAGGCTGTCGACTTCTTGTCAACCACTGTCCCCTTCAACTAACCACTGCGCAGTGCCCAATTGGAGTTAGACATAGAGCTCATCAGCAGCTCCATGTCTTTCACCGTCGATGCATCTAACATGCCCACTAGACCCAACTCCAGGATTGGCCGCGATCCATGCCCGTGCTCGAGGCCGTCGCGGCCGTAGCTAACATCGTCGCCACCTTTCAGTCGGCCGCTGGCCTGTACAATGGATGGAAAGCCCGAAAAGAAGTGGCCGAGAGAGCGAACAGGCCAGTTCCTGAAGACTTCAAGACGCAGACTTCACTAGTCCGTGGCCGGCAGCAGGTTCAGGAGGAGTATGATCGTGCATATGCTCGGCTGGGAGCGAGGTTTGCTCAAGGTGATGGTAAAGCCAGCTCTTCCAGAATGCTGTCTCTTAGGGAGGGTGTGCTCACACTGTGCCGCAGACGAAGGACGCATGCAACTCCAAGGCGAACTAATAATGCTCCAACAAACCGTCATCGCCTTCCTCCAATCCGGCCTTGCCTCCCCCCAAGGCCGCCTAAACATCTCCCAGCTCCTCGCGCACTCCGAAGGCCGACGAGCCGGCACGGTTACAGCCCTCACCAACCAGTACCAGCGCATGACAACCGCTGCACCGATCCGGTCGCTTAAATCCGCAGAGACACCACGCGCGAACTACTTCGCTTTCGCCAGTAACCTGCACCTCGAGCAAATGGCCGCCCGCTGCTCGAGTAGCATGTTCAGAGGCAAAGCCACGTTACGAGGGTGGAGATGGCAGGTCAACGAACGCGGGTTCGCGAATATCGTCCCCTCCCCTTCAGATCACGTGGAAGGGCTGGTTTTCACTGTCCGGTACGAAGACCAACTGACACTTCATCGGTACGAGGGCATCTCGAAGGGCTACTACGAATGCCGTACCCTGCCCGTCAAGCTGACGGAGTGCGTTGAGGGGCTCTCGAAGACGTCCTTCATTGCGAGACAGCTCAGCGCCGGACACGCACCCCCTGGTGCGACTAGAGCGGTTGATGTGGACGCGCTGGTGTATGTGAGCTCGACGTATGTTACTGATGGTCGGATTAGGGCAGAGTATGCCGAGAGAATGAAGCTCGGGATAGCTGATGGCGTGGCGTTGGGGATGTCGCCAGAGTACACGCGGAGGTATTTGGAGCCTCATGTTACTCCTAGCAAGCCCGGTGGTCGACTGGGCGGGTTGTTTGGCAGGCGGCGGCGAAGGGGTCGTCTGGCCAGCAGTTGACTGGCAGATGTCATATCAAACGAATGGTCGCTGTTTGTGAAGCAGTGGGGATCTTAAATTGGACAGGAGGCTGGTATTACACATTGTCTCTGATGAGGTTTCTATCTACTAAGCTATACAAATGATGATATTGACGTTGTGTATATGTCGTTACCTCTCCTCCACCCTTCAATCCCGAGCACTTCCATCCAAACCAGTATCAACCACTTTTGAACTCCCAATATGCAAGCCCCGAGTCATCACGCTGAACGCAAGATCAGAAAACCACAACCCCATCCCCCCTCAAGTAATCTCTCAAGCAGAGGCTTAAAAGTTACTAGCAGTATTAATCCTCCCATTCGGATTCTGATACCTCTCCAGCCCGTTCCCGCTCTCGCTCGCCCCACTGTTCGACAGCACGCCCATGCTCTCCCGCTTCTGCCCGGCCACACTATCCGTCTGGCTCCCGTCGTAATATTCCTCTTGCCCCTCCGCAGCCGCCTTCTTCTTGCCCCACAGCCGCCACGCGACGAACGCGAGACCGCCGATGAGGATGGCGCCGCCGATCCCGCCTACGACACCGCCGATGATCTTCTTCGCGTTCGTGGATAGGTTGTCGCCGCTCCCACCGCCGTTGGCGAGGCCGGGCGCGATGGTCGCGGTGGCGTAGCCGGTGGTGCTCTGGAAGATCACGTTGCTGGTGATGGTGGAGCTGCGGACGACGCCGTTGGCGTTGGTCCAGATGGAGGTGAAGGTGGAGTGGCGCGTCTCCTGCGCGACGAGGGGCTGGCGGACGGTGGTTTTGTGGTCGAGGGTGGAGGGGTTGATGGTTTTGGTGCCGACTTTGACGATGCTGTCGCCGTTGCTGTTGGTGGAGGTGCGGGCGGTGGTAGCTTGGGCGGTGTTACGCGTGGTGGTGGCGGCGGCGATGGTGTTGGTAGAGATGCGGGAGGTTACGGTTGAGCCGTCTTCGTTGGTTGTGGTGACGGCGATGGTTGTGGGAATGGTCGTGCTCGAGGGCGCGTCTTGGGTATTTTGGGTATTTTGGGTGTTTTGAGTGTTTTGAGTGTTTTGGGTGTTTTGAGTTTGTTGGGTTGTGGTGCCGTCGTTGTTGTCGGTGTTGTTGTCGTTGTCGGTGGTGTTGTTGTCGGTGTTGTTGTTGTCGTTGTCGTTGTTGTTACTGTCGGACGTTGTGCTAGGCCCGGGTGCAACGACGGTGTCGCTGGTGGTTGGATCAGGGTCGGGTGTGTTGCTGGTAGTCGGGTCGGGGTCGTCGGCGGTGGTGGATGGTGTTGGGTCATCGGCAATGGTGCTCGAAGGCGTGGGATCAGGTGTCGGATCCGTTGTGCTGGATACAACGCCGCCCGTGCCGGCGACCTGTCTCTTCGGCATGACGCCCTCTGGTATCTCTTCTGCGCGGATGGTTGCAAAGCCAAAGATGAAGGCGAACATGATGGCAGTGAGCCTCGAGTCTCGGCGCACCATTTGTCGACGACGACCTGGAGCTCCCCTAAGCGGCGGATGGCGTGGTGATCGTTGGGAAATGGATGTTCTCGATTGATTGGCCGGGGGCGCTAATTAGCGAAGGAGGAAATGAGGTGGTGTGAATGTGTGTGCTGGAAGAATAGCAAAGAAGAGCAAGACTAACGAAGGATGATGGAGATAAGAGCTCCAGTGAGGGATGTACAGAGAAGATGCAAGTGAGGTGTGCTGTGCAGAGGCAGAGGAGAGAAACGTGACCGAGAAACGGGTGGGAGAGAGTTCAACGTCGGAGGCGGAAGCGCAGCCAAGGCCAGGGAAGGCGTGGCCTGGAGGCTAAATTAAGTTCATCCCGACGCTCCACTTGCTGCATCGAGACGCGTGCATGACGACGCCCGTATTGCTATCTTCACGACATCGACTGCTATACCACAACACACCACGTATATGTTGTGCATCCGCGAGAACATCGCTTGCAGGAGCACCTACAGCCATCCCATCGACAGGACCGGTGATACCGTCGCCGCTGTGCTCGTGGCAAGACGTCCGACGTCAAGTGAAACACCGTTTCCATTCGAGCGTCTAACGGTCTGGGCCCGTCGGTCGACTGCAAACTCAAACTATTCTCTCTCCGATCCAAAGCGACGGGCCTTCGATCGCGTCAAAAGGTGATCTCAAGATAATCCCTGGGAATACGAAAGCAACTCCAAATCGTCCACCACCTACTCTGAGCCGGCCGAGGAGATTGCCCTATAATACCGCCCAGATATGACCATCTCCTCGAAACGCGCAAGAAGCTCCAGTTGCCAGTACTGCTTTTATTACCCATCTACTTCGGACTCCTCACCCCATCCACCTCACTCGCATACCACCCCCCATCCAGCTCCGCCCGATAGGTATCCGCCGCGACCTCATGCCTGACGGTGTCATTCGGCGCCTCCGCAATCACCGCCGGCTGCTGAGCATAATGCGGCATCCCTTCCAACCCTTCGTCCGGACTCCCTTCATCCATCCCGCCCGCTTGTTCATATCCTGCCCCCTTCTCTATGCTGGGTTCCCTGCGACTCACCTTCCAGTTCTTGCGCACTAACCACCAGATGCCTGCTATGAGCGCGAGACCGCCGACGGTGGCTCCTACGCCTACTCCTGCTGCTGCGCCTGTCGCCAGGCCGGAATCGCTGCTCGAGCTGTCGCCTGACCCGGTAGATGTACCGCCTGCTGTTCCGCTTGTCGCTGGGGCGCCTCCGAAGCCTTTGCCCGTGGACGACGGGATTAGAGAGGGGAAGCTCGTGCTTGCCGTCGAGGCCGGGAACGTGACGCCCATACTCGAAAGTGCCAGAACAGGTGCCGAAGCGGGCTGGAACAGACTAAGATCCTTCTCCTCCCACATCACCGATACTGGGTTTGCGAAAGCTGTCGCGCCGTCGCCCGTCTCGGAGAAGGTAAGCTTGCCGCCGGAGGTGATGACTTGCGTGCAGCTGAACTTGTCGCCCCAGGTGTGCATTCCCCTACATCACCAAGATAAGTCAGCACTGCTCCATCATTTGCTCCATTCCATTCTGCCTTCTTCGCGGATCAAGGTAGTATACTCACTCCGGACAACAAACCACGCCCGTCCTCACCACCCCCAAATCCCCCGTCATCACACTCGTCGCCACATACTCCCAACTCGCCGGACACACACCGGGACTATACCATCCGCTCCCCTCATACTGCAGACTCGAATACCGCGGCGGGTAGCACGTGTACTGGTGCACGCCGCTGTCGAGCTGGTACGCGATCTGGTTGTTGGCCCAGCGGGTGCTGGACCAGGCGGACGGGGCGGTGCAGTCGGGGGGGAAAGTGAGGGGGGTGGTGAGGGAGGGCGTGGAGGCGGGGATGGCGGTTGGGGTAGCGGTGGTGGAAGACATTGTTCGTGGTTTGGATACGGTCGGTGGGGATTGAGTGGATGGGGTCAGGGCCGGTTGGAGGAGGGCATTGAGAGGGTATAATAGAAACGTAGAGTAGGGATGAGAGAGGTGTGTAGAATGGGAGAAATCGTTCCTGCCTGAAAGAATGCCAACCGTCTAACGGCTTTCCCGAGTTCATCAATGCATTACCCGTTCAGCTCATCATGCTGTATCGCGCAACCCACCGTCCAGTCAGTCCAGACAACGGACTGGCAAATTTACTACTACCATGCCAGGCACATCCACGCACCGGCGTTCGCCAAACCGTCCCTTGAATTCAGCGCCATTGCTATTGCACCCAATCAAGCGGGTGGTAATCTTGTAGCCTAGGATTCCGTCTGCTGCGGTCTCGAGATCGTCGGCCGGAAAAAGGTGTTGCTCGAAAAGCTGGCAGGGATCCATGTGGTAGGAGTGGGGGCCAGGGAGCATCATAGCGAGGACCGCTTTGGGAAGCACAGGATCAAGAGTGTGTTCGGTGAGAAGTCCGTACGAGAAACATTCTACCTACAAGCCGTGCTCTGAAATATAGACATCGAGGAGTCCTGGGGACCTTGAGTTATGACAGTAGGGGTATACAAAACCCATTGACGCTAATACAACCAGTCTATCCTACCGTCCATCAACGAAACGCTAAACGCTACACCATCATACTCCTCCTCCTCCTCATCCTCGCCCCAGCCGCCGCGTCCAGCGTCTCCGTCCCGGTCTCTCCTTCACAGTTATTACCATTAACAGCCGCCTCTGCCCTACTCCTCGCCCTACTACTCCCCGTCGCGGGAAAATCGTTCTTCGGCACAGAACTATGTCTCCTACCCCCCGTCGCCCGCGCTCGCGAAGCCGGCTTAACCTCCCTAGCAGCGCTCTCGGCCTTCTCGGGAGAGTTGGGGGATGAACTATCTTTGAATTCGTAGAGGTCGAGTTCCTCTAGCTTCTTTACCGCTTCTTCGACGGATGGCGGCTGGATGTCCGTGGCGAAGGGTTGTTGTGAGGATTGCCGGCGTTTGCGGCTGCCGGCCATGAGGGCGGAGATGGTTGCTGAGGTTGCTGAGCGAGGCTGGTCTGGGTCAGAGGTCACGTTCGTGAGAACGGCGGGTTCTGGAGCTGAGTGTGCGCGGTTGAGGTCTAGTGGTGGTGAGTGCTGGATTGGGTTGTCGTCGAGGGTGTCGCTCTTCTGATGGAGAGGGCTCAATGGCGCTGAGGCGGACGGTAGGTCCTTCCATGCGTTCTCCTGGTTGTTCTCATCTTCGTCAACAGGCTCCTGTTTGATCTCCACCATGCGAGATGCGGACATCGGAGCTTTTCGATCGGACGCGTTCATAGCACGCCGCGGATCTTGAAGCCCAGTGAGTGCATCTACCATCTTCTTGTCTGGTCGCCGCATTTTCGAGATGAGACTGGGCTCTGCATAGTTGACAGCCGAGCGTGCACGTCGCGATGGTCGCACCTCGCCGCCGTCGGTCGTGACGCTGAGGGTGGTGAGGTCGGAAGGGGGTGGAGTATCGCCTCGACCTTGAGGTTTGGCTGATGGCTCGGAAGGTGTAGGCGAGAAGAGGTCGAGTGCCGCTGGAGTTTTTGGGTTCGGCTCTTCTGCGAGCGCTGGTGGCGGTGGTGGCAGGATCTCTACAGTCTCAGCGATGGAGTCTCTAGGTGGCGAGGGCAGTGGAATGGACGAAGCTCGCCGTCTCCTACCAGGCGCGGCATCCTTCCCAGCTTTGGGCTTGAACGAAACTTCCTTCTCTGGGCCATCCTTTTCGGGCTTATCTGCTCTACTGGCAGGCTTCCGAGGAGACATGTTGACGCTCTTGTCACCAAGAACCCTCCTCGTGGGCTTTGGCGATGCCTGCGCGACCTCCTCCACCTGCTCGGCGGAAGCCGGCTTCTGCATGGTCGGACGAGCGTCCTCCGAAAGCGTCTTCCTGCTGAAAGTGAAGTCGCCCTTGCTCGGTGGTTTGATCGGCTTGTCGTTTTCACGATCGGCAAGTTTCCTCTTCGCGCCAGTCCGCAGGATAGTCGAAGCAGGCTGACCCTCCTCCGACTTGACAGGCGACTGAGGCAATAAAGAGTGTCTCTTTATCTCCAGCCTCGACGACCCGTCCTTCCGCTTTCGTCTTGTCTCCAAGTTCACTGTCAAGTTCGCAGGTAGAACATCCTTTTCACATGGCACTGCCGGCTGCTCCGGCGACGTCTTGTTTCCAAGTGGAGAAGCATTCTTAACGGGATCTTCATAGTCGAAGCGTGCGACAGGTGGTGGCCCTAGATCTGGCGACTCGTTGCTGCTGTGGTCCGACAGCCTTATCGCCTGGATCTCGTCCGTGCCGAGCGTTCTCCGCGGGTACGATTTGTCCTCTGTGATCGTGGGCATTTGCGTCTCCCGCATGAGCTCAGACAGTGGCTGTCGTTCCCTCCAATTGCCTTCGACCGGCCTTTTCCTCCTCAGCGCGTCCGGGAGCTCCACCTCTTGCGCCTCGTCTATGCCATCCACAATGCAAGCCAACTCCGCCATCTTTGCCCTCATCTCGTCCTTCAAGGTCTGAGCCGCATTCTGTGAAGCTCGTGTCTGCGCCGTGTAGACTTCATTCTGCAGATGAAGCACCTGGTTCCGAAGATCGAGATTGTCTGACAGTAATCGGGACACTTCCAACTCGAGGTTCCGAATGCGCAAGGACTGGCTCGAGTTGTTCTTCGCAAGTTCGCGGTTCTGCCGGATAAAGCGTCTCTTCACTTCGTCAAAGTCAGCAGGTGGGTTTTGGCGGACGACTTTTGATTTCGTGCGCATCTCTCATGTGTGCATGAGACAGTGGAGGGGTGCATCGAGGCAGACTCACAAGCATCAACACTCTCTCCAGGCGCCGTTGCGGAGGTGGAGGCAGGCGCGGCGGGCGGTTCGTTGAGTCGGGCCATTCATGCCTTTGATGTTGCGATAGCGATGCGCTGGTGATGTGCCGTATTGCTGCTGCCGCCCTTCCAAGGGTGTTTAGAGCGATGGATAATGTGGTGTTGATGATCGGTCGCTGCTGCCGCCAAGAATAAACATTTGTGGCTCGGGGAGCAACGACGACCTGCCGAGATAAAGTTTTGGGAAGGTGCGCCGACGCGTCTGAGCGCGCCGCGGGGTGGGGTGAGAGCACATGTGACATTTCAAGAAGTGATGAAGATGTGAAAGATATCAGCATCGAACAATGTCGTACCGCACAACAACCCTCCCCTCTCACATCCGGCCTTCCTCGGGCCTAGCGACCAGCAACCAGTCATCCAGCAGCACGCAGTCCTCCGCCCTCCAAGCGCGCATCAATGAGAAGAAAGCCGAGCTCGAATCGCTGAAACAACTACGAGACTTGAGCGCCGGACTGGCAGGGCAGATGCAACAACTAGAGGAGAAGCTGGCGACATTGAGCAATGGAACGGAAGCAGTAGCAGAGGTATTGAGCAATTGGAATGGCGTATTGAGGGCGGTGTATATGGCCAGTGGTATGCTCCAATGGATCTTCGAGACGGTACATGTGCAGTTTGCTAACTTCTACGAAAGCCAAAATGCCAAAGCTGAAAGACGAAGGAGCAGAAGGGGAGGAGCAAGAAGCAAAGCCTGAGCTGCCGCAGACGCTGGTACGGATACCAGTCCATCAAGCAGAGGCAGCGCAGAGGGAGGCGGAAGCTGCAGCGGAGGCGGCTGGCGAATGAAACCGAGCTGTAAAGATAGATAAGATGCATGAAATTGGCTAAAGCTACGAGGACGGAACGTGGACGATGGGAGGGAATGCCAGTCCTTGGACGGCTCCATCGCTGCTACTATGAATGCCGCGAACGGCTTCGGGGAGCTCAGCGACGTGGCGAGAGAGCTGTTGAGGGTCGTCAGCCCGTTCAGAGCAGCTTCATCGACTACGCCGTACCTGGGAACGAGAATGGGATGGAAGTTCGAGGCAGCATTGAGGCAGCATTGAGGCAGGCGATTGAGAGAGGGAGAGGTCAGAGGTGGAAGCCCAGTCGAAGGCCGTTGCCTGGCTTCGGATCATTCGTAATATGCTATCTAGGATGAGCCCAGGAGGTTCTCAGGTCTTTACCTGCAAGGTTAGTGTATTCACAGCGTTTTTCAAAATCAAAAGATCATACAGCTACTCTGTACCACACTTGTCGCCTCAAAGCACGTTGCAACGAGAAGTCATATCCAAGAACGTTGAGATTGAGAGAGAAAAGGGCAAAAGAGAAGACCTCAGGGGATGAAGCGAAACCCTTGAAGGATTTGCTACCGTGTAGAGTCGAAGGAGGGCAGCTTCTTCTCGCATTGTCTGGCCATCTACATATTGCCGACATTGAGTCCCGAGTCTGGACGCCATAGGTCAGCTTTCCGCAACATGGAACACCTCGCGAGGAGCCATACTCACCGACAGTGATCGCCTGACCGGTCATCGACGTGTTCTGCGCCAGCTCAATGTACATATCGGCGCAATCACTCACGATCGTCTGCCATCGCTCTGGTCAGCTGACCATCAAGACGATCGAAAGCGGAATGATAGGACTCACCTCCTGCTTCAGCGCACTGGCCTCCTTGAGAGTGTTAATCCTGTCTTCACCATACTCATTGCCCCAGTCCGTCAACAGGAGTCCGGGCAACACGGCGTTGATCCTCAACTTCTTCCCTTGCGTCTTGGCCACACACTTCCTTCATCACACGAGGGAGAACTCGTCAGCGAACACACCAAACAACACCGCATGCCGCCACCCTGCTCCGAGGGGGGAAGAACTCACATCATATGCACCTGCGCCGCCTTCGTAACGCAATACGGCATACTGCTCCCGCCCAAACTCTGCGCCGCAATACTCGACGTAATAATCACCACCCCACCCTCCGCATTCTGGTTAAAAGTCGGCATAGCAGCTTGCACGTACGTCTTCGGCCCCAAGACGTTGGTCTTCCAGCATTTCGTCCATTCGTCGTCGGACATGGAGGACAGGTCGGCGAAGTCCGAGAACCGCGTCCAGCCGGCGTTTGCTATGAGGATGTCGAGGCCGCCCTGGAGGGTGTGAGGTTAGTGGAGGGGGAGGAGGGGAAGGGGGAGGGGACGGACGAAGGCGGAGATGGTGTCGGCGACGCATTTTTTGCAGTCGTCCACTGTGGTCCATTGTCAGCATTTGATCGCGAGGAGAATGGGTTGGGAAGCTTACTGTTCCCGCCATCGCCCTTCAAAACGACAGTCTTGACGCTGTGTTTCGACTCGATTTCTTTCGCAAGTTCCTTCGCGGGTGCTTCATTGTTGGCGTAGTTGATGGCGACATTACAGCCTCTCGCAGCGAACTTGCGGCAGACTTCTGCTCCAAGGCCTCTGTTGAAAGTAGAAATCAGCATTCATAGTAAATGCTTCCGACGTCCGCCATCTCAAAGTCTGGTGGGCCGGTCAATGGATCAATTGGACGAACCTAGAACCGCCGGTAACCAAGACGTTGCGTGCTGCTAAGCTGTACGGCATTTTTGACTCTCGTAGACTCAATAATTTGATCATTGATACTTGCTACAAAAGTACTTCCAACACTCCGTGAAGTTCTGGTCTGACTAGAACTATCTGACGGACGACCCCGCCTGAGAGGCCGAATCTATGGAGTTAAAGCTCTCCCAACCTCACTTGCTCCATCTTACCCCATCGACTGCCGAGGGGACCTATGCCCGAGGGCAGCTTTTGTTCAGCGCTTATCGCAGCACAGACAGCGTGGCCAGGTCAAAGGAACCCTTTCCGTCGTATTCATGCTGTGCTCAGTCATCCTCCGCTCTTCAAATCCACGGATATTGAAGGGGTTGTCCCATAGCTTCCAACTGCTCCTAGGTGAAGTTGAAATCATCTCCCAAACTCATGTCCAGCCCGGCAAAGATATCCTCTTCGGCATTCTGGCCATCCATATCCATGTCATTGCTGTCATCCATACCCATCATCTGCTGCGTGTTCTGGTTCATGTCCATTCCCATATCGCCGAAGAGGTTCTGCGCATCATTCGGTAACGTGCCGCTGCCGGATGTCAAGTCCACAATGTCCTGTCCTGAGCCATTGTTGTTCGCATTCATAGCTTGGTCCAACGCGGCGCTCATGTCTGCGTTGTTGAAGCCTTCACCAGCGGTTTGCTCGAGAGTAACTGAGCCATCTGCGCCGGCATTGGCTCCGGGTGCCGCAAGACTGCCGTCCGTGAGGCCAAGTTCAGCCATCACTTGATCTGTCTGTCCTTGATCGGCGACAGGCAGCGCCATCATTTGGGGCATTTGAGACACGGCGAGCTGAGCTTCGACTCTTCGGTTGAGGCCGACTAGAGATTCGGCTTCCGACGCGGAGGCGTGCAACAATTTATGTGTATCCACTGCCTTCACGCGCAGAGACTCGCGAACGGAATGGGTCCTGTGACTGCTCTGCGACGCAAGAGGAGCGCAGATCATGGCGGAGCAGATGTCGAGCGCAAGAGGGCCGCGGCTCTGACTCGTTTGGTTCTTCAGCTCGGAAACGAGAGCGTCACGGACCCGACTGACTCCGAGTAGACTGCATCCGTATGCAAACAGGCGGTGGGTGTACTTTGGTGGTGGAGATGGGCCGGTCTCAGTCACCCACGCCACTAGATCTCGGATGGTAGTACCAATGCGGGTTTCAAGACCGCCATTGGCAGACGAAGCCCAGTCCTCCATCTCGGCCTTGTTCGCTGCTGTGGTTTGCCTTTGGTTGAGATGCGGCTTCAGGACATTCATCAACTGTCCCGTCTGCTTCGTGTCCGGCAGGCGTTGGCTCAGGATCTGCAAAGACTTATACAGCCGGTTCGCAACGATGCCTAGAATCGCCTTGTGCATGGCTTTTGTTTCTTGCGAGCTGCTGGAGGGATTGAGCAGCTTGTCTAGGATCTGCAACAGCACGTCGGCGTCCTGGTGGCCGTCTTCCCACGCATGATTTATCAGCCAGCTCAGGCCTCCAACCAGCGATGGGAGTAAGAATGGTTCCACGAGCAGCTCCAAGCCTCCATTGAACGTCTTCGCGTCCAACAACCCTGACTTGCGAGCCATGACAGTCTGGTGAAAAAGCGTAGGCACGAGTTGGTAGAAAGCTTGTGGAGGACAGTTGCGCATAACCTCGTCACTGATTCCTCCTGTCTCGCCAGCCTCGTCTGTGGCGTACAAACCTTCGATCCACTTCCCCAGCTGTTTGTTCTGTTCTTCGCTGATTTCGGTTGGATTTCTGCTGATGGCCATGTTCTGGAGCAGATTGGCCACGAAACTTTGACTGTCCGGAAGACCGAGATCAGAGCGATCGAGGCCATAGCGGTTCACTGCCACCAGCACAACCAAAAGTACGGATGCGAACTCCTCGTAAGCAGGTGTGAACTCAGTTTGGTCTTGGTCGTGAATCCAGCTGTTTAACTGGTTGCACAATGGCAACAACAGGTTCGCCGGCTGAACATACTGCAAGATGATGTCCAGGCACGCCGGCTTCTTGATCAGCATATTGCAGAGGGTTTTGAGAGATATCGAGTCTCTGCCCATGCATAAAGCAGAGACAGTGTCGACAATGCATCCAGAGATGGCTCCGGCATTCCCGAGCATTCCATCAAGCTCGTCAATGAGATGCTCGAGGCGGCCAATGTTATTGCTGCACTGCCCCAGCAAGCCTTCCTTGGTATACTTGGTAACTCGTGGCAGTGACATGGCCGGCTCCTGTAAGATGGAAGCAACTGTACCCTCCGTTGTGAGGCCGTGCAAAGCGCAGGCCTGCAGAAACTCCAGCCTTGTGATCTTAAGCTGCTCCCGCATCTCTGTTGCGCCTGCGCTGATTGGTGGTAAGACATCCATCGTGATGGTCATGAAAGCCATCGATATGCATGCTTCTACCGTCATTGCTGACCCCAGATACATAGGCGCGATCACGAGCAGATGCGGCAACTTGTTGCAAATGAAAGAGCGGATATTGTGGACGTGCTGATTCGGCTCCTTCCGCAGTAAAGCGTTGGTGAGCACATCGAAAGCAGCAACAATCAGGTCAACAGCCATCGCCTGGAAGTTCGCGGGATAGCGAGCTTGCAGATATGTCAACATGCCGAGATCATCCGTAAGCGGTCGTGCGCAAAGGCATGCGCTGAGCCAGACAAACAAGCCCGCTCTGGATTTTTGCACTGGCAAATCGGTAATGGAGTTCAAGACCTGTTGATCGCTGAAGATTGGCCTTCCTTTTGAGTCGGTCTTGATGAACGGGGACGTCTGAGTCAGTGCTTGCAGGCGGCCTGCCAGTCCAGATCGCATCCAGAGGAGAACGTGAGTGTCGAACTTCTGCATCTCTTCCACTATGGCCTCTCTGCGCTTTGGCCACCAAGATTGCTTTGCAATTGACGCAAATTCTGCTCTCGTGAAGACCGCAATGGCCAGAGATGCCACTGCTTCGTAAGTACCAAAGGCAAAGGCATCCACGGTATGGAGCGCTCCCTTCTCCAACTGCATACGCATCTCGTAGTCTGACACTCGCTGCAGCCAGATAACGAGGGCATACACCAGTCCGTGAGCTTCAAGTTCGGAGAACTTGACACTCTCAGTGAGGTATACATGCGTGAGCACATTGAACATTCTCTCCTCGCAGTCCGGAAGGCCATTACGGGGTCTGGTGTCTGCTTCCACTGGTTTCTTCGCCCAGTGGGAGGTTCTGAGCAGTTCGAGGAATATCGAAGTTGGCGACACGGCCTTCGCGCATAGCAATGCTTCAGCATAGGGAAATATTAGGCAGTCGTCCATGCCAATGATGTCTCGAGACCTGAAGCTCAAGAGGATTTTGGCGACTTCCGCTGGCGGTGTGGGATATCGTGAGACCAGCTGCTCGATGTACTTGCTGAATCGCTCGCCGCTCAACCGGCGGCGAAGAGCCTCCTTGATTGCGAGCTTCCATTTCTGCGCGGAGACGTTGGTCGGTAAGGATGTGTCGAGATATGACATGGTGGAGGATGATGTGTGATTAAGTCAAGGAAGATGTTGGGCCAGCCAAATAAATTATAGTACTTTTGAAGAGTATCGAAGTTCGCAAGAGCCAGTGGTAGATCCAGAGAAGGTACTCCAGTGAGTTGGTGAATATGGATAAGCAGTCGCAATGAATGCAAGGCGGTTCTAGGTTCCCTATTTCATGGTCGCGGCAGGACTCCGCCAAGATCGATACCACAAGACTATAGGTCGTCTCATCATTGTCCAAACGCCTCGATGGACAGCATGTAGTAGTGTACGTGGCGGTGTGTTGCAGGAAAGATTCCAGCATCTTGGAGGTGGTTGTTCAGGCCGGACGGATTTGCGCACGAGCCACCGTGACCATCCACTTCACAGACGCGTGAAGGTCATCATCAATCAGAACCACCGATGCAGCGCAAAATGGGGGACCAGGCTCTCTCTTTCACCTCTCGGATCAAGCTGAACAATGGCAGCTCCATGCCTCGGATCCATCTGGGAGTGTACCTCATGTCCGGCTCTGAAGCCACTTCCGCTGTTCAGCACGCCCTCGACGCGGGATATCGAGCCTTTGACTCGGCGCAGATGTACCACAACGAGAAGCAAGTCGGCCGTGCCATATCGGAGTACCTCAAGGCTCATCCCGAGGTGAAGAGGGAGGACATCCATTACACCAGTAAGCTGGCGAGCAATGGCGATTATGATACCGCCCGGAGAAGCATAAGCCAGAGTGTCAAGGAGTGCGGACTGGGGTATATCGATCTGTTCCTGCTGCATAGTCCGTATGGTGGCAAACAGAGGCGATTGGACAGCTGGCGTGCTGTTGAGGATGCTGTAAAGGACGGCGAAGTGAAGATAGGTGGCGTTAGCAATTTTGGAGAGAAGCATGTCCGTTCTCCCACACCAACTCTATCTTATCTCTTCAGTGTTGACATGTGTGATGAGCAGATCGACGAGCTCCTTTCCAGTAATCCCAAGCTCAAGCCGGCCTGTAACCAGATAGAAGTGCACCCGTTCAACACTCGATCCAAGCTCACAGCCCACTGTCAGAAGAATGATATAGTGGTAGAAGCCTATGCCCCTCTGGCGAGAGCTCTGCGGATGAAGCATCCCACTATTGTTGAGCTGGCGAAGAAGTACGGGTGTACGTCTGGGCAGCTTCTCGTGCGCTGGAGCTTGCAGCACGATTACGTGCCATTGCCCAAGAGTGTGAAAAAGGAGAGGATCGTGGAAAATGCGGATATTGGTGGCTTTATTATCGATGAGAACGACATGAAGAAGATGGACGGTCTAGATGAGTATCTCGTCACAGGTATGGAGCTTCTGGCCCTCCACATGAGAGCAGTGCTAACTTCGCTCTCAGACTGGGATCCTGTGGATGCTGCATAGTTTCAATTAACACCGCCGTTTACACATTCATGGCTGCGGTCCAGTCCTCTTTCCTGGTGTACTCTTCGACAGTCGTTAAAGGGATGTCAAAGCCCATCTGAAGCGACATCAGCAGCGTATAAATACATCCTGCACAGCACCAGCAACTCACCTCTCTCAGGTCTCTCCCTTTTAATATCGGAAGCCCTCCGTCATAACCAGGCCATGAGGAATATTCGAACCTATGTCAATAGTAAAGAAGGTCAGCAAAAGCCTCGTCAGCCACACACGTGTCGAAGGAGGTAGGCTCACATCTCAGCAACTTCCTTCCCGAAGGCACCCATCCCTTCACTCATCTCCTCAACGCTGACCTGCTCATAGCCAACCCTTGCTGGATCAGTCTCCATCCCTCTGGCCCAACCCTCCATCCACCCACCCCAGCTGCTCCACTGCCCAGCAGCCATCGCCGTCTTCCCAGCCGGAAGCTGCGCCAAAGCCTTGACATAATATCCAGTGTCCGAGTTGACGTCCAGATGTGGCAGCACACTATCAGCCGCTGTCGCCATCCTCGCCACAAATGATCCGTCCGCTTGCTTCCCAGGCCATCGCTGCGGCATGTAATGCCACGAGCTCATAAACATTCCTGTCTGTAAGTAGCTCGTCTTCTTCGCGAGCTCCAGGTGCTGTTTCTCGACATACTTCGGGAAGACATCTGCTTTGGCGTCGAAGTGGTATAGCTCTGTGTACTTGCCCTTCGAGCACTCCCGAGCATTGCTGAGGGTGGAGGCGATCAAGCCTGTCTCGTCCAGGGTAGCAAGGACATTCGGGTGAGCTGCAGCATCGGCGATGTTCTTGCCTTGTTCGTACTCGAGGTTATAACACAACTGACCAATGCTGATGCCTTCTCTAGCCGCTCGTTCAACATTCGCTGGGTTGAAGAACGGTTTCCAGAAGTCAGTGACCGAGAAGATGAGGTTGGCGCCCTTGAAAGCTGGGGCGAGTGTTGAAGGATCATGCAGATCCGCCCGCACCACCTCGATTCCTCTGGATGCCAATTGCTGCGAAGCGGCAGAGCTGCTGTCGCGGGTCAGGCCTCGGATGCGCCATTCGGGATCTTTGAGGAAGACATTGGCTACGGAACCGCCTTGGTTACCTGTTATGCCGATGATGACGATCAACTTGGACATTGTAGTGAATGATGGATTTAGCTGAAGGGGGTAAATGAGTTGAGGAAGGGCTGGCTGGTTTGATTTGCGATTGATGAGCGGCTACGACAAGCTCTTATAGCCCCTCACTCAGTTCGCTCCAACGTCGACTGGCCGTGATGTTCGAACAACACTCGCCAACCTTCGGATAGACTCTACGCAGTTTCAGGTCCCTCGAGACGAGGTGCAGTCACCGGAGAAAAAGTTCCGCCGAATCTCGCATGTGATCGCCAAAATGCTTTTCAGTCTGAACGCCGAAACGACTTTCTGCCCTGGTCATTACACTGGTCTCCAAGCGACGGCCGCAACTCGTGCCATAGCCCGGCGTGGCCGCAGCGGATCTCAGGCGCTTGCTGTCCTAGAAATGAAGAATCGAGCCAGTCGACGGAGCAGCAGAACAAGCACGTCTATTCACCTATAGGCTTTCTACCGACCATCCAAAGGAACGTCACGCCATAATCCGGATCGTCTTCCTCCAGCTTCCCGTCGCCAGCGTCCAACTCCGTGGCTTCCACCAGCTCAAAACCCACATCCGTCACCATCTTCTTATTCTCCTCCGCCGGGAAGCTAGACCAGAACATCCCATGCCCTAAGAACTCCCCATGGATTTCCTCTTCATCCACCGTTGCGAGATTGAAAGCCACCATCCCACCAGGTCTGAGCCAGCGATAGATCTTCGCAAGCATCTCCTTCTGTTCCTCACGCGGTAGATGGAAGACGGTGAAAAAGCTCACCACCCCATCGAAACTCGCCGGCTCAAACGAGAGTCCAGCCATGTCTTCCAGCACAAAGTTGGCCGTCGGACACCGCGCTTGGGCCATGTTGATCTGTGCGCTTGAGATATCGTTCGCCACAACATCCGCGCCGTGGTCGAGGAGCATGCGGGTGATCGGGACTCCAGGGCCGCATCCCATTTCGAGGATCCGTGGAGAGGGAGGAGCATTTTCCAGGACTTTAGTGGTGTATCGTTCACGAGGAGAGCGTTGGTCGGTGATCCAGCGGAGGTACCATTCTGCTATGTTGTCGTAGGTTTGGCGGACGATTTCTTTTGGGTCTTCCATGGTGATGTTCGAACGTCGGTCCTCCCGACTACGATAATAGATGATAAATGGGAAACTCCTACCTTATAGTGAATGTAGGCAGCGGGGATTCACATGCAAAGAGTCACCAGTCTTCCGATGTTTTAGCATGATCCACCCGGCCCTGTCGATGACACTACGCCCTCTGCGAGTCATTTGAAAACCGGACTAGGTTTGTTCGAGAGTGGGGATCCAGGTACGAAGGCTCTGTCACCGCCGATAGGCAACCGAGCAACATGCGTGTAATCAGCCATGCATAGCAGATGCAAAGGAACATGTGAAACTGCCGATGCTTCATCTGGAGTCTTCGTTTGGCCGTGCGCCTCAAGACCGACCGACTGGTATCGGAACGTTGGTGGAGGCAAGCTCGCAAGTCTCTCGTCGAAACGGCTACGCTGCACAGTCCCCGGCCGAATCGGCGAGCGGCGTTTTGACGGTCACGTGCATGATCTCCTTCCGCTTGCGGCTCCAGCACGAGCGCTCAGTGCTGCCTGAAGGGAGAAACAACCTAACGATCAAGTGGACATGGGATTTTTCAGGAGTACAGGAAGACGGTGCCACTCCGTCATCCGACATGTTTTCCAATGGTACGAAACCCCAGGCGTCGTACACACCTCGCTTACAGCAATACACCTAGGTATGTAGCTTCTTTTGCCCAGAATCCAAACGCTTATGCATCAGTCGTGAACCGCCCAACACCTTTTCGCAGATGCATGCACGACCGTCTACCCAATGAGACCCCCTTCTAAAGCGCGCATACATCCTCACCGATGCCCGAACAACTCCATCCCATCATCAACCTCGTCTTCATTTTCATCTTCATCCTCATCATCAGCCATCTCCACATCCTCGCTCTCCTCGCTCCCGCTCTCCCCATTATCCCCATCATCAAGCTCGTCATCCTCATCGTCGTCATCGTCGTCGTCCACCGCAACATCGCTCCAACCCCCCGTCCCATCAGCTGTAGGATCACTCCTAACACTCAACCGACTCGCCCGCCTCTCCCTACCCCTCTCGCGCCAAGGAGGCAGGCGTGGTCCTACATCAGCATCCCGCACATCCAGCCCTTGAAGATAATACCGCATAGGACTTAAGCTGCGCGACAGTGAATCGAACATTTGGTATGGTAAGCCAGAGAAGCGGCCAAATTCCGGTAAATTCGGCAGACCGAGCTCGGGCATGTTGGGCCAGTAGTCGGGCATGTTCGGCATATTGGGCATGTTCGGGAGATTAGGCAGGTTAGGCATGCGCGGGAGCCGGGGCATTTCTGGTAAGTTCGGGAGGGTGGGTAGGGTAGGCGCGGAGAAGCGGGGCGTAGTGAAGGAAGGCCGCCTAGGCTCGTCGTCGTCGCGCACGAAGTACCGGCGTGGTGAGGGCAGGCCGTTGGAACTCCCCTGGCTGCTTGGTGAGCCAGGCGAAGCAGGGACAGCGAGATAAGAAGCCGGCGACGACGGAACGTCCAACGCGCTATCCACCCGAGCCTGGGTGTCTTCAGCGCCGATGCCGGCGGCGCGCAGGACGGCGTTGCCGGTGAGTTCCTGCTGGTGCTGCGGGACCTGCTGCTGGCGCATCAGCCGCTCGGCTTCGGACTCGATGTGCCCTGCTGTGGGCGCCATTTGGTTGGTGTTGTAGCTGTCGCAGTGTTGGCATTTGAGGCCTAACCAGTGGAAAGGGGTGGAAGAGCGGTTGTTGCAGTCGTTGCAGCCGATCCAGACTTTGCGCGGGCGGCGGGGTTGTAGTGCTGGCGAAAGCTCTGGATGGTCGGGCGTTGGTTCGTGTTCGAGGTGCGGGAGAAGGCCGTTGAGCTCTTCGTCGTCTTCGGGCATGGGTTGGGCGAGGATTTCGTCGTCGAGTTTGCGCCATTGGAGTTCCATGTTCACGGCGCTGCGGCTGCAGACGGGGCATTTGTAGGTGACTGCCATGAGGTCTCGGTAGCATTCCGCGTGCATGTAGTGGCCGCATGGCAGGCTGACCACTTTGGCTCGGGAGGCGAACATCTCGTCTAGACATAGCGGACAAGGCCCTTTCGTGGCATTTTCAACACACGTATGTGCAGCCGAAGTGGCGATGGAAATGCAGACGTCGCACTTTTTGCAATGTACGAAGTCCTTGCCCAACCCTTCTCCTAGTCGACAGATTCCACAATCATCGCAATGGTAGATTCGCTTGTTGCTGTCGTTGTCCCAGAGCTTGCACTTCGGGCAGAAGTAGTATGCCGCATACTCTCCACAGTTTTCGCATGTCTCTGCGGCTGGTTGCGGCGTCCGGCAAAGCATACACATCATGTTCCTCGTCATCTTACGCCGTAAATTATGCGGAAATGGTAGGTCGTGTGACTGATCGTGGCAGTATCGGCAAGGGAACCATCGGTGGCAGTCGAAGCATTGCACTTTGACGTTGCGCTTATAGTGCATACATCCCAATATGATGGGATCTTCTTCCTCCATGTTTTCCTCTCCATCCTCTGGCGGCGTCGGTATGTGCGGCAGCGGACTGAACGACAGCTCAAGATCTCCAGGCCGAAGATTGTACGGGTTCGACGGATCGATGGGCAGCGCAGCCAGTCCTACATCCAACGCAGCAGGCTCTTCGTTGAACGACTTAGCATCCCCCCCATCCAACGACATAGGCGACACATTCCCTGCCGTCCCATTCCGATCCATGTAATCCTGCACCATCAACCCATGCATCCTCCTCGCCTTCTCCTCCGTCGAGATCGCCAACTTCCTAATCTGCTGCAACTGTTGGCGCAACTCACTCATGCCATCGTTCGCCGGCAGAGCAGAGTCCATCTTGTCCCTACTCCCCTCCATCTCTTGCTCGCTCCCGCCTCCACCGGACCGTAAAGATGCTTCGTCGGCCTCACTAACGAAATCACGATTCCGGAGATCGATTTCGACTTCTCGGGCCGGGTTTACGCTCTGACTAGTCCACGCTGGAGCGCTCCACCGTGCCGGAGAAGTACCTTCGAACCTGGAGACAGGCAGACGGCTGCGGGCATAGCTGCCTCCGATCAGCTGGTTCAGTAGATCTGCTGGGTCGTCTTCGTCGTCGTTGTGATTTGGTGTTACCCAGGGTGGATATGTGGCAGCCCGGTTCCGAGAAGGAGTCCGGCGTACTTCCTGCGGTAGAGTGGAAGAGGAGTCTGTCATCTGATTCCGATCTCCATTTGCTTGGCAATCATGTGAAAGCCGAGCTCCAGCCTCGCTGTGGCGATTGTCACGTCCGCCATCTTCCCTCATCCCACGTCTGGCTGGCCTCCGCGGAGCAAAGTCTGAACGTCAAAGGGGGTGGTGTCACGGAGGCGTCTTCTGATCCAGCATAGGTCTTCTTACCAGTAAGTAAACGTGTCCTTCACGCGCTCCAAATCAAGTTTTCTCACACCGAGGGCGAGGCGCATGGCGCATTGCTCGTCATCGCTCAGGAAGCAACTCCGGATGATTTTCAAGATGCCGAGAGGGATGATTTGCACCAGGGTTGAAAAATATGCACGATCACATGCAAGTTCCAAATCTAGGCCTTGCACTGGCATTCTCCCGTCGCAGAGTGATCTAGACACGCGGTAGCCTTCATTGGATGAGCCTCGAGCAGATGCGGGAGAAGGTATGGCACTGTCAAGACTCTCGAATGGGTGGCTGCACTGGGGCGAGGGTGCGAGAAGACAGGAAGAAAGTGATGGATCAAGCACGTATTTAACTCTTAACTATCCATTCTCATCAACATCCACGGCTCCCAAGCCAGCCAGCTTTTCCATCCCAGCTAAGCCAACGCAAATAGCTAAAAACGCGTGAGCGGGTATCATGGTAACAACATGCAAACAACATATTCCCTTTTCCTCATCCAACTCTCCATACTCAAAGGCGCCCAGTCCCCTCACTTCTCCTCCGCCCCTTCCATCGCCGCCAGATCGCTCTTCGATTTGAAGGCAAAGCCAGCCTTCATGAACATCTCAAACTTTGGCGCATCGCTCTTCCCACTCGTCGTCGCTGTCTTCGCCGATGAACCTCCAGACGTCTTGGGCCGCTGCGGCATTTCTTCGCTGCTCGTCGTCGACTCGGTATATTTCCTACTTAGCCCCTCTGGCAGACTCTTCGGCCCAGAAAACGCCCTGATATCCTTCGGCTCCACCACAAGACTCCTGCGGTGCAAATGTCCCACCATCGCCGAGTTACCCTCGCGCATTCGTTGCAGGTTCTTCTCGATCCACGTCCCCAGCTCCGGGACTTCGGTGAGTTTGTACGCGACCTGGAACTTCTGGAGGTGCGAGATGATTTTCGCCATGCGCATGTGCTTGTCGAAGTTGATCACTGAGACTGCTTCGCCGGATTCTGTCGTCGTGCCGGGTAGTTCGCGCATCTTGGGGTTGCCGGCGTCGACGAATGTCAAGTCGGTCAGGTAGACGCCTAGGAAAGGTAGGCAAGGTGCGACAGGCTTCTCGAGTCGGCGACGCAGCGAGGCGTGGTTGCGCGAGAAGTCGACGATGCTGTTCAGCTCGTCTAGTCGTGCTTTAGTCTTCTTGCTGACGAGCTCCCAGGTCCGGCGCAGGCGTTGCACGACTGAGGAGTTGAGAGAGCAGGTGATGGCCATCAGAGACTCGTAGTTGTTCATCTCGAGACATTGGGTGGCGATCTTCGACCAGTGCTTGATGACGACGGCACGCTTCTTTGCGTCGTCGGGGGCGAGGATGGTGTCGCCGACCACATGCGCGAGATCTGTGTTGAGGATGCAGAGCTGGCGTACGTTCTGCGCTTTGGTCGTGTTCTTCTTTGTCCATTCAAGACTGAGTAGCTCTTCTGGCTGTATCTCGCAGAAGATCTTCGATGCCATGACTGTAAGTTGACGAGCAATCTCCAGTGGGTCGAAATCCGTAATATGGGAAGTTGTAGCAGCATTGCGAAGCATGTTCAACTGGCTCTTCGTGACATTCGGCTCCGGTGCGCGTTCCTTGCTGTCCAGGTGAGATCCAATCGACATGCTCGTCTTGCCCACACCAGAGACCAATGGGCCTGTGAAGGTACCTGCGCTGTAGGCATTGGTGACCTTGCGGGTCAGCTCGACGAGGCGCTCGCCAGCTTGCGGCAGGACGGGTTTCAGCTTATGCAGAGCGAAGTACCGGACATCTCCCAGGGCATCCCGATCTGCCTCAGTGTTCCAGTAGACTTCGAGCCAGCCCTTGAAGACGTTGTAGATGCGTAGCCTCACCGGCGTGCCGACAGACTTGCCATCACCGATGTACTCGAATCGGTGAAGTAGAGCTTGTGCCAGATCCCGGGGTGTGGTGAAGCATCGGAAGGTCAGGAAGAAAGCCGAGAGGAATTGCGCGTCTGGGGCGCTGTCGTGGGTTGTGAGCTGTTCGATCAGGGCCGCGAGGCTGCCGCCGGTGACCTGTCCGTCCTTGTTAAGAGTGAGCTCATTGGCGTATGTCTTTTGCAGGAGCTGGGATTCCACATCGCTGCCTTCTTCAGTCGTGGCTGCTGATTGAAGACTGGTTATACTACCAAAGCTGTTGAGAAGACGAGGATCCGGGCTGTTGCTGTCTTTGGCATGGTCTGGCGTCGTTGCTCGAGTGGAGGCACCAGACAATGCAGTGAAGCCAGAGTCTCGTGCCTCCGTTGAGCCAGTCATTGCGGTGCCGACGCTGCATTTCCGAGCCGGACTTGTCGAGTTGGTCCGTATCTGTGGCTGGCCTTGTCCTGCTTGTGGTGGTTTTGAAGCAACATCCGAGTCTCTCGTTGACGAGCGGCGAGGGGGTGGCGGAAGTGACTTGTGCAAGTCTGAAGGTATGAGTTCTAGTTTTGCGCCAGCGGTCGAAGGGCGAGCAAAATCGGCGACATCAGTCGCAGTCATTGCACGCTCTTTTAGCAACGGTGGAGGCGGCGGTAACATCTTCTTTGATAACCGCTTGCTCGTCGTGGACATTGTCGTGGCTTCATCCTTCACCTCCTTGTCACTTGCGCCAGCTTCGGCTGGAATGTCACCTTCACCCAACTTCACTCCACCAGCTGTTTCCAACTCAAAGTCACCAACTTGCTCGATCAGTCTGCGGGTCTTGATCACGCATTCGCCAACCGTGCGGATGAGGTTGGTGCCGACGTTCACGAGATGGTTCGTCTGCTCTGGTAGCATGACGACATCGTCGTCCGGTCCATCCGTGAACCTAAAAACATCCCGTGTCGTACTGGTGAGGTCGTCCAGCTGGCATTGAACATTGGTCCGAGACTGCTGGACAGACGTCGTCCTTTGCGCATCGTGTGAAGCTACTTGATCGACCACAGACAGCAGGATTTCGCATGCTTTGACCAAGCGCTCAGTAGTTGTGACAAGTTCTCCGGACGGCCGAGAATGAAGGTATAGCCCAATGAAGGCCCCGATATGGCTGATGCACTCATCATGGGCTCCAGATAACCGCTCAGATGCGAGAGAGCCAGTTCGATTCTGATTCTTCCTTGCCACGAGCGACAAGCGGTGTGCTATTCCTCCACTCGGCGGCCTGAATTTCACTGCAGACGGTGGCTCATCTGTCTCATCGTCTACTTGCTCCCGCGCAGTGACCTGAGACGGCGTCACCTTCTCTGATCCGGGAGTCGGTGGAAAGGCGATGGCCGAGTCGATGGTAGCGGTCACGACCGTCAGAGAAGTCATGGGCTTGGTCTGACGTATACTCTGATGCCGCAGAGGTGTTTCGACGATGGCTGGCGTGCCAGGCTTCACATGTTTCGAGGATGCGCTCTCTTGAGCCAGCATATCGACAAAGCCAACAGCTCGTGTGACCACCCGAAAGGCCTTTGACACCAAGTCATCCAGCAGCACATGGAGTACCTCTCCAGCATAGGGCTCACTGATGGTCTCTTGCAGTCTTTTCGCAATGTTGACCAGCGTCGACAGATCAGCTAGGAGACCTTTGCGCATTCGCCTTATGCCGGCATTCCTTTGTACGAGCACGGCATCCCTGTGAAGGCAGTTCGCACGCTCCAGAAGACAGCGCACGCCGGCAATGAGGCCGCGGATGTAGTCCTGCCTGACAAATGTGGAGAGATTGGCGTCCTCACCTGCGCCCAGAAGGTCCCAGAACTGGGTCATCGCATTCAGAAGCTGTCGCAGGTAGGGGTGGTCAAACTTCTCGCAGTAGTTTGTCGGTAGCCATCCTCTTGCGCCAGTCGTCAGTACTGTCCCGTCCGCCCAGCCATTCTTGTGAACAGAGTGGACCAATATGAGATCGCCAGGTCGTATCGATGCGGTCATCAAAAGTCCCTCGTCACCCTCGTCGACACTGGTCGGCTGCTCGAAATGACAGAAGGCTCGGAGATAGTTGTGGAAAAGAGAAATCTGGGTACCGGGTGATGCGGGAAGCTCTTGAGGACTGAGTGGCGTCTCGGGAGGTGTCATCTGTGCCAACCGTGCTGCACTCATCCGCTTGCTGTTGATATCTGTGCGCACAGAGGGGCAAGGCCGCCTCTGCGAGAAGTTGACCGCGCCATCCTGCTCTCGCCTTCGTCTTCTTTCGTGCAACCCCAATGTCTCATCTGAAAATTCCATCTCGTTTGTATCCTTGGTCACCGTCTAGTAGAGTCCATTGGTCGGTTCGGGAGTGCTGTATGTTTGAATGCTTCTCGAAGTACTCGTTCAAGGCGCGCCCGCTCGACTCCACAGCTCCCTGTGGCTGCAAAATGTTAGTATGTTGTGGTGGCTCTGGAATGTAGGTTCTGCACATGTATCCGTGCCATGGGTGTTGAATTCACGAGACATACTCACAACCAGATGTTCCAACGCAACGACTGCTTCCGTCGTCTTTCAATCGGTGCAAGGTCAAAAGGGTCCTGTAATCCCCAATGCGACTCTGCAGATGAGAAGCCAAAGCCGGGCCCAACTGTATCGATAGAAGGTCCACGTGCTGTTCAAGGCGTGAAACGGTCCAGTGCTAATCGCCAACGTGCGATCGCAGTCGCTTGGAGTTAATGAATGATTTGTTGCAGGTCTTCTGACCAGAATCGCTGAGAGAGCAAAGTCGAGTTGAAGCTCTGAGGTCCAATGCAAGGGTTGTACCTCCCTTCACAAGACGGGTGCGAGGTCGAGGAGAGAACGACGTAAGGTCCGCTTCAAGGACGACCAGGACTGCGCTTACTGCCCGTATAACGAAAAGATATCGTGATCAAGAAATAAGGACGTTGTGAGAAAGACTCTCAACGAAGGCAAAATGGAACAACGCCAACCTCCCAAGACGGCCTGGTAGTGAGAAGACCGCGATCACTTTACCTTTCTCTCGAGTCCAAGCTCACAGACTTCGAGGTGTCCCACAATGATCGACCATATCGACACCCTGTGTAGGCAACGCGCAGTGCACCAGTTCAACGGCACCCTTCCGGCCGCGAGGGCTATCCCCTAGTGCGCTTCTTCGATCCCCAGGGACTGCCATTGGATGAGTTTGTCTATAGCACGAGTCAAGCGTAGATGGCATTCTGCCTTTGGTGCGCGCGCAAGGCCATTGGAAATGTTCCAGTTGCTCGAGACAGGCGTTGTGCAGACGGTGCGGCGTATCAACGGCAGCCTGCCCTTTCCGTAATTCCATCCGGCCATGATTTGCTACTCGTCGCCGGTGGTCGCTGATCGATCGGGCATGTTCAGGCTTCGGCATGGAGACCCAAAAGAGAAAAAGGAGATGAGGCTGGACGAAATAGGCTTTGAGAGTGCTTGTCGAACGCTAAAGCGGAATGGTCTACACGAAGCTTTCGCCCCTTTCTGCAAGCCAGAGTCGGGAGCACCCAGCCGACGCCGGTAGTTGTGAGATCTCGTATTAGTCGCAACGTTCTTCCCGTCATGCTGGGAATACAAGCTCGATCTAGCTACTGTTCAACAGGAACTTCACGTTGAAGTAGCGTAGGAAGCGCAACGAAGATACTCTCGAGCCGACAACATGGGATGAGGTCTGAGACGTCGCTTGGGGTTCGGTATATCTTCGACACGAGTTCGTGCTAAACAACCGTCGTGCAAGGATATGACGCCACGAGAATGATCTGCGGCCGGGAAGACCTACTCTTGAAACTCCAAGAAAAGGCGCGCCTCTTCAATTGGAGTCTCTCCAAAGTCTAGGTCGAAGAGGTATCCGGACAATGAGCAATCAAGAGCGTGAGTTCCGCCAGGCCGGGCCAGACATATCGACGACCTCATCTGGCAGCTCAAAGTCCCAACGCGGTCCTCGAGGGCCACCCGCGGCTCGCGGCTCGCGACTCAACCCGAGCAACCGACCAGCCCTTGACTCAAGCCGCTGCGGAGAGGACATGGGTATCAACCGCGTGGGTCAGATTGCAAGCAACGGAACGTACCGGTCATTCTGGCAGCGGGATATTCTTGGGAAAGTCTCACTACACAACGGTTGAAGGTCCGCTTATGGAACACTGTCCACCTCGCTTCGAACATGTCTCTCCCGGTGTGGACCCGCGAGGTTCTTGTCACTCCGCCTTGGTCTTGGTCGCATGGCACTCTCCGGTCTGTAACAGCAACGCAACCGAGCAGCAAGACAAAACGCAGATCACTATCCATATACACGGCAAACTTCTACCTCCTAGGATAGCTCGACGACCCAACAACCGGACAGCTGGTCATATGGTGAGAAGCACGCGAGACCCATGGAAAGTCTCCAGGTCGCCGGGCTTATGCTATGACGCTGGTATTCTAAATGTTGGACCTCAAGTATCTTGCTCGCTTGCAGTCTTGTGGGCACCCGGCCATCAGTTCCAGCCGTTATCTGTCAATCGTCTTCTCTATTGCTCCCGCAGGATGCAGCACGTTCAATAGTACCAGGAAAACTAATCCAATGGGCAACCGAGATAGTGCCAGCCCCTTCACCAGGATACTGGCCCCTGGTGCCTGACATTAGTCGAGACACAGGAGATGCTAAGAATGCAGCGTCGATCGTGTCGTAAGAGCAAACCGTTGTGGGGGCTAGCAGACCTCGCTTGCGTCTTTGACCGAACAAAGGCCGTGCGTGATCATCGATGTTCGAATAATGGGCTTCATGTGGAGGTTCCCGCGATTGTTGTGCCGATGGCAGATGAGCTTTGGAGCCTTCTCGAGCATCGCTGGCAATACCGTGGAATGCGTGTGCTGTTTTGAACAATACAGTGTGTCCAGAAAAACCGAGGAGACCATGTCTCGAATAGCATGGAGGAGCCGTCTCGAGTATCGCTGCTGGTGCGGTGAGCTGTAAGGTGCTTTCGTGAGCCGTCTGGACCATCGAGAACGAGTTCAGGGCGCCTGTGTAGATATGCTGGTGCAGGAGCTGTCTCAAAAATCGCAGATGAGAAGCTGTAGTTCGGTATGCTGAGTCGAGCAGATTGGCTCATCGAGAGCATCTTGAGGAGGCTTCGTATGTGGATGCTGCTCTCCGTAGGCGTGTGAGAGGCTGACACGCCGCCTTGATGGATAGATGGCAAAGCCATAGAGTTGCCTCTTCTTCAACCGGGCGGAAAAAGCGGACATGGCTTCTCGATAGCACGGGAACATATTCATATGTAGGAGAGAGGACTGCTTCTTGGTCAGCGACAGTAGGAGCTAGCCAGTTCTCCTTCCTCTTGTCAAGGGTAGACACGTTAGCTTAAAGTCAGCACGTCATGTTTCTGCGTCGGAGAAGGGGCAGCATGGCCCAGAAGACGGGATGAACAGCGGAAGGAATTGATAGAAGAAGCATGGTCGGTACCGCGCGCGCTCTCCGGCGCACAAATTGATTTCGCCCAACTGCACAACAAGACATCATCCCGCCAACGCCTCGCTCTCATGGAGAATCCGCCTTTTAAACCCTTTTCATCACGTGCAAAACCCCTTCCACTTCACTTAAACTCTCGGTATCCGTAGTGCTCAAACACCTTCCTGAACTTCACTTTGGTCTCCTCGCTCACGTCGTCCCTGCCCAGCTTCTCCCTGAACTCCTGGATCTGAATGTCTGACAGCGACAGCCCTATCAAGCACAGCGCTGCTCTCGTCTCGACAGTCGGGAAGCCGCAGGCGTCGACGTAGTGGAGGTAGCCGGAGATCTGCTTCGCTCTCTCGTCTGGGTCGGTGTAGAGCTGGCTCTTGGTCGGGAACATGGGGAAGGCGGGGTGCTGCATGTAGTCTGGGTGGCCGTTGGCCGCGATGTAGGCGCTGACGGCCTGGTTGTGGGCGCGCTTGGCTTCATGAGCTTGCTGGAGCCGCTGCTCTTCCTCTGTGAGGGCGGCGGTGGTGTTGTTGTTGTTCTCCGCGAGGCCGAGAGAGGCTTGTGCGGCCTGCTGAGGGCATACGTGAGCATTTTTGTCTTGGAGAAGGGACGAGAGTGAAGTGTGAGTGAAGGGAGGTAGCTTACTTGCGCTCCGCCCGTTCTCCCAGCCGCGACTGGTGGTGCCGCCACCGCAGTCGGTGCTCGCGGCGCGTCCGCGGCCACGGCGGCGAGAATGTCCAGCTTGGACATCTCCCTGAACATCTTTGTAAGCTTGTGTCTCGAGCAAAGGCGGGCTCACTGAAGGGAAGAGCAGCCAGTATGGTTCCACCAGCATTGTGCTCAAGGGGGAGAATGATCCAAATCACTTACACCTGCTCACCGGCACGCTGGTCGTCGCCAGCACGCTCCGCCATGATTGATTATATTTTTGTTTTTTAAAATGACTAAAAAACGATTAGCTGCAAGGAGAGAACACGTCCGACAGGCAGTAGCGATGACAGTGATTGTCGAAAAAGATTGTCGAGGGAGAAAAATTTGATTAATGTTATGGTGCGCCCGTTGCCGTGACGTTGTGTAACCCCAAACATCCATGATCTCATTTCCGAAAGTGGAAGGAGCATGATCAGGGTGACATGTGAAAGCCGCCATCTCGACGCCAGTGACTTACCAGGTGCGCTGTTGACAGGAAGTTGAGCAGCGCATCTTCTTCTCGGAGAGCATACGTGCAGTGACCATCTCGCTGCCATCTCAGGGATATGGGTCTCTGGGTATGCCGTCGACAGCCTGGTGAGCAGGCGTCACCGGCGCCGAGAGGGGACATGTGAACTCTTTGCAGCCACCCTCTCGATGCAACAGACCACATGCCGTGCTGTCATTGATCAGACGAGCAGCGATAGTCTCATTCTTGCCAGGAGAAGATGCGCTCCAGTTGGGATGAACGTGGAACAAGAGACAGTAAATGGTACGGATATGGCATACACAGGTCTCACTAACCTTTGCAGGCGGACAGCCGGAACCGTGATTGCTCCTCACTACGGTATATGCACGCAAAGGACGTTACGACTTCGACACGAGATGTAACCGCTGCTGATTCCCAACCTCTCCTCGCCGCCATGACGGCAGCATCAAGGCCAGGCGCCCAGCCATGGGTGAAAGACGTTGCTCTATGCTCAGCGCGAAAACAGACTCCTCACAGAGATGGAGAAGTAGCCTGTCGATCAGTAATGTGTATAAGCTGGCATGAAATGTAGATGAAGAAAAGAAGGAGAAAGGATTCGAGATGAAGTTGGGATTTTGATAGAGAAATGCACGGGCCTTCTTGCTTGGCACATATGAGAGGAAGCTACGTTTACTGAAGTGGTTGTCCAGAACAATTCGTCGTTACTACTACCACAATCCCCTTCCGACTACCGCATTACTCATTCCGACGGGCATAGCACACCGGATACGGTGGACAAAAGGGACGCCCAACCCGCGAATGCCACAAAAATAACGGCCCTCAACCCGCACCGCACATCCACCTGTCATCTTCTCGCCCGCCAACATGGACTACGACGCGCTCAAGGAGCAATGGTCCGAAATCGAAGACCGCGATGGCATCAGACTATCGTGGAACACCTTCCCTTCCACTCGCATGGAAGCCAGCCGGCTGATCGTGCCCATTGGAGCCAACTACACCCCGCTGAAGGAGAAGCAAGACGGCACACCATTGCTGCAGTATGAGCCGGTAACTTGCAAGAACCCATGTCGGGCGGTTCTCAACCCATACTGCCAGGTGGACATGCGTGCGCGGATATGGATCTGCCCTTTCTGTCTACAGCGCAACAACCTCCCTCCACACTACAAGGACATCTCAGAGCAGCAGATACCGCCAGAGCTGCACCGTGACAGCACGACGATCGAATACAGACTTGCGAGACCTGCGCCTACACCGCCAATCTTCCTGTTCGTGGTGGACACTTGTCAGGAGGAGGATTCGCTCAAGGCGCTCAAGGACAGCATTATCATGGCCCTGGGCCTCCTACCGCCGCATGCGTTGGTTGGGCTGATCACATACGGGACAATGGCGCAGGTACATGAGCTGGGCTACACCGAATGTGCGAAGTCGTACGTCTTCCGCGGCAACAAGGAGTACGCGGCAAAGCAGGTCCAGGAGATGTTGGGATTGGCAATGGCGCCAGGTGGTCGCCCAGGCATGCAACAGATGGCACCTCAGCCCGGAAGGCCTGCTCAGCCGCCACCAATGGGAGCATCAGCGCGATTCCTGCTCCCAGTGCAGCAATGCGAATTCCAGCTCACGAATGTGCTTGAAAGCCTGCAGAAGGACCCATGGCCAGTCGCGAACGACAAGCGTGCTGTGCGATGCACTGGTGTAGCTCTCTCGGTCGCTACGGGTTTACTTGAGACCAGCTTCCAGAATGCTGGCGCGCGTATCATGCTGTTCACTGGCGGTCCGGCGACGGAAGGACCAGGCATGGTTGTCAGCCCAGAGCTCAAAGAGCAGATTCGCTCACATCACGATATCGACCGGGACAATATCAAGTACTACAAGAAGGCCTTGAAGTTCTACGACCAGCTCGCGAAGCGGACAGCGCACAATGGCCACATCATCGACATTTTTGCTGGTTGTTTAGATCAGGTCGGTCTGCTTGAGATGAAGGGTCTGCCCAATAGCACTGGTGGCCACATGATTCTCAC
The DNA here is from genome assembly GCF_035928015.1 of Saxophila tyrrhenica. Classification (NCBI taxonomy): domain Eukaryota; kingdom Fungi; phylum Ascomycota; class Dothideomycetes; order Mycosphaerellales; family Extremaceae; genus Saxophila; species Saxophila tyrrhenica. Next base: position 1,233,943 of record NW_027041738.1, on the reverse strand, counting down.
GGACTCATTCACTGCATCGATGTACAAGCAATCATTCGCCAAGATCTTCGATACCGACGCTGATGGCAACCTTGCAATGGGCTTCAACGCGAGTTTGGAGGTGCTGACAACGAAGGAGCTGAAAGTCACTGGGCTCATCGGACATGCTGTCTCGCTCAACAAGAAGTCAGCTTCGGTTGGCGAGACTGAGTGCGGTATCGGCAACACTTGCAGCTGGAAGATGTGCGGGATTGACCCTGCTGCATCGTACGGCGTCTACTTCGAGATCGCTGGCCAGGGCGGCCCGCAAGCAGCAGCCATGTCGCAGGGCCCACAGAAAGGCTTGATCCAGTTCCTGACATACTACCAGCACAGCGGCGGCCAATTCCACCTGCGAGTCACTACTGTCGCGCGAGACATGTCTGGTCCTTCTGGCGACCCCGCCATTGCTCGATCGTTCGACCAGGAAGCCGCGGCAGTGCTCATGTCCCGAATTGCAGTATTTAAGGCCGAAGTCGATGATGGCCCAGACGTCCTCCGCTGGGTGGACAGGATGTTGATCCGGTTGTGCCAGCGCTTTGCGGAGTACAGGAAAGACGACCCGACATCGTTCCGACTGGAAAGGAACTTCACCCTATACCCACAATTCATGTTCCATCTTCGACGGTCACAGTTCTTGCAGGTCTTCAACAATTCGCCTGACGAAACTGCTTTCTACCGGCATGTGCTCAATCATGAAGATGTCTCGAACAGCTTGGTCATGATCCAGCCAACGCTCGACAGCTACACTTTCGACCAAGACGGAGCTGTGCCTGTCCTTCTCGACTCCACCTCCATCCAGCCTCAGACCATCCTCCTTCTCGACACCTTCTTCCACATCCTCATCTTCCACGGCGAGACCATGGCGGAGTGGCGAAAAGCTGGCTACCAGGACATGGAAGGCTACGAGAACTTCAAGGAGCTGCTTGAGTCGCCCAAAGAAGATGCTCGCGTACGTCTCTTCACCCCTCCACCTACCGAACACATTACTGACCTCCGCAGGAACTCATCCAAGACCGCTTCCCCCTCCCCCGCTTCATCGTCTGCGACGCCGGCGGCTCGCAAGCCCGTTTCCTGCTCGCCAAGCTCAACCCATCGACCACGCATACGACCGGCAGCTATGGTGGTGTAGCACAGACGGCGCAGACGATTTTCACGGACGATGTGAGTTTGCAGACTTTTATGGATCATTTGATGAAGCTTGCTGTTAGCGGGACGAGCTGAGCGGGTTGATGTACTGGTGAGCGACGGCGCCTGAGGAAGGGAAAATGGCGGGTGTGTGCTGGGCTTTGTGGTTGCTGTACGTCTGTAGCGTCTGATAGAGGGTGGAAATGCATGTGATGATATCGACCTTTTCAACGGACTTTCACGTGATGGCACGTCTCCGTTTCTGTGTAACCTTGTATCTGGCTTCCACCGTCCAGCTAGACACCCTTCGATCTTTGGACTGTCGAGACGGTGGAGACTATGTGCATGCAAGGGATACGCACCGTAACTTCCTATTTCAGCCCTGCCCGCAGCCGCTCATCAAGAATCATAGATGAGCTCATTGGCTGGTGGCGTGGGGACTGGATTTAATACTCGGACGTTAACTCACATTGACACCACCACCTCTCTTCGAAGAAACGATACGCTACCTTCTTGTACGGCGAGGATTGAAGACGCAGTTCGGGCTGCATTGATTGCCTAGACATACCGACTGACCTTACCCGTACCATCCCCCACCATGTCCTTCTCCAACCTACTGAACGAGGTCACGTACCGCGACCAACGACCGTCGCCCGCGAACACCAACACCACCACTCACACCGACACCCGATCCCAGATCTCTCGAGCCCGATCATATGCCTCCACAGCCGCGACCAGCGTCAGCATAAGCGGCGACATCTCCTCTCAGCTGCACGGCGGCTACTCACACCCATTGGCAAGAGCATGGCAAGCAGAGCGCCAACTCACCAAATCCATGCTCATATACCCCCTCTTCATCACCGACAACCCGGATGAAGAAGAAGCCATTCCCTCGCTCCCCGGCCAGAAACGCTGGGGCGTCAACAAACTCATCCCCCTCCTCCAACCCCTCATCGCCAAAGGCCTCAAGAGCGTGATCCTCTTCGGCGTCCCTCTTGACCCCAACGCCAAAGACGCCCTCGGAACCGCTGCAGACGATCCCAAAGGCCCCGTGATAGCCGCGATCCGTATACTGCGCAAAGCCTTCCCTCGCCTCTTCATCAGCGCCGATGTCTGTCTCTGCGAGTACACTTCCCACGGCCACTGCGGCATCCTCCACGACGACGGCACGCTCAACAACCAACTCTCCGTCGACCGCATCTCGGACGTCGCCATGGCTTACGCCGAAGCGGGCGCTCATTGCGTAGCCCCCTCCGACATGAACGACGGCCGCATCCGCGCCATCAAGCTCAAGCTCATCGAAGGCGGGCTCGCACATCGCGTGGTGCTAATGTCCTACGCCGCGAAATTCTCCGGCTGCCTCTACGGTCCCTTCCGCGACGCAGCGGGCTCACAACCCTCGTTCGGCGACAGGAGGTGCTACCAACTACCCCCCGGCGGCCGCGGCCTCGCCCGACGCGCGATACACCGAGACATCGGCGAAGGCGCGGATATCATCATGGTCAAGCCCGCGACGCAATTTCTCGACATCATCAGCGATGCGAAGGAGATTGGGAAGGACCTGCCGATCGCGGCGTATCATGTTAGTGGAGAGTATGCGATGATTCACGCGGCGGCGAAGGCGGGGGTGTTTGATCTGAAGACGATGGCCTTTGAGGCGACGGAGGGCATTTTGAGGGCGGGAGCGAGTATTGTGGTTAGTTATTTCACGCCGGAGTTTTTGGACTGGTTGGAGACGTAGGATCAATGAGAGAGGTCCAGAACGAAGAACGTACACGCGTTCAAAGCATGCGACCAATACCCATTGTTTGAGATTCAAAGCACTTCGCGGCTGCTTGAACATGAGAGATGCATGATGAAATGACAGCGTGACTTGCGCTATACACAGTTATGGGTATTCGAACTCTGCTCAAGCATGAGACATGCAGTCGTCAACAACACTGATCCAAACAAATGCAGCTCCAACAATACCGTCCCATTCCCCAAGCGCCTCAGCAGCGCCAATGCTTCCCCAATCCAACCATCCAGACATCAATACATCCCAGGCACCCATGATACTCATCACGCAGTCTCAGCAACCCCACCCAACCCCACCGCCTGCTTACCCGCCGCAGCAGCTGCCTTCCTCGCCCTCTGCTTCTCAGCAAACTCCCTACTAGCCTGTCGACTCCTCTCCGCCGCATCGGCCTTTGCCTTCTTCACAGCAGCCTCGCGCTCGGCTTTCTCCTTGTCCGCGTTCGCTTTCGCCACGGCCGCGCGGTTGAAGACTTCTTTGCCTTTGGTCGTGCCTTTGCCCGTGGCGCTGCCGCTGCTCGTGACGCGCTGGGTTGTGGTGGTGGTAGCCGCGGGACCGGTGGAAGAGCGCGGCTTGCTGAGGTTGGCCAGGGAGGTTGAGGGGCGGGGACGAGTGGTCATGGAGGCGGTCGTGGGCTTCGTTTCTCTTGAGACGACGCGGGAGGTTGTAGCGGTTGGCTTGGTGGTGGCGACACTATTCGCGCGCTTGTGCGCCGCTGATGCTGCTGTGGTGAGCATCTTGAAGTCCTTGCCGTTCATCACACTCTCACGAGCTTTGCTGGCATTGGTTTGGCGGACTGAGGGTGCCTTGCTCAGCCCAGCAGGCACCGGTCTGGCTTTGAACGCTGGCTTCTTCTCCTCTTCCTGTGCTTCCTTCTGCTGCCGTGCTTCGCGAGCTGCTTTGAGCTTCGCCGCGACTGCTTCTCCAGGGAGCTGAAAGGTGCTCTGCGTGGGAGCCTTCCTGGACTTTGGCGGTGGTGGAGGTGTTGGAAAAGACATGGAGATGGGGCGTGTCTTGCTGTGTGGGATCACGACTTCCTTCTTCTCGCACTCCGGTGCCTTGTCGTCCTTCGTACTACTGGTCGATGTGACACGCTTGCCAGTTGGCACCGGTCTGACGGAAGAGCTCTCACGCAAGCTGCTGGATCTGCCAAGCGCCATTGATGGTTGTGGTCGTCCGAGTGTTGGCCCTTTCGAAGCAGTATCTTTGTTGTGAGCCATTGAGATGCGCGCAGCAGCAGCCTTGGTCGTGCGGACAACTGGCGCCGCCTTCTTCGGTGGTGTTGTGCTCTTCTTCGGCTTCTCGGGCGACGTTTGCACTTCTGGGATGTCCTTGTTGACAGTCTCTACTGCATCGTCAAGCTGATCCAGAGCAATGACTGGGTCATGGGTGACCGGCGTTAGCTGTGATGATCTTGACGGCGTACCAGTCGTTGACACCACCGCGTTCTCTAGCTCATCGTAGTTGGGTGTTTGGGGAGTAGCCATTGGCTCTTCTGGCTCGACGTTCTCCTTGTTGCTAGTTGATCGCTTTCCCGATGTTTCGTTGCGAAGGTGTTTGATGAAGTTGGGTACAGCGCTTGGTAGAGGTGATGTTGGTGCGTCGAAGGCGGAAGGCGACTCTACTTCAAGCATTGGATCGATCGACTGGTTTGTCTCAGCAGCGGTGAGGCTGTCTTGTGGTGTCTCCTCTTTCATAGTTTCAGACTCATCAGGTGTCTGGCCAATGCCGTCGATTAGAGATTTTGGTTCGGTTTCTTCTTCCGCCCGTCTCTTGAGTTGGCTTCTGGTGAGTTTGACAGCTGGGCTGGGTGGACTGGTTGGACGTGATGTATCCTGAATCGCAACTATGCAGGGGTGCGTTAGCGCGAAGTGACCTTCCAGGATGAAGCAACAATGTGAGACATACGCTCAGGAACCTCTGCCATCAAGTCTTCCGCTGCCTTTTCGCTGGCTGGCGACGGTGCAGACTCGTGTTCGTCGGGTAGAACGTCTTGGCTAACGTGCTCAATCGACACATCCTGCTCAGTCGCAGTGCTCACCGCAAGATCATTATTCTTGCCCTTCGCACCGCCCTTCTTACATTTCTTCCCGCGAATAGATTTCCTTAGCTCTTGTCCTTCATCTTCCTGCTGGCTCTTGCTTTCGGCACTGTTAGGTGCGATCTCGCCAAGGGGCTGTCGTTCAGTAGGCTCTGGAGTTGCGCCCTTAACGCTCGTCTTTGCGAAAACAGCAGCCTCTTCGCCAGGGATCTCAAGAAGGGCATCTTCGTCGACGTGCAGTTGCTCAGCAATCTCAGCGGCCTGCTTGCGCGTCATGCGACCCATGGTGGACCACGCTTTAGGAGTTTGTGTATCGATGTCGTCTGAATGTATGCCTGGATTGGTAGGCCTTTCGATCGTGAGGTGCGTTGCTTGCTGAATTTGGGTGACTGTATGCTATGCTCGAGGTCGGTGGAGTTGTTGGGTTTGTCTGGTTGTTGTTGTCAGGGCGTGGATGTGAAACAGACAGCAAGGCCAGATGCGCTGATCTCCTCGATTCGGATGTTGACGTTCGGCTGTTTCCACAGTAGCAAAACACGCTAAGCCGTCTGGAGAAGATGCGCAACGACATCGCTCCGCTTCATATGATCCCACAAGCTGGAAAAAAATGTCAGTCGATGTATCAAAATGGTAGGTCCCGGTCTCTTATATTACCTCCACAACTTCTTGGTTCGCCGGACAGGCCCTCTTGCCTTAGCAATCTGCTCGTCGATGTTCCGGAGCCTGGCCTCACGCTCATCGTTCTTCGCCGTCTCCTGTACCCTTGCCCTGAGTTCCTCCCCCGCCGCTTGCTCTCTCATTGTTCGTCTCTCTTTCTCCCTTGCTAATGCCTCTCGGGCTGCCATGACTCCAGCCCTGATCGATGCCAAACTGCCATAGTCCACCTCTGCCATGATGCCAGCATTCACCTCCGCCGTACTGCCAGCCTCCACCTCTTCAATTTCGCCATCCTCCAGCTCTCCAATTTCGCCATCTTCTAGCTCTTCCATTTCGCCATGCTCCACGTCTTCCATGCCGCCAGCGTCCACCCCTTCCACGCTGCCAGCCTCAACCCCTTCCATGCCGCCAGCGTCCACCTCTGCCATGCCGCCTGCCTCCACCGCTGCCATGCCGCGGGCCCTCTCACCAATTCCATTCACAAGACGTTCCGACCCGACAATGGGACCTTTGCAAGCAAAGCAGGGGTTACGTACCATGTCGTTTGCTACCAGTCTTGATGCGAGACCTGCCAGCTTGTCTGCAACCTCGTTGCCAATGCAGCCGTTGTGCGCTTTCTGAAGACACAGAAACAGGAGTAGTCAGCAAATGTCTTGCACATGTGTGCAATGAAATTCAGATCCATCACTTACCACCCACAGAAACCTCGCCTCAACGCCACTTCCGCCGAATCCCCTCAGCTCCTCGAAGATATCGTTCATGGCCCTTGAGCCGGTCCAGGCGTTTTCCATAGCCATCAATACCCACATCGAGTCCGTGTAAATTGTGAGTCGCTGGTACTGTATCGGCATCAGCTTACGGGCAAGCTTTAATGCCTCCAGCATCGCCCAGGCCTCTGCCTCGTCTGAGCCGCTGATCCAGCCCAGAGCGAAAGCCTTTCCGGCCCACACGCCGTCGTCGGTCTGGTATGCAATGCCGGCGCCACCGATCTGCTCGGTGTGGAAGAATGATCCATCGGCGTATATAGTTAATACTTTTTTTTGGAGTGCTGCTTCTCCGACGTCAGTGCGGTCGCTCGTTGGTATATCGCTCGCTGCAGTGGCGGCAGAAGTGTCATTACCTTCGAGAGGGGAGGCAGAAGCCACCGCAGCCGTCAGAGCTTCCGACAGGGTGGTGGTGGCCGTCGTGACTGATGGTGTGGATGTGACTGTTAAGTAGAAACTGAAGAAAAGTCGAAAACGGGGTGTGTGCTCTCCATGTGTTCGCACGACCTCACTTCACCTCCCTGTCCGTCTGTGACCTCACCACAGTATGCGTTCAGGGATGAAGACAGAGTTACAGAAACGACTTAGGCATTATACTCAACTTGACTGTAGTATACAAATAGAACGAGATACTCATGTTGTTGGACGTGACTGTCGGCCATCTTTGCAGAGGGAAGCAATGGTATTTATCCTCACGATCATGTTCTGATTCAAAGGATTGATGCTGAAAGGGAAGCTTGCTACCAACCTTCAAGCAGCCTACCATAACTTTCGATCACGTTTCTGGTACCTTCCCAAGAAGGCAGCAACGACAACGTGAAGGCGGCCCACCAGTCGAGTCTGGTAGTCTTCTCCTAGAGATGTTGACCCCCGAAAAGGCTATAGCCCTCTCTTCAGCTGGCTGTTGTCGTGTGCAAGAACACCACCAATCTGCCCCATTTCCCTGCGGCAGCTTGACTGGCCAGGGGAGTCCAAGGAGGTTGGGATTACCAGCGGCGTAAGTCTGATCTTTCCGACGTCGTAGAGACTAAGGAGAGGCTCTTTCCGGCTGCCCTCGTAGTGTCCCGCATTGCTGCGTCCATTCTTTTCTGGCGTAGGCTGGGTTTCCCATTGGTGCCACAGTGACTTGAGCTCATCGGAGAAAACGGTGACCCTCCTCACTCGACACAGGAGGCAGTGGCGGAGACGTACCTCCCGACATCAAGTTCCATACAAGGTCCGCTCAAGCCGTCGCTCGGTCGAAATGCCATCCCTCACTGCCTGACTTCAACAAGCTCTCCACGGCGGCCGTCCGTCGTCGCCGATGCGTTTCCACAACGCTGAGACTGTGGACCGTGCGGGATGCTGCGATACACGAACGAATGTCACCTCCCGTAGCCGAGGGCAGCACGAGCGTGGAGCGACCTTCCAGTCGGTACCGACGGATACCGACAGAGTGTTCCTGTGCTCTCACAATCGGCAATATTGCCCGGCTGGGACCGACAAAGCTCGTCCTGCCCTCATCCTGCTCGGTGGCTGATCCAGACAAGGGCTAGACACCCTCAGATAAATGTGATCGGCCTCGTCTCCGCCACATCAATTGCGACTGCGGCTAGATGATTGTGGAGAAGTGGTGTATTTCATTCTTCTGAACGTTTGACGCTAGGGTATTGCGTGCACGCTCTCATGAAGCCATTGCTCGATGGCGCACACAGCGCGGATCAAGCAGCTGTGCAACGAGAGAAAGGAGCGCCGTGCATGGAAGCTCTGACGTACATTCCTGCTGCTGTACTCCATAATCCTCGGGCAACAACAGGCAGAGCTTGCCTCCCAGCGATAAGGGACTATCAAGGGACCTGAAGGTATCTCCGTACCTGGTCGGGTGCCCCTCTCCATTCGTGCCATGTGTTCCGAGGAAGAGGAGTCCGTCGAGTGCCAGAGCAGACCACGGTCTAGCTTGGCGTGGGGGTGGTTGCATGTATACTGTACTTTCACGCACGTTCCAATCAGTGTAAGGGTGGACTGTGCCATCCTGGCTTTTGCATGAACCAGCCAGCTTCATCAGGTGGTTGCTCTGGCTTGCTCGGAAGGTGGCAGGTAAAGATGGACCTTTGACTACGACACCCCGGTTTGTTGGAATAATAACACATCCGGCTGCTTGTGGCGAAGCAGATCAACAGCCGGGCTATGCGCTTCCAACGGCAATAATGGTCATCGAATGGTTGAACTCCAGTTTGGGTTGGGTCAGTGCGTGGTGGTCGGAGCCGAACGATGGAGTGAATGACCCCACAGCTTGCGGAATTTTAACTCGAGATGCTCAAACCTTAGCGCCTTGAGAGGCTCATTCACGATGCTGTGTGACCCGGACCTGCTTCTCAGAAGAATGAAGGCAAACAGTATTCCGACACTGGAAGGGTTGGCGAGCCCAGACCAGCCTCGTCGAGCGTGTCCGCTGCGGTTGAGCGAGAGACGGCAGGGCCAACGCGGAAGCAACCAGCGACATCGTCCCGTATCTATCCGGACCGCAGCGAAGTCCGATTGTGTAGAGTCACCAGATACGAGTGGATCATGCTAGTCGTGACCCCGAGCAGTTTGAAGAAGCAAAGCAGCAAGAAGACGCGCCGCGGCCGACCGAGACAGGACCTCAGCAAGCCTCTAGTTCGATTCTACCTGAAGTTTGGTAGTCGTCCTGCTGGCTGCTGGCTGGACTCGCGGCGGCTACTGAAAAAATCCGACCCTCGCTTGCCGTTCTCGCCGTTCCCGTTGCAGGATGGTTGGCATGCCCAACACGCTAATGTAACCGCTCTCCGTCTGGGGATTGCGAATTACCTCGCGCTGCTACTGCACGAGGACGGGGATCGGCCCAGCAGAAAGCAGAGGCAATCTTGAGACTCTCCCACTGCCAATGGTTCCACACGCGCACTCGCCCTCTGGCAGCTGTTGGAGACAAGAGCTCATCCCGCCAGCTCACCCACGCTTCTCATGCAACTACTATTGCGATTACGATTAGACCCATGCACCACTACGCCAACGTCCAGTCAGTGCACATGCCTGAGCCCCCCACACACACACACACCTACCTCATGCTCATTTGTCGCAAGGCCAGGCGTACCTGAAAGCAGGTCATTGCCAACAACCTTTCAGACCCTTCTCCGCTTCTGTACTTCTTATACACGCTGCTCATCCTCTTCGTTGAGAGTCATCCGCCCATACTTTTCGAGTCACCACCATCTACTTCCAGACCATCGTTGTGAGACATTGATCACCCGTCCGATCGTCTTATCATCTTACCACCATCATCATTCTTCGACTAGAGCACACCATCTTCCGTGCGTGGGTGATTCATCAGCCTCGCACTTGGAAATAATAATTACCGCATCCCACGAACATCAACACACCAAACACCATCACTACTCTCACGACTCTCGGCTTCTTACATTCTACCACCATGGACTGCTTCCAGGACTTCTGCCTCAACTGCGATCGCCAGGCATCTTCCGGCCTCTACTGCTCACAGTCATGTCGATTGGCCGACCTCGAGAAAGCCAGCGCTCCTTCCAGCCCTGTACTATCAAACCACTCCTCATCAACAACACGACAGCAACAACAATATCAACCTTCGTGGGCATCATCATCGGGCTTCGGCAGCGGATCAGGCTACATCATCACCTCGACTCCCAAGACCGAAGAATGGACACGAACCTACACCCAGCCCAGCGCCAGTGAAGAGCGGAGTCCGCAGTCGTCGTACTTCATGCGGACGCCGGCGAAGGAGGCTCGCCCAGCTTCGCAAGGTACTCAGCGTTCGCTGACACCCTCGTCGTCAAGGAGCTCGTTGGCCTCGAACACGAGTGGGTCGAACCCAAACGCCATCTCAGAGCAAGCACGTCAGGAGCTCCAAGAGTACTTCAGCGCGTTCGATCAGGCCAAGGCGTCGAAGCGGAGACAGAGTACGTGGTAGCTTGGGTCTGAGCAGCGTCTTCTGCGATATGTCTCGGGACAGCTGCCCCGACACATCCGGACCACTGTTTCAGCAAGCTCTTGTGAATGTTATTCATACCTGCAACATCTACGACACAGAACGGGAGTATCTTTCAACGAAAAAGAGTGTATGACTAAAAAGCATCTGTTTGTCTGAGCATGGGACTACGCAGCAAAATAAGTTTCATTGCGTTTTGGAAATGTGGATGTTCAAGGAAGGAGGGGAAGGGCCATGTCTCGGGGCCCCAGGGATGCATGTATCACGTGTTGGAAACCGGTGCTATCACCGTCGTTAAGGGTGTGGAGTCTTACTTGGGATGATATTATGGAGGATACCCCTGCTTTTGGTTGCGTTTCGGAATGGGCTGAAAGGGTGTTTCAGTGTGGATGGGATGTGCATGTAGGGGTTTTTGGATCATGAGGTGGGGAAGGAGAGCTTTCGGTGGATGGCAGTACGGCTTGCTACGATGGCTCGGAGACTTTGAGCAGGCCGACAGTGTTTGCATAGCATTACCTCCTACCATATGGATCACTCTATGTGAAACCTACCTGACATCCACTCTCCTCTCCACCAGCCTATTGAATCGACTCTTTCCCGAGCTCTGTTCCACTAACCGAACGAGCATCGATGTTACCTCCGCCCAACGACACCGGCTCCCTGCCTTCGAACGACTACCGACGGCTACTTACCTACAGGTACTGAAGATATCACAGCAGCTCGACCAGCCTGCCACTTCCAGCCTCCCCTACCCCTCTCAACTGTGCAAAACAAACCCCACCGGAGCTGTTGGAAGTCGCACATGATGCCAAACCGGACGTTTATCCGCTTGGAATGCAGTCAGTCGAATGAAGCCGCACGCTGTGGAATTGCGTACTACCTTCTATGCAGAGGGAGTGGGATGTTGACGCGATCAGCGTGATCTTCAAAAACCCTGTTCCGTGATCGCTGCGGTCCACTCCTCCACGAGATAAGGTGAAACCTTTTGCTCCACTGCGGTTCGATCTGCGCTCCGCGCCGCTCCTTCGGAGTCCTCACCCTTGCTGGATTGAGATATCATGGAAGTTCGTCGAGCTCGTATCTTGTGGAGTTGGTGTGCGGCATTTGTGTAGCTTCGTGTCGCTGCAAGCCGCATACCACGCCGTATCTTGTGGGCGTTGGACCGTGGCAGGAGATAGGCCAAAACGGACCGCAGTCCGAGATGTCAGTACTGCGGTACATGTACTTCTTATCTTCTTTCACGACAGGATCCGTTGAGCTTGCCAACGCCTACCTTAGCAGTATGGCTCGCCTCCAGTCCCAAGCACGTTCAAAAGAAGTTCGGTCTCGTTGGCAAATACACAAACAGCCCAGTATGGCTTCCCATACCATACAGGTCCCTGCCGGATCAGATCAATACAGTTAAGTGCAGACACACGAACAGGATGCTTCGTCTTGTCCTTGTCCCGATGCGTCACAGCGAACGGATCCGAGGCAGTCAAGCATTGCTTCACGTAGTCTCTTGTCGCCGCTGTCGCTCTCACGAAGACGCTATAGCTTTGTAGTCAGAGTAGGTAGGAAGAAAGAATTGAGGGAGCTTGAGGCCAGAGTAGCACAAGCACCGGAGTAGTCAAACCCAACATCTCCAGCAGGCCATCATGGCGGCTTTGTGTCGGTACGAGAACACCATAATTCTTATACGGACAAATGAGATGGGAAGGTCTTTCCGTCCCGTCGAGGTGAATGTCAGGTGCATGTGACTTGGAATGGACAGAGGGAACTGAAAGCTTTGACCGCCACACCGGCCTCGCCAACCTCACCTCGTTCCATGCCCTGCCTTTGCCTTGCCGATACCTCTACAATTGCATCGAGTTCTCGTCACAGAGAGCAAGGCTTGACGACAAGGTAATAAGACAGTATCTTCCACGGATTTGGCTATCGTGTAAACATCGGCGGCCGCAGTCATCGTGACGTCGAAGCTCCGCAAGAGCAGACTCTGCGATTCCTTGACGCGTTGTTGAGCAGTCAACGCGAGACGAGTAAAACTGGACTATAAGGCTAAGTTCTCTGACTGTCACACTTTTCCTTGTTGTACTCTCCAAGACCGTTTCATACTCAGATCCCTCAATTGCCTCATCACCACGTGAAGAAGACAAGATGACAGACAAATCTCAATTCGAGCAGGGTAGGTACACGAACCTGTACTGCTGAGTGATAGAGGTGCGACTAACACACTGAGAAAGGCCACCAAGTCCCCACCGGCGACCAGCAACCGCCAGGCCTCCAGCACAAGCTCCAGACGCAGCCCGCAGCCGCCCAGGTACCCACCGAAGATGGCGGCTACCAGATGTACAAAGCGGCTGGCAAGCTGAAGGGCAAGAAGGCTCTTATCACCGGGGGAGACAGCGGAATCGGACAAGCGACAGCCATTCTCTTCGCCATGGAGGGCGCAGACTCCTTCATCACCTACCTACCTGAGGAGGAGAAGGACGCACAACAGACGAAGTCCTACGTCGAGAGTCATGGCCAGAAGTGCCACCTCTATCCTGCGAACCTGAAGGGCAAGGACGTCTGCAAGAAGATGGTGGACGAGGCGCTGAAGCAGATGGGCGCGATCAACATTCTCTTCAACAATCACGCCTACCAAATGCAGGTCAACAGCATCGAGGACTTGTCGGAGGAGCAGTGGGAACACACCTTTGACACGAATATCCACCGTAAGTTGGCAGACTTGGTCGAGACGAAGCGAGCAATGAGCTGATTGTGATAACGCAGCATTCTTCTACATCTCAAAGTACACGATCCCGCACATGAAGCAAGGCGACACAATCATCAACAACGGCTCCGTCAACGCCTACGTCGGGCGCCCAGATCTGCTCGACTACACCAGTACCAAGGGCGCCATCATCGCGTTCACCCGTGGCTTGTCGAATCAGTACGTGAGCAAAGGCATCCGCGTCAACGCCGTTGCGCCAGGGCCGGTCTGGACGCCGCTTGTGCAGGCCACGATGGACCAGCCCACACAGTCGCAGTTCTCCTCGCCGATGGGCAGGCCAGGACAGCCGAGCGAGATTGCAACGTGTGTGGTGTTTTTGGCGAGCACGGATTCCAGCCAGCTGAGTGGGCAGACGATCCACTGCAATGGCGGTGTCATTGTGAACGGCTGAAAGCGTGGAAGCGCCTCTCCGTGTTGTATGCTTGACGGCAACTCATATAGATGCATGAATTCATGACTTTGCACGCCAGGTGCCTGCCTTATCATCACACTTTTCTGTCCCATCTCTTCCTACGTCAACTTCTGCTTAATGAAGAAAGCCCTCAAATAGCTCAACTGCCACGCGCACGTCGCCCCCAGCACAAACAACTGTATCAACATCCACCTCACCACCCTCGAATTGACCAACTCACTCTGGTCCCTGAACTCCGCCTCCCTCTCCCGCTGGAAAACCTGCTCCCGTCTCAAATCCTGCAGTCGCGCATTCAGATCCTTCAGCTTCTGCACCACCTCGCCCACCTTCTCTTTATCCGAGCTCTCAATCTGCGACGTCTCCCCAATCGCCATATCCAGCTCCAACTTGACGCCCCCGGCTTGCGCACCGGAGAAGAGGAAGCCCCGTGAAGCGGGCACGTTGGTCGGGGTGAAGCAGATGCGGTGTTCGCCAGAGTCCGCGGCGGAGAAGGTGAATTTGCCGCTGGCGCTGCCGCGTTGGGAGACGACGCGGTGGTCGTTGTCGAAGACTTCGTCGACGGTTATGAAGAGGCCCTATGAATGTAATGAGTATGGGAGGAGCGTGCATTGGGGGTGTTTGGGTAGTGCGTGTACCATGTCACCGCCGCCTTCGACGTAGGAGCGCGCTTGTTCGTTCCATTGGGATGCTTTAAAGTGGCCTAGTTGTCTTGCGTCAGTGCCGTGGTCTTTTGAGCGCCTGGTGTGTCCTGTCCATACCAACTACCAGCGTGTCCTGCGGTAGCTCCTCGAAGAAGCATTTTTGCGTTGGACCGTCAATGTAGAAGTACAGCGCCTGTGCCTGGGTCAAGAGCAGCGCCAGGCTCAGGCAGGTTGGTAACGACCACATCTTGGGCTCGTGGATAGCGTAAGGACGGTTTATGGCTTTCTCGAAACCTTCGACGTTCGCTCTCTTGACACGCGAGCGAAACGGGAAGTTCTTGGCACTTTTGGACCCCTTTTTCACATGCGCAGAGAAAGTGACAGTCTTCCAGCTTTGCGACTCACATGTAAGTAGGAGCAAAAAGCGTTAAAGACTACCGACAGCACTTCGACTCCGTAGGTTCATTGACTATTGCGCTAGATCTTCTCACAGTGAACGAAGACATGTTATGTTAACGAGGGCAATGTAGCGTTTTCGGGTGCCATTGGATTTGGGAGAAGACATTGAATTCAAGCACGTGCCTCTTCTCTATGTACTGGAAACTATCTCAACGACCTATTATCACCACTGCCATGCCTCCTACGATTGCAGCAGCAACAATACATCTGTCCTCAGACTCAACGACCATTCGGCATTGTCCCGTTCTCAACATGAACCACATTCGTCAAGTCCAGCTCATGCTCAAACTCCTCCTGGATCTTGATCACCTGCTGTAGCTTCGGCCCGTCCAACGCCTCGCCATGGAACTGCGCCAAGCTCTTCGCAGTCCGAATGACATTCTTGATCTGGCGACCGTTAATGTCCGCCTGCGCAAGGTCATCGTACCCTTTATCGTCCAGCTTGACATCTCCGCCCGCCTTGTCCAGGAAGTTCTTCCAGATCTGTTTGCGGGATGAGACAGTGAGGTCGTTGTACTTCAGCGGTACGTGTATACGGCTCTTGAAGGCGTCGTCGAAAGTACTGACGCGGTTGGAGGTCAGGAAGAGGATGCCTTCGTAGTACTCGAGCACGCGAAGGAAGATGGAGACCAGGGAGTTGCGCTCGAGGTCATGGAGGCTGCGGCGTTCCAAGAAGATGTCTGCTTCGTCGATGAGTAAGACGGCGCGCCAGGTGGATGCCATGTCCAGGATGCGGCTGAGGCGCTCGTCGAGGGTGGAGCTTTCTACTCCAAGATCGCCTGAGCTGACGGAGTAGAGCGGACGCTTGGTGTACTCTGCGACTGTTTCGGCGGTGAGCGTCTTGCCGACACCAGGCGGACCATGCAGGACCATGATCAGGCCTTTGCCTTTGCCCTTGACGATGTCGTCAAAGCTGAGGCGTTGCTGGATATGCGTGGAGACCAGAGCCTTCACGAGACCCTTCTGCGCATCCGGCAAGACCAGCTGCTCGAAGCAGTTCGGGTTCCAGTCAACCGGGCTCAATTTGTCGACGAACATCTCGATCCAGCGCTTCTCGCTGAACGAGAAGCCGCGGACCATGCAGGACGCAAGCATACATTGCTCATCCGTAAGCGGGTCGATCTCAAGCTTCGCTTCAGGCAGCAGATCCAATGTCTGATGCTCATCGTCGGCATCGTACTCCTGGATGCGTCGTCGCTTCGACCTCTTCTCCTCATCAGACTTGAACGCGCTGACATTGAATGCAAGATTAGCCTGCAGTCGGTGGAAAGTCTTGGTGTCGACGACCACACGACCGTCGATGTTGTACCGATCTGCTCCGCAGCCGCCGCTGTATTCCAGCGCGATGCCTTTGTAGTTGCGAAAGTGCATCCCGGCGTGCTCTTCCCACCGGCGTCCGCGAGCGATGAGCTGTTTCTCGACATCAGCCTTCGCTGAGTGCCAGTCCATCGGGAAGGCGGAGAGGTCGCTGATCTTTTCGGCGCCGGAGAAGGCAGCGATCATGCGGCTGGCGCCTCGCGTGCCCATGTCTTCGCCGTCAAAGTCGACGTACTCCGTGGTGAGGACCAAGCCAGGCGGATCACAGCTGTAGCCGTACTGGAGCAGATTGAAGGCACGCGGCTGGCCGAAGATGGGAGCATAGACCGTTGTCGTGCCAGGACGGAAGATCGTCCAGAGATGCTGGTAACTAACCATGCCTTGCTCCAGCAAGTTTTCGGTCTCCTCTATCGTCTCGGCAAACTCCTCCGCTATGAAGTCCATGAGCAGTCCGAGATGATCAGCAGCTTCGGAGCCTTCCTCCAACTCCTCTCCAGCGTCCTCCAGCTCCTTGCGGTAATGGAACAACACCCGGTAAGGCTTGTCAATGGTGATGTCCTTCGTATTAAACGAGATGCCCGGGAAGTTCTGGATCGTATCCTTGAGCACATCCTTTAAATGCTGCGAGTTGATCTGCAAACTCGTCTTCGCCACGTACGGATGCTTGTGGTCGCCAGCCATATGTCGGACCAGACACAGCGCGAACTTGGACCACCAGTTGACTTGCTCTGGAATCTCCTCCTCCACGGTCTCCGCATAGTAAGTCTGGCCCTGCTCGGTGAACTTCTTGTCGATGTACTTCAGCTCCGCTCGCATGGAGCCTTCCTCGATCTCCTTGAGCTTCTCTGCTTCTTGCTCGTCGAGCTCTGGGTTGTCGATGACGCCGCCGTTCGGTCCTGGCCCGTTAGGCCGGTTCACACGGGGTGGCATGCCGCCGGTGGACTTACGGGCGGTTTGTTTGGTGCGGGCCATGTTGGTTGGAGTGGTGGATGTACCCTTGTGAGGAAATAATGATGATAAAGGAATTGTGTTTGAGAGGACAAACAGGAAGTACTTATGCATGTAGGTACTGTCCGCACGTGCCAAAGATTGGCAGGGAAGTCAGCAGCTAGTAAGGCAGACCTGCAGTGTGACTGGCCTTCGTACACACAGTCACGTTTTCCGACTCCACAATTTTCCCAATTAGGGAAGCAAGGCAACAATTACAAGGCAGCTGTCCGGTGAAGATGGATCTGAAAGAAAATAAATGTTAGAGCAGCAGTTCTTCTGGCCCCATGCCATCATTATCCGAGTCTTGCACTAGCCACCCGTTGCCACCTCGGCATCACGGTTCCCTTCAATCATCACTCAACCTTGGGTCTAGCTCCCAGCAATATCGCATACACAGGAGGCGCTACGCAACTCCCTCGTCCTGCGAATCATTTTTCTCAAAGCTGAACTCAGGTGCTCTGTCCTGCAAAAGGAAGCTCCTGGGTTGATCGAAAGTAGAGACAGGTGCGGCCGGTATTGGGAGCATTCGTCTCGAGTCATGCTTGTTCGGAATCTCTTCGATGTTGCACGCTGAGCTCAAGACATGCAATATTTCATGGCGGTTCAGAACGATTTGCGCGCATCGAAAGGCCGGTGATCGTGATGGCGCCGAAGCAGATGGAGCTGATGGCTGCCCAAAGGTAGCTGCTGTTGCCAATAATGCCTTCCACTGCTGAAGGATTCGTGCGCCAGGATCAAATCGTTATCTCCTGCTTCGATCGCGTCGTCTCTATCGAGACTGCAGATGCCGCCGATGCATGTTGATAGCTGTGTCGATATAGCCTACACTGGCGACGCGGTGATGTGTGCAGCCATGTCTCTGAGTGACCATTCCAGTCGCATGCAGCCCTGTCTCTGCTCATCCACCTGATTTACTCTTGTTCTTCGGCTGCCGCTCGTAGGCGTTCGGGCTGGCCTTCCTCTCCTTTCCCTTGCCCTTGCCATCACCCTCGTGCTCATGCTGATGCTTTCGTCCGCGACCTTTGCCTTTGCCGCTCCCACCGGCTCTCCGCGCTCGACTCAAGTCAGGCTCAGAGTCACTGTCGCCATCGCTGGAGCTGCTCGAGTCGGAATCTGATTCGCTGTCGCCAGGCTCGTGCGGCTTGTGATAGATACAGCACACTTTGGAGCTCTTCTTGCCCATGCCCTCGTTGTCGACTACATCCTCTGCCCATTGCACTCGGGGCCGCTCTTCGGGCTGCGCGCGAAGGCGAAGCGTACCGAAGGGAACACTAGGGCCAGCAGTGGTAGATGTGATGGTCTGCGAGCCACTCTGAGCGTTGGGGGCTGAAGTTTGAGAACCCGCTGGTCGTACAGAAGTGCGCGGCTGGTTCGACATTGTAGATTGTCAGGCCTGCAAGCGGTCGTTTCGATAGTTAGTTTGTCTGGCGTCGATGCGTAGGTACGTCTTTGTTTCTCTCTTGGATCGTGAATGTCGGAATTAATGAGCGAGGAAAGTGGGGCCTCACTGGCCAATTCTAGCATCCCGTGACTTCGATATGGCAACCGCTTGAGACAGACCTCAGCAATACATTTTCACGTCACAAACTCCAATCCGTGAATTGAAGGCGAACAGCTTACGGACTGATACGTGATTTGGCGCTCAAGCACTGGAGGCAGCACCGCTTCTCCACACCACACTCGCGCCGGTGGCTCCTCCGCCGCCAGACACCAATCTCTTCTTCCTCTCCAACCCCACCGCCGACACGCCACGAAGATCTCCGACTTCACAGCACCCCCTACCGAGCGACAACCTCACCTTTCAGCGCATGCCACATCAATAATCGCGCTCACAGCGGTCTGCGCGCGTCAAGCTCTCTTCAGTCAAGCAAGCCGACTGCTCGCGTTGCCAGACCGGCGAACACCACACCCCACCAACGCCCAGCATGTCGATGTCTATCGAGGAGCTGGACGCCACCGTCCGCGCTTTCTACGAAGGCCGCGGTGACCAGCAGAAGCAGGCTCAGGCCACGCTCAACCAGTTCAAAGAGAACCCGGACGCATGGCTCATGGTCGACAAGATCCTGCAAGATGCGCAATACCCACAGACGAAGTACCTGGGCCTCCAGGTGCTGGACACGGTGATCATGACGCGGTGGAAGGTGCTGCCGCGCGATCAGTGCCAGGGGATCCGGAACTTCGTTGTCAACTTCATCATCCAAATGAGCAGCACAGAAGAGAACCTGAAGAAAGAGAGGGCGCTATTGAACAAGCTGAACTTGGTCCTGGTGTCCGTCTTGAAGCAGGAGTGGCCTCACGCATGGCCCACCTTCATCAACGAGATCATCTCGAGCTGCAGGAGCAGCCTTCCGATCTGCGAGAACAACATGGCAATCCTGCGCTTGTTGTCCGAAGAGGTCTTCGACTTCTCTGCCGACCAGATGACCTCGACCAAGACCAGGCAGTTGAAGCAGAGCATGTGCGATGAGTTCACCAGCATCTACAACCTCTGCTCTGAGATCTTGAAGACAGCAGATCAGACCAGCTTGATCAAGGCCACTCTCGAGACTCTACTGCGCTTCTTGAATTGGATTCCGCTCGGCTACATCTTCGAGACGCCTCCATCTGGAATGTCTTTGATCGAGACCCTGCGCAGCCGCTTCTTGGAGCAGCCTGAGTTCCGTAACATCACACTCAAATGCTTGACAGAGATTGGCAGCCTGCAGACGGACCACAACTGGGATGAGAAGTTGGTGCAGATGTTCACCGAGACTCTGACTACAATCTCCAACATCATACCACTCTCGCTGGACCTCAAGTCCACATATGCATCCTCGAACAGCAGGGACCAGGAATTCGTGCAGAATCTGGCGCTTTTCCTGTGCAACTTCTTCAGCAACCACCTCGGTATCATCGAAAACCTTCCCAACAGCGACTACCTCACACATGGCCACTTTTACCTCATCCGTATTAGCCAGATCGACGATCGTGAGATCTTCAAGATCTGCCTCGAATACTGGACGAAGCTAGTGTGTGAGCTGTACGACGAGATGCAGCAACTGCCGATCACAGACATCAACCCACTCGTCAACATCGGGGTCAGTGGCCTCTCTAACGGCGGGGCTCCCAACCCGCAGATTCTGGCGAACTACCCTCTGCGGAAGCACAAGTACACAGACATCCTGTCCAACCTGAGGCAAGTCATGATTGAGAAGATGGTGAGGCCAGAGGAAGTCTTGATCGTCGAGAACGACGAAGGTGAGATTGTGCGCGAGTTCGTCAAGGAGTCCGACACCATCCAGCTTTACAAGACGACAAGAGAATGTCTTGTGTTCTTGACGCATCTGGACGTTGTCGACACCGAACAGATCATGTCCGAGAAGTTGGCGAGGCAAGTTGATGGCACAGAATGGAGCTGGGCCAACTGCAACACACTCTGCTGGGCCATCGGATCGATCTCTGGCGCCATGAATGAGGAGACGGAGAAGCGCTTTTTGGTGACAGTGATCAAGGATCTGCTCGGCTTGACAGAGATGAAACGCGGCAAGGACAACAAGGCGGTCGTTGCTTCGAACATCATGTACATCGTCGGTCAGTACCCACGCTTCCTGAAGGCTCACTGGAAGTTCCTCAAGACGGTCGTCAACAAGCTTTTCGAATTCATGCACGAGACGCACGAGGGTGTGCAAGACATGGCGTGCGACACCTTCATCAAGATCGCAAACAAGTGCAAGCGGCACTTTGTGATTCAGCAGCCCGGCGAGGGTGAGGCCTTTATCGACGAGATTGTCCGCACGATGCGTAAGATCACGTGCGATCTTTCGCCGCAGCAGATCCACACTTTCTACGAGGCTTGCGGTTACATGATCAGCGCTCAGGGTCACAAGAACGCGCAGGAGAGATTGATTTCGGAGCTGATGAGTCTGCCGAACGCAGCCTGGGACCAGATCATCCAGTCCGCTCATCAAGATCCGGGCATCTTGCAGAACGCGGAGACGATCAAAGTCATCGGCAACATCATGAAGACCAACGTGGCGGCATGCAGCAGCATTGGGTCATACTTCTACCCGCAGATCGGCCGGATCTACGTCGACATGCTCACCATGTACCGGGCCTCATCTCAGCTTATCGATGAGAGCGTGCAGCGTGATGGCAACATTGCGACGAAGATGCCGAAGGTTCGCGGGCTGCGGACTATCAAGAAGGAGATACTAAAGCTCATCACGACTTATGTGGACAAGGCAGACGACTATGAGATGGTCCACCAGACTCTTGTGCCACAACTGCTCGAGGCGATACTGCTCGACTACAAGAGGAATGTGCCAGATGCGCGAGAAGCTGAGGTCCTGGCGGTTATCACTGGGCTGGTTGTGAAATTAGAGGTACGTTGGACGCCGCGCACCAGCAAGTATATGTACATGGTGCGCGAGCAAGACGCACGAAGTGCCGACGAGCAAGCTGCTAACATGTATGAACAGGGCACAATGACCGAACAAGTCCCAGCCATCCTCGACGCCGTCTTCGAGTGCACTCTCGATATGATCAACAAGGACTTCTCCGAATACCCAGAGCACCGCGTCGAGTTCTTCAAGCTCCTCCGCATCATCAACCAGAAGTGCTTCCCTGCTCTTCTGAAGCTGGACCAGCAGCACTTCAAGCTTGTCATCGACTCCTGCATGTGGGCCTCCAAGCACGACAACCGCCTTGTCGAGGGGGAGGGACTGAACATGTGCTACGAGCTCATCCAGAACATGGCGGAAACCGACCAAGCGACTTGCGACGCCTTCTTCCAGAACTTCTACACGACCATCCTTCAAGACATCTTCTTCGTCCTTACCGACAGCGACCACAAGGCCGGCTTCAAGTACCAATCCATGCTCCTGAACCGCCTCTTCTACTTCGTCGGCGTGAACAAGATCACTGGGCCTATCTACAGCTCCGAAGAAGCACCAGCTGGCACCAGCAACCGCGACTTCCTGCAAGGTTTCGTCGCGAAGCTGCTCGGCAACGCTTTCCCCAATCTCCAAGAGGTGCAGGTGAACAACTTCATCCGCTCGCTCTTCGAGACCGTCGACGATCTTAACAAGTTCAAGCTCGTGCTGCGGGACTTCTTGATCCAGTTGAAGGAGTTTGCGGGCGACAACGCGGAGCTCTTCACCGAGGACCGCGAGAAGGCGGCGCAGGATGCGAAGGATGCGGAGAGGGAGCGCGCGATGAAGGTTGGCGGGTTGCTCAAGCCGAGCGAGCTGGAAGATGATGAGCTATGACTGGATCAGGAGGTGAGATTGAGCAAAGGCACGAAAGATGAAGTTACGGAGGCGGAGGCTGAGGCTTTCGCTGGTATGTTTGCGTGAGCCCTACATGCCATCGCATCGGAGGCGGGGCCAACGGAGCGGCGACTGCTCCTCAATGAATGGTTAGAGGCGAAGGCGGTGCTTTGGCGAAACATACCTTCTGGTTGCGGAGATACCTTTTTCGGCTGGGCATAGACTGGCCTTGCGCGTGCAAGAGGAAAAGCAGATTTACTGAGCATGGTTATTGCGCTTGCATAGCACTGGGAGGTCCTGATGCGTTGGCGACACAGCTCGATGCCATGCCGCTGCGGTAGACTGGTGGAGGGTCTGTAGATGAGATGCTACTGCAAATGACACGTGAAAATGAAACATGATGTCAACGATGTGCTCTAGCATCTCTTATCCTTGTGGTTCCTGGAGTAGGGCCGCTAACTTTCGACGATTCTCTTCCCATCGCACCCAGGCTAGGCCTTGTAGTAGGCTGTCTGCTAGGTCATCCAGCTTCACCGGACCGCTGTCGGTCGAGAGCGCAGCTTCCTTTCTTCCTCCTCTAGTCTTCTTCGTGTCACTTCCGAACGCATCGGCAACAAGTCGCGCCTCATCTGTAAACTCCAGCTGCACATCCAAGTGCGGCGGAAGTGGCGTCTCAGCAGCGGCGAGCCATGCCTTCACCACGGCAATCTTGACATTCTTATCGATCTTGTTCTGCTTCGCCAGCTTGTCTCGTCCAGCAATCTTGCCACTTTGCTTCGACAGCAGCATTTTGGATTTGAGCTGCGGTCTAGAGAGTGCGGCCTCAACGTCCGTCCCTTCTGCTTCTGAAGTGCCTCCGCACCAGAAGCGGGCTACGCGGGCTGGGCTCATTTCGACGGTGTCCGGGAATACTGACGGGAGGTTTGAGTTGGACTTCATGGTTTCGAAGCAGGCGTAGAGCATGCTTTCCAGCATGTTTACGCGGAGCGTCCATTCTTGCACGGCTGATGCGCCGCCAGAGCGGAAACGTTGGCGCTCGATGAGGATATGGCTGGGTTGGTAGGTGTGAAGCAGATCTTGGGCGATAGATAGTGCGGTCTTACTGAGCTTTGAGGGGCCGAAGATGGATGCGTCGGCCACTTGGGCTGCTCTCTGACCCTTCATCTTTGCTGGAGTGGTGATCGTCATGGGAGCCACCTGGCTCAGAACATCAACCTTCTTCCAAGCAAGAACTTTAACGGCAGTGGATTTCGCGATTCCATCCCGTGTACGCGGCTCGCCGACCAGACTCGGCGCTTCCAGCACACATAAGCCGAGATTTTTGATTCCCATATCGACGCTGATGATCCGGGGTACTTTGGCGAAAGGGCGTCGTTCGGCTATATAGTGTGTGATTGCGTTCTCAATGCTGGCCTTGATACCGGTCGTTGCGAGACCGAGGCAGGTCGCTGCATGGTAGAGTTGGTCTGCTTTGAGCGCCGGCAGCGGTAGCAGTTTTCGAGAGGACATCGATGCCTCAGCTCAAAGGCTGCTCGCACATTGCGTGGAGACCAGCGTCCGACAGGGTCAATCTTGTCGCCTGCTCATGGCACAGACTACCTGATGTTTTGTTTATCACAAGGGGCATGCCGGTATAAACTGTCACCCAGTGGTTCGAGCGCATTCGTGGTGGTCTTCAGGCGCAATGGCATACATGTCGACCGAGAGATAGTTCTAGTGTGCTGAGTTTCAGTACAACAGCAAGTTTAGTTGAGCGCGTCTTCGCCGCGTCGATAGAAGTGAAGTCGCCTCCGAGCACGTGCGCGGCTCGCTAGTCCCAATGCGGAAACAGCAGCTTGAAATAGCCAGACACTGTAAGCTGACGACGAATCGAGACCATTTGATGTTCAGTCAACCTCCCGACTTCCTACGACGCCGCTCGATCATGCAATAACACTGAACACGATGCTATGGCCAGGGAAAGCAGAGCATCTCGCGAGGCGGGGCCGAAAGAGAACTGCGTCCCAGAGGAAGGAGAGGGTTTACTAGAACATTCAGAAAGAGAGGGCTCGCCCGATAACGATATCATCGTTCATGAGGCACAAGGTACGGGCAAGGTCGGCGCTGGAAGACCTCGTGTGAAGCCACCACCAAGGAGGCAATCGTCTCTCGCGCAGCGGAGACCAGATGGCACTCCTCGAACGCCCCATCGAGTGCGGTTCGAAGTCGCAGAACCTGATACGATCCGAGAAGCGAACGGAGATGTGCCTCACTCTAGCCACGATGCATGGCTGGATGAAGAGGACTACATGGAGAATGGGAGTGACAGGCGGAGCAGCACCGGGCAGCGAGCACCACTGCTGACCGACATCGAGGCCCCAAGTGTTACGCTGGCGAACGAGATGGACTTCAATCCTGAGGATCACCTGGAAACCGCTCGGCCTAAAAGTGGCACCAAAAGCGCATTCATGAACATGGCCAACAGTATCATAGGCGCCGGAATAATCGGGCAGCCGTACGCCTTCAAGCAAGCAGGCCTATTCACCGGGATATTCCTCCTTATCACTCTTACCGTTACCGTGGACTGGACGATCCGCCTCATCGTGACGAACTCGAAGCTGAGTGGCGCCAATTCCTTCCAGGCTACGATGGAGAAGTGCTTTGGCAGGAGTGGCCTGATTGCGATCAGTGTTGCACAGTGGGCTTTTGCATTCGGCGGCATGGTGGCGTTCTGCATTATCATCGGAGACACCATACCAAGGGTCATGGCGTCTATCTTTCCTTCTTTGCCGGAGACTCCGGTTCTTTGGCTCCTTGCCGATAGAAAGGCGATCATTGTACTTGTGGTTCTGGGCTTCTCGTATCCTTTGTCGTTGTACAGAGACATTGCTATGGTATGTATCAGCCATCATGTTCGCGGAGCAATGCTAATAGTAAGATCACAGCTGTCCAAAGCATCCACGCTTGCGCTTATCAGCATGATGGTCATTATCTTCACAGTCGTCACTCAAGGTCCGATGCAGTCCCACGACATTCGTGGCCAGCTCAAAGGCAGCCTGCTCATCAACAGCGGAGTCTTTCAGGCTATTGGTGTCATCTCCTTCGCCTTCGTCTGCCATCACAATTCGCTTCTCATTTATGGCTCTCTGAAGACTCCGACCATGGACCGCTTTGCACGGGTGACGCATTACTCGACCGGCATCAGCATGGTCGCATGTCTTGCTATGGCCCTCGCCGGCTACCTTTCTTTTGGCGATTTGACACAAGGCAACGTGTTGAACAACTTTCCTACTAATAATGTAATGGTTAATATTGCGCGACTGTAGGTCTCACTGACACATCACGATGTGAACTCAATACTGATGGTGACCTAGATGCTTTGGCCTCAACATGCTCACGACCCTACCGCTGGAATGCTTCGTATGCCGTGAAGTCATGGTGAGTGTCAGTCCTTACATGCTGCGCGAATACCTGCTAACGACGATCGTAGACCGAGTACTACTTCCCTGGAGAGCCCTTCCACCCGAATCTGCACCTCATCTTCACCACTTCCCTAGTGGTCAGCGCCATGACAGTCTCGCTCATCACCTGCGACCTCGGCGTCGTCTTCGAGCTCGTGGGCGCAACATCCGCCTGTGCGCTTGCGTACATATTACCTCCGCTGTGCTTCGTCAACCTTACGAAGAGAAGAACATGGGAGACCTATGCTGCCTACGCTTGCATAGCATTCGGGTGCATCGTCATGGGCATTAGCCTAACCTTGTCGGTCGCAAAGATGGTCAGAGGAGAAGGTGAAGCTGTGGCTTGTCGATAGCAGTATAGGTACTGAATGCAAAGAAGTTCAACCCTACCGGCGAACCACGCCGTACGGTTCTCGTTATGCGAACCTAAGCTACGACTACTGGACTGGATCACGGAGCCCCCACCACTTCCCATCATGGACGGATGCTGCCAAACATGCTGCGTTGTCGTACTGGACGTCATCCCAACTGGATCATATCATGCCGCGGAGGTGCCGTTCATCGCCCAACACCGAACCCTCGCCACGGCCCGCATGCACTTATAGTATAGGTCCACCATAGGAGACTTCTGCAGCGCCTCTTCGGCCGCTTCACGCAGAATCCGTTTGGTCCGCTCCTCCAACTCATCATCTACCTCTCGGCCAATGGGCTGCCACGTCTCCCGTAAAGGCGTCGCGTGGACATTACCTGGATCCCTCCGAATGACGTTGTTGCAGCAATTGACGACATATTTCGCTCCTCGAAGGACACCTTCTCTCAGGTCTGCTTCGTCCGCGGCAAGGAATCGGAGTTGGTCTTTCCGTGGAGCTTTTGCTCCGTTCATGACTGCTATCAGGACTTCTTGAGCTCGGTCTGCCGTGGTACGTCCGATAGCGTACTGAAGTAGAAGTCCGTTCTCCAGCTCTTCGTCATGAGCTTCCTGTGCTTGGGTGGTGGAAAGCTGACTGTCGTCTTTTGCTTCGTGTAACATGATGGCGGCTGGCGGTGACAGCGTGGGATGAGCTTGCTGCGTTTCAGTGGGGGCTGGCGGATAATGTGCTGGATAGAGACCAAGATCCCGAAGTTCGAGTGAATATAGGGGGCCCTGGTGAGGTTTTTGATGGAAGATGAGTTGGTCCAGAGAATGGGATCTGAGGTGCTTTACAAGGGACTTTATACGAGGTCATCAACATTGACACTCTTCACTGCTGGCTTCTTTTCGACAACGGTGAACAGCTCTGGCATAACTTTGCGAACCACGCCTTGCATGCACGATCGATCGTACGACTTCTAGCCATCGCACTGCTACATCAAGCAAATGTGCTCGCACGTCATACATCACGCCCTCTCAATCACAATGGCTTCCACTGCCGCTCCATGAGCCCACATACGGACCTTCGACACAGTCTGCATGCATTCGAAGAATGTATGAATAGTAGACCCGCTGCGGACAATACCGTTCTCGATCTCTTCCTTGATGAGTTGCCACCTTGTCCGGACTGCTTTCGCATGCACACTGGCCGATTCCTTGCGAAGGATGTCATCACAGACACCGACAATGCAAATTGATCCTCCGAAGATGGCCTGCTCCAAGTCGACCTCCGTGACGTGCATGTCACGGAGCTGGGACATGCTTGGCCAGTCTGCTTTACCGTACACGATGTCCGCGGCGAGTTCTTGGGCTGGTATGGCAAGGACTGCGGAAGTACCGCTCTCTGCAGGTAGCAGCTCTTTACGCTGGTCGGCCATGCTGCGTGATGATTGAGAAGGAATGCCGATATGGGAGACGCCCGGTGCCAGTCGATGTCAGATGTTCTGGATGGTTTGGGAGCTCGACAGATTACCGGCTGGGGTGGAAATGGTGGGAGTTCTCATGAAGTGCGGCGCGATGGGAGACGGACTTATAACAGGTCGTCGACACCACATTCCTTGTTGGCCGCCCGGAGCGTCTTCGCCATCCTTGAACATCAATGAATAAGCTCGGTGCAACAGGGCTCACTGTGATTCTTCCAGAATCAGCGTTGGAGAGGACCTCATTCACGGCCATCGAGCGGCGGCTGCCTCACAACGGAAGCACGGGCACAGGGGACCAAGTGTTCTAGGCGAACCACGCCGTTCGTATTACCACTAAATCTACATTACTGCGACTGCTCTTGGCCGGAGCGCTATTGCCCTTCATGGATCACGTCGTCTTCGCAGAATCGTACTGGGCGATGGTGCCACAGCATGGTTCATCTGGTTCCTCCCTACTCTACACTGATCGAGAAGCCTTCGGACAGCCGCGAGAGGAGATCGGAAATGGCAACCAGCCAATTTCGCAACTACTACTTAATCCAAAGCTACCTACAAACACCGAAAGGGTTTGTCAAATGAAGAAGAGGCACCGGGCTCCACCAGCCAACCTCTCTAACCGCACGAGAGCCACGCTTACGCTGGCGGCTGGGAGTGAGTAGCCTCATACTTCCAAATACTGGCGTCGGCCGACTCTTGCAGGCAATGGCTCAACACAAAGCGGAGCATAGATTTGCCCGGCTCGGTCCCAGCAATCTCCGCGCTGATCTCGTGCCACCTGGTCAGATAGTAGTTGATCAAGGGTTCGTGATCGCTATCGCCGTGGTCAATGAGGAAGTCGCAGGTGGATATGATGAACGACATCGCGCCCATCAGCGCATTCTTCAGGTCGATCTTTTCAGGGTTCAGACGACGCAGGAAGGTCTCGCTTGGGGGCTCTCGATTGTGCTCGCACACCGCGATCACGATAAACTCGGCCGCATTGGAGGGAACGCCGCGCTGTACGTTGAGGCCGTACCTGGCCAGGGCTTGGAAGAACGCCTCGTCGGTATGGCTGTCGATGCTCGCTCTGCTTGAAGGTCTGAACCCTTGGCCCGGGCTTGGTGCTCTGTTCCGGCTAGTGTTTGCTGATACATCACCGCTCGATCCACTGGATGCTCGGGATTGTCGAGTGCCACTTGATCCTCGAACCCGTCCGCCGTTCGCTACTATACTGCTGTCAGCTTCATGCTGCCATGGAGGCCCTCCTGCTGCTGGCCATACTACTTTGGCTTCCACCTGAAGACATTCTGAGTTTGGATAAACTGGGGTTGATAAGGTTGAGGTTGTCTAGCCACTTGCTTTCAACGGGTGGATCACCGGGTCAAAGAAGCTTATGGTTGGAGGAATGGTCCGGAATACAACACACCCAGAGAGGTTTCGCTTCCATGAGGTCCCTTATACCCTTCAACCCAAGGACAAACAACGCTCGAGCAGTGTGATACAGCCCCATGGTGTGACGCAAACGGTTTGGCCTCCCGATGAGCAGCATTGTCCATGCTGGCATATTATGATGCTCTCGCACATATGCACATGAAAGCATTGGTCTTCCAGCTTGGGGTCCCTTGAATAATGTCGCAGTACGCTTCCAGTCGGTGTCGCGAACGTGCCATGGTTCACAAGTTGGAACAGTCCAGGGGTTCGGTGGCAGGAGAAGAGCCTTTGAAAGTTCATGAGTTAATCTATCTCTAAAGCCACATGACCAAAGTCACACGAACCGCACAAGGGATCCATCGATGCACTTCTCACGCCGGCGCAGAAGATCCACGCGGAGACTCGGGGCTGGCGCTACCGCTACGCGAAGCGGTCTTGTCCTCCGCTGGTGGATTTAGGGCCCTCTTCTCCCGGTCTGTCGCCATCATTGCCACCGTTGACTCCCGATGGATGATATGGAAGACGCTGAGAGGCATTGCGTACGCTGCGACTTGGTCTTCACGAAGAAACCTCCGAGTATCGGACCAGCTGTCGTGCCGAGCGCGCTGCTCAGCTGACCACCCTTCTTCCTCACGTATTGCCTTAAGGTCTCCTATGATCTGCCACGCCGATCGCAGGATGCCATCGATGAGGTCGAGCTTACCGGGGCGCTTCTCGGTGTACCAAATCAACTCCGGCACCGGAATAAGCTCGAGATACACTACACGGGTAATATCTCGTGCGACGCCGCCTTCCACTGGATCATGGCCTTCGTCATCAGAATGGTCGAGGTCCCAGCCTTCGGCAGGTGTGACACGCTCATCATCAGGAGACTGCAGACGTTCTGTGGTAATGCTGTACGGCACTCGGTGAACTCCGTTCTGGCGAACTGGCGCAGACTCCCCTGCTGATGCTCCAGAACCGCTGTCCGCGTTTGTTCTGTGGCGATCTATCACTGCTCTTGAAGCTTCGATAATAGCCCGGGACCTTGCTACGGCGGCCGCATGGTCAATCGTCGAGGCAGGAAAGTCCGCTGTGCTGGTATTCTGCCGTCTAGCAGAGACACGGCTTCCGATGGTTTCCTCCGCTTGCGCTGCTCCGCCGCGGCCTCGGTCTGTCGTGCTACTCTCAGCTCCACTATCGACAACTCCGCCTCGGCCGGGCTGTCCCCCAGGTCGTCCTTCAGGTCCTCTGCTACTGCTTGGCTGAACAGCTGATCGCCTTGCGCGGCTTCTGGAGCTACTACTCCGTTCTGCTGAGACTTCTTCACGAGCTCCACTCCTGCTAGCTCGCTCTGCAGCTGCCGCCCTGTCAGCAAGGCCACGCCGGGCCATCCGCGTCTCCGCCGCTCTTGTCTGACGACCTCGAGAAGACATGATTGAGTAAAGGTGGTAGCTTTGTTCTGAGTCAACTTGCTGCGTACAAGTGATGCAGTATACTTCTGATGAGATGCTGCTGTGCTTGAAAGCGGTGTTTTTGTGTTGTGGGAGCCAAGCATACAGATACCGTGTTCTTATATCCAATGACTGCTGGAAATCGTTTGCTGCTTTCGACGTTTACTCTGATATGACTCCACCAGAACCGGAACATGGACAGCGGTGGCGTCGAGGGCGACGCAAACACGGCGGTACTTCGCTGTCATACTCATTGCTTCTAGAGCTGGCTAACCAGGATCCTCCTGGGGCGTGTCCATGATGAGGCGGACTGTTTCCTGCTCATGCCAACTCTTCAACACATTACGCAAGAGAAGAACGCTGGCGGTTCGGAGCACATCATTCAAAAGTGGTCACAAGTGGCAATCGATATTCTATACGCTCTTAATCTGCTGGGTCGTGATGAGGAGAACAGGGCTGGGAGGCCAGCTTGGACTGGCTTCATTCGAATGCGGTGCTTGACACCTTCCGGAAACTACTGACAGCGAGACAAAACAAAGCATTGGTGGCTTGACAAGATACAAAACCGACACTATCTAAATAAGCTGCCGAGACTGACAGACATCGAAAGACACAACGTCAAGACGTGGCCGCCAACCCGTAGGCATTCCCAGACTATACTTCTCGGAGTCCAAGAGCCACGCATCGGTTCCGCCAGCTTCATCACCCTCCAGCAACAAATTCATAGGGCAGGCTAATGGTCTGAGTGGCCATTCGTCCGAGGAAGTGCGTCTTTGATGTCCCTCGCAGTCTGCATGCAGTGGCGGCACCAGCGAGCGAGCTCCTCTTGTGTCATCAACAAGAACTTGACCTCTTGTCCCGGAGCGTTTGTACCGTTTTCAATGCTGGCAACGACGGCTAAGAATGAAGCATGGGCAGATTGCTGCTCCGCAGTCCCTTGAGAAGGCGACTTGCTGACGATCCATCTGGCTGTCCACTCAATTGCAACGATCAAGTCGAACTTTTCACACGCTTGGAGCCACTCCTCGGTTGCGACGGTGCCGTAACCCTGGTCCCCACAGATATACCTGGCCCGATCGAGGGCAGAGAGCATGTCACCAGTGCTGGCAGAACCTGCGGAATCTCCTGAATCGCTTGGAGTGCGAGGGCGGTCGTGTGGGATTCCTGGCATTGTGACTTATCGGTCGATGGAATGTGTTGGTCGGTGTGAGGTGAGGTGATTTCTGGAAAACGGACGGCGATAGCAGGTATGTGCTTGTGGTTGGAGTTTGTCTCTGTGAGTGTGAGTGTGTGTGTGCGGTATGTTAATGACGAGGAATAGAGAGAGCGTCAAGCGGCCTCCTTATACGCAAGAGACTGCTTCAAATGTTTGCCAGCACACAGTGACTGGAGCATTCATACATTCAATGGGGCAAATGCCAAAATTGTCATGCGGACACTGGAGGCGCTCTGAGTATCTGCGACACCGAGGCGCACCACAGCACTGGCAATTTGACGAAACTCAATACCAATACTACCCAGAAAGCAATATACAAGAAAGCCGATCGGGACAGCTTCGAGGCCCAGTGGCTATCTCAAGAGCGGTAGGCCTCGTAAGCGGTTTTCATGTAGCTGTGGCAACACTCAGCCACCTGCTCCAATTCCATCTGCACAAGGCTCATCCCAATCCATAGTATGGAGAATTCGTTCCGTCCCTAATGCTGACAGCAATGTCCCTGAACTCGCGGTACGTAGGTCTATCGGCGTCCGACACAACACCGGACCTCGACAAATTCCTTACCATCCACCTCGCAATGTAATAGATGGCGTCGACCATATCTTCCGTGTGACATTCAGCTCGGAGCCAGGCCTCAGTTGGTACAGTACCACTGTAGCAAACCGACTTTGCTCGCTCGGCGGCGGTGAGATCGCAGCCTGGACTCCCTGGGTCAAAACCAGACATGGTAACTTGCTGCAGGATCTGGTGTGTTGATCGACAAGCGTTGGATGGCCCTTAGAGGCGGAAGGGTCGAGGCAGGTATGTGTTTGAGGTTCGAGTGCGTTGGTGTGCGTCTGTGTGTCTCGGTGCGGGTCGGTGTGCGGTATGTTGATGAGAAGAAGCAGGGAGAGCATCGAGTATCGAGCGGCCTTCTTATGCACGAAGACACGGAGCAAAGATTTGCCAGCGGACAGTGAATGAAGTGTGTACGCATTGCATGAGGCAGACAAGCCCAATGTGTCGTACGCCCGATGTCAGACGCCATGATTGAATGGATGTGAGAAGACTCTGCCCTCTTTGGTCAATACGGCTCTCCGGGAGAGAACATCAAGGAATAACGGAAGGAAGTGACACGACTTCATGTCAACATGGTTCTTCGTCGCTCGAGCCATGTTCGATCACAGCGGTGCCTTGCTACGGGGTCACGTTAATCGGACTGAGCTACAGCAGAAGCGACGGGAATACTCACTAATTCTCGCAAAGGACACACGTCCATGTAAAATACTACACACTTACATACTAAGCACCAACGCCAACTGGAATCATCCAATTGGGCATGCGGCGTCACGACCACTCGTCAAGCACACCCAAGCCTCAGTCGAACGCTGGTAACTTCTTTCCCTCCAGCATACTGGTGACGTGCCGCGCCTCAGCCATGGCGTAAATCAGACAGGCAGTAAGTATCTGCCGCTCATACCCCTGGATCACGGCCGAGCCCATCTCAACCGCATTCCGAATTTGCTCGAACATCTCATACCTAGCCCGCTGTGTTGGAGTGCCTTCCCGCGACGTATTCTGAGAGATGTGCCGTGCGGCCAAAAGGATGGCCTCGACGATGTCTCGCCCTGTGTGTTCGTGGGCAACGAACCAGTCCGCAGGCGGAGGGTATTCGACGTTGTTGATGATGTTGTTCACTCGATCGCAGGCGGACTGGAAAGGCGTCTGCTGGACCAGAGGGACGCCGTCGTCGTCTGAGTCTGGAGAGTGTTGGCGGCTTTGATCGGAGGCCGACATCGTGGTTGTTCTGTTGGTATGAATGGTATTGTTGGAGATCGTGCTTGTCTTTGACGTTCGAGGGCAGGTTGACTGGTGGTTGTTTGACGGTTGGAGTGGTCAACGAGAGCTCAGAGAAGTGGATGATATAGGAATTAAGAAGAGGAAGCAGCAGGAAGTCCTGGTCTGTATATATAGATGTATGTCATGGCTCATATTCAATGCTTGCCAGTAGAGCTTGCGTCGACGTGGTCAATGTAGGCTGGTGATGACCAGCAAACATTTGACGAGTCTCACTCACAGCTGCCTCGTCGATGATCGATGTGCTACTGCACCGGTATGTGGAACTGCCATCGGTGAGCCCGTGATCACTGCTCAATTGTGTGTACCCGCGCTGACCAGTGGCAGAGTAAAAGTTGGCACTCACGGGCAGGCGGCGTAGCAAAGCAGTGGCAGTCAGGTTGTGGCTTCTCCGTGACACCATCGCCCGCTATGAGATACTGTTCCTACTATCCCGGAGAGTAATGCCATCCGCCTGTCTCTCGCCTCTTCTCCGATAAACAATCTCCTACCTCGAGGCTTCTGAATATACTCTCCTTATAGTCTGGACTGCGGAGACTGCCACTTCTTCTACTACGTCGCCTGCTGGGGGGTGCGTTGTTCGTCTATCTCAACCGTGGGAAGGCTAAAAGTGAGGAGGGAACTGACTTTAATCAACACGTAGAACAGTGGCCACAAGATATTTGCTCGTGCGCTACATAAACGTCTGCCGTAGACGACTACATACTGCCAACTAGGCAAAAAGCAGACGCAAACGCAATTCAAGACGACTGACCTTCAAAATCCCCCTTCCTGCTACTTTACCCGAGTCTCATCGAGTCTGGTCAATCAGTGCAAGTTGGTCCTAGTGGTTGAGAGACTTGTTTGGGTCTCCTTTGATATAGTACGGAGGCTGACGATGGCTTGCGTTCGAGTCGTAAAGCCGTGTTCGTGGTCGAGATGGATTCGGGGTTGGTAGAAAGAGAAGTCGAAAAGCAGCAGCCGTCGAGGTCCATTATATACCGCTGGCGTCCAGCTATACATTTGTGAATAAGGGTGGTGACTCCATTGCAAGTCATGTATACCGCTCGCGTTCAGCTATACGTTTGTGAATGAGGGAAGTGAGTTCGTTGCGAGGCATAGAATGACTTCGTCCAGCAAACATTAGCTAGTCGATCGTCACACCACGTCGGCAAGTATGACGAGTGCCTTCCGCAGAGCGTAGTACCTACACAACTGTGGTCGCGTCAACGGAGTCGGTATGATCGTGGCACGAGGCTGCGCCCTGTCGCTTGAGTAGCGCAAAAGCAGGGTAAACTGAAATCAAGGACATGAGGGATGCCTTATCAACAACGAGTACGAGAAGTAGAAATCTGACCGGGGATTGGGAAATTTGCACCAGGGCGAGGCATTCGGTGTCCACGACGACACGCAGATCAATCGAAGACGAGAAAACAAAGCGGAGGAAACCCCCACCCATCACCTACCCCAAAACCTACCGCCGCCGCCGCTCAACCCACTCATACTCCTCGTCCTCTTCGTCCTCCTCCGCCTCCGCCGCCACCGCATAAGCAACCTTCTGCGCCTCCACCAGCAAAAACACTAACACGATCCTCGGCAACATGCTCCACACCTCCGGCGCGTTCGCACTCCCTAGCCCCCTCACCAATTCCGAACAACCCGACCGCCTCGCCCTCACCGCCATCGGATGCTGCGGTCCCCCTGGAGTTCGCGAGGCTGTAAATTGGGCAGCGTACAGGAAAGCGGCGTGCAGGTCCTCATGCGTGTGTTCGCGCTGGATGAAGTGTTCCAGCGGGCAAGGGGGAGTTGCGCGGCGGCAGATGTCGGTGGTGATTTGGTGGGCGTTGCGGCGGACGGGCTGGGAGTCGCCGGTATGCTGGTGTGGTGAAAGCGAAAAGATTAGTAGGTTATAGGGATTAGGGTATGTTCTCTGTCAGACGACGTACGTAGCCATTGTCGGTGCGGGAGTCGTTGTTGCGGAAGTGTGAGCGTGGAGGGCGGGAGGGGCCGATTTGGTTGGACATGGTTTGTGTCGTTGATAGATGCTTCGTTGTTGTTGAAAGGAGGCGGTCGAGTTCGATCTGGGGGATGAGTGCTAGCAATCGAGATTCGTCTTGCAAAAAGTCGTTGAGAGATCATGGCAGAGACCGCTTCCTGAGCCGCATAATATAGCATCCATCGTCAGGGCAGTATTCTTTGGCGACATTGAGCTCCAGGGCAACATTCGTTGTCGACAGTGGCGTCTGGATCGATTAAGAAATGAATGGGTCCAGAACTGTTCAGGTGTGCGAGGCCGCAGACTGGCCAAAAGCCGCAGGCTCGTGCCAGAGAAATGTTTGATCTCCGAGGGAAGCGCGTCGTGTTCACCACCACCATCAGAATGTTGCAAGCTGATCTGTATCTTATCGTTGCGTGAGAAAGAGAAAGCGGAAGGGAGGCATACCGATGGAACGCCTCAAAGTAACCACCCATCGCCACCTCGACTACTTCACCCCCTTCCCCTAGCTCGTAGGAGAGAGGACGGTCCATAGATCTTTTTCATGTCAAGCCCACCGGTCACTTATTTGCAAGTGGGTGTCAGTAGACAGATCTACAAAGCAGCAGCGACAGGTGGTGCCAGGAGAGTCCAACTTGACTTCGCGCCACATAACGCCTGGTAGCTGAGTGTGGTACATTAACTGCCTAGATCATTATCATCTCATCTGTACCCTAGCGTTGCAAAGCAAAAAAGCAGAAAGGGGGTATACCGAACGCCTCAAACGACACTTTTCCCACCCACACCGCGCGCCCCCACCACTTTCCTGATCCTCCACCTCACTCACCACTGCACCTTAGTCCCCTGCCTCCCCAATCCATGAAACATATCATGCCTACTCACCGCACTCTTTAAATCATTTCCCGCCTTCACATCATCCTCCATCGTCCTATCCGTACCCCCAGTATCCAACCTCTCCAACTTCCCCCTCGCCTCCTCCTCCTCCGCGTCATCCGGTCGGATGTCCAAAATCTCTCCCACAGACTTGCTCCGCACCGTCTTCGTCTCCTCCATCGGCGAGTCCGCCTGCGCCTGCGGGGCCACTTCGTCCTGCGGCATCGTAAAGTCTGCCGGCATGGCGCCAACGCTCTTGCTGCGCGCGCGCTCGAGGGTGTTGGGGTCAGCTTCTTCGTCACCGGGGCGGGCAGGTCCGGCGTCGGAGAGGGCGCGAGGAGGCCCGGGGTCTTCTTGCGGGGTGGAGGAAGCGGCGGAGACGGATTGCGAGCGTCCGGCGTTGAGGGAGGACTTGCTGCGGCCGAATTTGAAGAAGCTGCCGAAGAGGCCGCCTTGCTTGGGCTTGGGGCTGGCGCCGTTGGTCGTGCCATTTGTTTGAGCCGTCTTCACTGCAGGCGTAGAGCCGCGTCGCGGAGCCTGGCTCGCTACTGGAGCGGATGCTGGGGCGGAGGTGTAAGGGTTGTAGGTTGGTGCGCTCTCCCTCCGCTCGCGGTCGATGTTATCGAGCGCCGCTTTGGTGGCATCCAAGTATTCCGGGTACTCTTCTTGACAGATCTCAGTGATGAGACGGAGCTTGCTCGTATCCTGCGCTACACGGCTTTTGTCAGCGGAGAGGTGCCAGCCGAGGGCTTTGATATCCATCCTCATGCCGCGGTCGACTTGTTCCTTCACGTCCATAAGTTGAATGAGCTCATCGATCTTCGCCTGCGTGAGTTTAATGAAGCCGTCGAACTTCGCAAGATCAGCGATAGCCCAGCTAGTCCTCGTAATAGAAGCATTGCGCCGAGTTTCCAGTTGCGCATAGCTCTCCGCTACCTCGCGCAGCAACTCCCACTTCTCGCGAAAGCCTTCCAGCCTGTTCAAATCGAGCGCGGGCTCGTAGTCGGGCAGGAACTTCTTCGGCGGCTTAAGCCCATACTTCGCCATCGCCTCTTCCCGCGAAGTATGCGAGCTCCTGTCCACAATATCGCTCAGCGCGGCCTCAACCTGCGTCCTCACCTCTGCATCCTCCAACCTCGCGTCCCGCACACCGAAGAAAGTCGGTTCTTTCAGATCTGGGTACGCAGGCGAAGGGTGCTTCGGTACCGCTCTATCGGTCACAGTCGCAGGAGGAGACGATATCCCGACGACATCGCCCCATATCAGCAGGCGGGCTTGCTGCAGCCCCAGACGGCAAAGCAGGAGTCTTTCACCCTTCTCCCACTTGTAGCTCGGGTGGATGAGGTTGAAGGCCTCGACACAGGCGCTGAAGACGCTCGTGAGGGAGATGACGGAGGTGAGGATGGCTTCGTGCTCCGAGGAGGTGACGCGCTCGAGCTGGTCATTCGAGGGTTTAGCCGTGGAGGTGGGCATGGTGGTGGATCGTGGGCATGGCCCCGCGCGTTGTAAGTATGTTTAGGTTACGCTGCTGCTGTATAGAAGCTTGTCCGCTCTTCTTAGATGCCGGTAAGTGTATACAGTGTGGAACGGTAGTGTCGGACTCAACCACAATGGTTAGACAAAGCGAAGCCAGTACAACAGCATGTCAGGCTGGAGGAGGAGAAAGCAGAAGACATCATCACAGGGACAGCAGTCATAGTCTCGCCGAGCTAATAATGCCGTGCGGCCTGCAGCAGGGTGTAGTGCGGTGACGGGCTCCGGTTATGGTGTGTGTCGTTGGCGGTGCGGGGTTCATCGGCGTTCTTTGACATGTGTGGCGTCAACTCTATCATGCGCTGCGCTGAGGGATCCTTACGAGGACCTGGACCCATTGTGGATGTGATGAACCGTTCGTTGGGATTTCGTACTTATTTACAGGCCATGTAGTGTTCAATGAGCAAAGTCAGCCCAAGCGTCGACCACATGTCGGCCGCACCCAACGCCTACGCTAAATGTCAACCCATCAAAACAGATTTTCCGCCTGCCCAGCCCCGTCATGCAAGCCCATGCCTCACCGGGCTCAACTCGTTGCTCTTCTGCTCCCTCCACTCCGAGACGGGCGAGTCGCGCTTCTTGTTCCTCTGCAGAAAACTCAACGCCCTGCTCGTCCGACTCGCATCACTCGCCGGCCGGCTATGCTCCGGCGATGTAGCATCTTTAATCGGATCGCACTGCTTCCTCGCTAATGGACTCGCGTTCAAGTAGATCGGGAAGATCGTCCCAGCGCCCAGGACGACGGCAGGCACCACCACAGCGAACATAGCCCCTCGACCAGACGTAGCGATGACGCTTGAAATGGGAGCGAAGACCGAGCCGCCACAGACCGCCGAGGTGATGAAGACGCTCGCGAGTTTGGTGTGCTTGCCCATGCCGCGAAGGCATTGGGCGTAGATGAGCGCGAAGAGCGGGCCTTCGAAGAAGAAGACCATGATCATGAAGCCCACTCCGGCATCGCCTCCGTAGTGCATGGCTAAGGCCGAGAAGAGGATGCTGCCGATGTAGAAAACCAGCATCAGGATGCGAGGTTTGACCCAGAAGCCTAAGCCGGCGGCTAGGAAACGGGAGACGGCGAACGTGGTATGTGCGACAGCCATTGTGTTCGCGGGATTGAATGTGGGGGCGACAACATCGAGGTAGGCGTCGTAGTTCGTCGCGTTGGCCTCTTGTGCTCCGACGTAGCAGAACTGGCTGAAGACTCCGAAAGCCAGGGTGATCCAGATGATGTTTACGTTGCCCATCTTCGCATTATTCGCACCGTCGAGACGTTCTGCAGCATCTTCCAGCTCCTCGTCAGAAGCTTCTGGTAATGGGATGTAGTAGTATACTACTGCCAGGAGGATTGTGAAGAGTGAGATGCCCAGGTAAGCCCATTGCGTGTCAACAAGAGACGGCGCGTGCATTACCCTGGTGAAGAATGCTTTGTCTGCAATCAGCGGCGCCACAATACTGCCGACTGCTTGTACAGCTTGGCTGAGATTCAGTCTGATCTCCGAGTACTCGGCTGGTCCGCAGAGGGCGATGAAAGGGTTTGCGGCCACCTCGAGTATCGACAAGCCGAAGGCGACGATGAAGTTGGTGATGATAAAAGCCGAAAAAGAGGTGAGAACGGCAGCGGGCCAGAAGATCAACGTGCCGCAGCCAAAGATACTGAGGCCGACGGTGAAGCACGCTTTGAAGCCCCAATGCTTCAGCACGAGGCGGCCGACAGTGGGAGGGCCGAATGCGTACCCAGCAAAGTAGGCGCTGTGGATGCCGGTGCTCTGGGCCGCGCTCATGTGGGCCACCCGTTGGAATTGCTGGTTCAGTACGTCCAGCAACCCGTACTCGAAGCCCCAGATGAAGAAGAGGACCGTCACAGCCGAGATCGGGAAGATAGATTCCCTCGTAGTCACGTAGGGCAGGCCCTTCCTGCGCTTCATGTTGACGAAGTCGAAGAATGTCTGCTC
Source organism: Saxophila tyrrhenica (assembly GCF_035928015.1). Taxonomy (NCBI): domain Eukaryota; kingdom Fungi; phylum Ascomycota; class Dothideomycetes; order Mycosphaerellales; family Extremaceae; genus Saxophila; species Saxophila tyrrhenica. The sequence continues at coordinate 1,194,261 of NW_027041738.1, read as the reverse complement.
TGTTGCCGGATTCGTATTGCGGGAGGTATTCGTTTGATTAGTCTGTGTGCGTGTAGCTGGGGGCAGATGGGTCGTCTCTGGCGTCGTAAGAAAGTCCATCATGCCCATAGTACCTTCGTCATCGGTCGAAGAGTCCTGGCGCGGGTCAGGAGCCGTGAGAAAGTCTATCATCCCCATGGGTTCTTCGTCGTCCGTAGGCGTTCGTGGAGAGATGGAGAAGTCGCGTGCCCGTACATCTTCAGGTAACGACGGCATGGACGGCACACGCTGGACTTCTTGCATCTTGGCTGGGTCCGAGCCGCTGGAGACTGATCCAACCCTGGACGTCGGATCTCCCACGTCGCGGAGCATGCTAGGCAGGAATCGAGACACGAGTGGCTTCAGTCCAGGTACACTAGCGCACATGATTCCGAGATTTACTTCAATGGCCGACCACATGAAGCTACAAGTAGAAAAAGCGTCAGCGGAAGTCGAGGTTTTGCCGTTCTGTCCATGAAGTCCTTACCTGAGCGAAGCGTACCAGCTGAAGTCCGTCTGCTCGGCTTCCCTGCTATCGTTTTCCTCCCTGAATACAGCGATCTGTCTTATTCTTGTCCTGGCTGCCCCTTGTAAATATACGACGCGAACGACGTCTACGGCAGCGACGAAGGCACCAAAGCTGAAAGTGATGATGAGAATGATCTTCTGTTTCTTCGGGAGACGCATGCTGGTTAAGATGGGCATGGGAAGGAACAGAATGGCCAGGTCCGTTATGATGTTCAGTGGCGTAGATGATAGGTAGATGGTGATGATATCGGTACAATGTGCGGTCTGAGGAATAGGATGCTGGAAGGCTGCACCTATGGGCCAGCACTGGAAGACCGTGAACAGCCCGAGTGCAAGCCCGCCTGCGTTGACCACCACGAGCGTGCCGATGCATGCCCACTTGAAGATTCTGTTCGAAGTCGGAAGAGCCAGATAGAACGCAAGTATGGAAGTCTTCGTGGCCATGAGCGCTGGCTGGTATAGCACCGAGAAGACGTAGTTCGCCTTTCGCAGCATCGCCTGCCATTGTCCGGGTACATTTTCTTCGTGCCGTCCGAGCCCCCACGCGCATCCAATGCAGATAGCTATTGACAGGCCCGCGGCGATGATCCATGCCAGGATGATGAAGTAGTCGTCCACCGCGATCTTCTTGACAATGACAGCTCTTGAAAACATGCGCAAAGCCACGAAGATGGAACAGAAGGCAAGCATGAGGATTGTGACCGTGAGGACCGCCTCGCTCCGGCCTTGGAAGCTGCCATGGCTCAACGACATCGTCTTCAGCTGTAGAGATATCCTCCTAGCCCATGCTCTTGATCTCTAAGATATTGTCTTGCGTGTGATCGACCACCGGCGCCTCAATATCGACACGGTGCTCGCCGCGCCATACCGTCGGAATCAGTAGTATCGGGCGCTCTCTTAATGGGCACAAGGACTCCGACGTCGATAGGGCAGTCGAGTGCTTCTGGAGATGTTGGAGATCGAGATGGAGACAGAAACCACCTACCTCCACCGAGGGCACCTTTGCCTCCGCCGTGCGGGACGGTAAGCGAAAGTCCTAGGTACGTAACCGACCTCAACCGGACCTGGCCAAAGTTTGGGTCGATTCGAAGGCGGGCACCCCGGCTGGAAGAATCTGATTTGCGTGGCTTCCAGGTTCTCCGCATTTCAATTGCTAATTGCCCGCACCGCCGGCGAGGCGGGATATCGGGACGGCACCGGTGGCAGGGTTAATAATTGACTCTCGACTTTGCTCTGAGACCTTCGACTTGGACTTCAACCCGGATCTCGTGGGCCTATCGTCGTGGAACAAACGAGGATGCTGGCCGGACGCGATGCCGTTTCCCAATCATACCGCCCTAAGGAGTGTGCGCTGGCTGCATGACATCGAGGGGCCCAGCGACATCTGGACTTCACAGCCCATTGTTAGGTCTATCCGGGAAGACATGAAGTCGGCTTTGCAACTATCGCGAGAGAAGCAAGTTTCACGTCCTCAAGACGTCCCATCACAGGCTCTGGGATTCTGGAAGGCGATTAAAGGTCATTACGCTCGACCTCGGACACAAAGCTACTTCCATTCTATCTACCGCAAACCGAAGAAAAAGAACACATCGCTCATCTCGCAGCCCCTTCAAACCTCGCACATCACTCCTGACCGCTGTCATAGTCGTTGCCAGGACAGCCCGGTCGCCCGCAGTGTATACTGCGCGACCGCTCATCCTCATAGCTCTGTTGGTTCCAGCCCAGACCACATGGATAATTGCGATCAAGCAGACCTTGCCTGATCAAGGCGCGGGCGGCACTGCAATGCCTTTTGGTCTCTGCTTCGCCTACGACCCTGTCGCACCCGGCCATGCAGGTGTAGTCTATGAAGTCGATCCAACACATGTCGACAACGAGAGGGTTTCTTATGGGTTGCAGGGTAGTGGTAAGTGGTCGTCTCAGTTGCTTTGAGCTTGCGGAGAGGTACGTGCTTTAGCAAGATCTGATGATCTTGTTGCTGGAAGCTGGTTTGTGGGAAGGAGTTTTGTATGTTGGCATGTGTTTTCTCTCTCACAGCCAGTTCTAGCCTTCTCTTATACTTCATTTGGATCCAGTCACCCACGGCCAGTCATTGCCAGTCACCGAACTGTCATAGCAGCGGCCATGAATGCTGGCCACGTCTTACTACGGGATCTATACAACATCCCTCCAGAGTGCAAGTGAGGTGAAGCATTCATTGATCAAGGAAGTAAGGTATGATGTATACACACTCGACTTTAAGCACGAGACCAAGGCGAGTATCAATCAATCTATCAACGGCTAAATTTCCAAACCCATAAATGCAATCAAATCACTAACAAGACCCTCACAGCCGCCGTCCAAACCCTCAGCTCACCCTCTTCCACTATCATAGCCCCACGCAGAACAAGTCGGCCCCCAGCAAGCAACACGGTGACTCCTCCGCTGATGGGGCCGCTCAGTCCTACCCGCAGAACATGGGGACTCGCGGTCAAGCCGCCCCTGCCTGATCAACGCCCGTGCAGTCGCACAATGCCTGCGGGCTTCGGCGTCGTCGTCGCGGCTCCTGGGGTCTTCTACGAGGGCTCCACATCCGAACATGCAGAAGTAGTCTGCGGTGTAGATCCAGCACATCTCGGCTTGGTCGTCCATGAAATAGGATTGTTGGATGGCTTGACGGAGGCTGCTGTATGTAGCATCGAAAGTATATGCTCTGTCGGGAACTTACGATCTAGGTGTACCGTTGCTGTATGAGAAAGGATCCTGTATGCGAAGGGACACTGTATGCTGGTATGTATGCTCTACGACGTAACTGCCTCTGACCTCTGCTTATATACATGGCGGTCCTCGAAGACGTTTGGCTGCAAGAAGAAGGCACAAACTTGCCAGTCGATAGGGTGTCATACCGGACTCAATCTGGGGCGGCCGCGTGCGTTCACTCATGGCTCTTAACGATTGCTACGAATGCTCTCCGGGATATGTGGAATTGTCATCAGTTCCGCGTACGCAGACTGCGCAATATCAGTCCTCACGAGCAAGCAGGAAGACTCATCATCGGAATGTATGAGCCGCAGCACGCTTTCAAGGTTCGATGTAACGCTTGTGGTTCAAATTGCCACGTGACTCTGTGCTTTCGGGAGAGCTTGAGGAACCATTGGCTGGCAGATTCGCCGTTTTGTGTCTGGGCGTGGGTGAAGGAGGAGGCGGGGAAGGTGGTGTATATGCAGTTTATGGAGGATACCTTGAGCTCGGCGACGAGTTTTGCGAGGGAGGGGAGGGTGGTTTATGTTAGTGATCCCGAGACGGGGGAGGAGGTTGTTGTTGTTGAGGTAGAGGATGGGGACTGAGGTGCGCTCCGGCTTCAGCAATTCGGGTGTGAAGAAGCTGGGAACTTGATAAATCGATGAAGAGGTCCGAATTGCGCTCTTCTTCTGGGAACAACCAAGTAACTGCTGTGACGTGGTCGTCTGGTCGAACAGTAGTAGTACGCTCGGTTCAGTAGACCATTCCTACTATTGAGTCCCCGGACTTCCCTTCCTAAACGACACCTTCTCCACCGCCACATTCTCATTCCCCTGCCCATCCCTCTTCAGCTGGTACACATACAGCACCAGCACCTCGCCTTGCACATCCATAAGCACAAAGCTCGGCGTGTTGCCCTCTTCATCCCCGTCCGTGCCCTCGTCTCCACTCCCACCCACGAATCCTTCATCAATCCAGCTCACAGCGCCCGTAGCACTTCCTGGGTTCACAAAGAACTTCCCTTCCATCTCATATGCCTCGAACCTGCACGTGCCCCCCCAGCACAGCACATCGACGTCCATTTGTCTCGCGGCGATGAGCAAGGCATCCGGATCGCCGGGCGGGATGATCGAGTCGCCGTGCGTGAAGCCGATGCGGAGGTTGCCGTGGGTGACGACTTTTGATAGAGCGGTGGGGATCGGGAAGCCTGCGCTTGCTGGTGCCGCACCGCCTACATCGCCGCCTTGTTGCGCGCCGCCGGCTGAAGAAGTGAGAGGGATGTCGAAGTCGCCTTTGACAAGTTGGAGGTCGGGTGCGAGTTGGCGGAGGAAGTTGTAGACGGAGGGTGAGGTGAGGTTGCCTAGGCAGAGGATCTGGCCGATTTTGCCAGGTGTGAGGAGTTTTTTGAACTGTACTCAAGCGCGTAGGTCAGCGATTTTAGTCGCATGGTATGGGTGGTTGGCATTGTCGTACCTTTGCGGGTATGTCCTAAAGCAGCCCGTCAGCCTGCTGGCTCGCTTCGTGTGTGCGGGTGCTGGAGACGGACTATTGCGCGGTCCGGGATGAAGAGGTCACCGAGGACCAGTACTAATCTTGAAGCCATTCTTGCTCGAGTATCTGCGTAGTTCCTCCGCCGGCTATCGAGGGCTGTCACTCATATCTGCAGAGCAACCAAGCGTCGAAGTGAGGTGCGGCGAGCTCGGGCCCAGGCCTTCGTTGCGGCAGCGTCCGCCAACTGCCGAATGGACGGGTGAACATCAAACATTGGACTGTTTGACGCGGAATGAAAAGCATCAATCGCAAGACTGGGATCGAGAGCATTCAAGTACAAGACGCACAGCGGTAAAATCTGAGCGGTTCGAAAGTCTCTCGTTGTATCAATATTCAGCGCATCCACGAGACATACAGCTTCCATTGCATCAACATTCAGGAGAAAGTCAATTGAGGCTAGAAACATTTGTCCGACGACCCACCACCAACGAAGAATCTGCCGTGGACTCTGACTCTTGCTCGTCTTATAACTCCATTCTCAACAGCCGCGACAGCATTTCTGCAGGTACAGACACGAATCCATCCATCCACCACCCAATCGCCGACGTCACTCTGGCCGCCCCGCACCTACGCCGTTCATTTTCTCGGGCAGCCTCGCGGTTGCTCACTCCTTCCTCTCCCATCCTGGCTCCCCCACGCGAACGGTTGTCTCTGATATCGAGACACCTGAGTTCTGACGCCAACGTACCACTGCGGACCCCTTTCAGCGTTGAACGCGAGAGTAGACCAACAGACGATCTACCCTGGGAGCCCATTGAGAGGAAGTCTCCAGACGTCCAGCAGAAACGATCGTTTGGGACGAAGACTACGTCGTTGCAAGAAGAAGGAAAGCGAGACCAGACTGTTGCAGACGACAAAGCCAACAAGATGTCTTCTCAAGCCCCTCACCCCGCCCTGCTCATCCCGGGCCCCATCGAGTTCGACGATGAGGTGCTGGCGAGCATGTCCCACTACAGCGAGTCGCACGTCGGAGCGCCGTTTGTCAATACCTTCGGCGAGTGTTTATCGATGCTGCGGAAGCTGTTCCAGACGGAGAACCCGTCAAGTCAGCCTTTTGTCATCTCCGGCTCTGGTACGTTGGGATGGGATCAGGTTGCTGCCAACGTGACCGAGCCTGGTGAAGATGCGTTGGTTTTGCACACCGGATACTTCGCGGACAGCTTTGCGGATTGCTTCGAGACGTACGGTGTGAATGCCACGCAGCTTAAAGCTCCCATTGGCGACCGACCACAATTGGACGAGGTTGAGAAGGCGCTGAAAGAGAAGAAGTACAAGGTCATCACCGTCACACACACCGACACCTCCACCGGTGTGCTCTCCGAGATCAAGCCTCTGGCCGACCTCGTCCACAAAGTCTCGCCCGACACCCTCATCGTCGTCGACGGCGTCTGCAGCGTGGGCTGCGAGGACATCCAGTTCGACGCCTGGGGCATCGACGTCGTTATCACCGCCTCTCAAAAAGCCATCGGCTGTCCCGCTGGCCTCAGCATCGTCATGGCAAGCGGCCGCGCCATCGAAGCCTTCAAGAACCGCAAGTCGCGGCCTAACTCCTACTTCGGGTCCTGGAAGAACTGGCTGCCCATCATGCAAAACTACGAAGCCAAGAAGCCATCCTACTTCGCCACTCCCTCGCCTCAGCTCATCCACGCCTTGCACACAGCGCTGAAGCAGATCCTCTCACAGCCACTCGCAGACCGCTTCGCGCGGCACAAGAAGGTCAGCCAGGGCGTGAAGAAGGAGATCGATGCCATGGGCTTGAAGCAGCTGGCCTCGAAGCCGGAGAACCAAGCCAGCGGCATGACTGCGATTTACCTGCCAGAGGGTCTGACACCCCCTGAGATTCTGCCGACTTTGATGAAGAAGGGTGTTATTTTCGCTGGCGGCTTGCACAAGGAGATTGCGGCGAAGTATATCCGGTTCGGGCATATGGGTGTTAGTGTGATGAGCGAGCAGAGGGATGATATCTCGAGGGCACTGAAGGCGTTGAAGGAGGGGCTGGCGGAGGTGAACGCGACGAAGGGTGGGAAATAGACAAGAGCTCTTGAGGGCCATGTACAAAAGCATAGAGGCCTTGGGTCGTGAAAAGTACGTCCGCTTAGAATATCCAATTCGACAAGATGTGAATGTAGGCACGAGCATTACAATCTACCGTCTCTGGTCGTTCCTTGTTGTTCTAGCTCGATCTTGCCGTGTTGGGCACCACCTCTTCTTACCCTCTTGACGCTCTTTCCTCCCTAGAGGATAGGAAAACATATCACAACGTGAAGTTCAATGTTCTCTTTCGCTTCAGGCGTTCTTCGGCACTAGCGCAAAGCTTAAATCCGTGATCCTTGAAGCTACTCCACGCTGGAACTTTGGGCAGCAGTAAACAATCGAAACAACCACTTCCGCATCTCCGCCAGCCTTCACAACCAGCCGCTGGGCTCCTGGATCACCCACCGCCGGATAGTAGCGAACGGCGGCATGTCAGACACACAAACACCAGAGCCGCGAGCGCTGCGGTCCAGCGTGCGCAATCCTCGAAGACGACCCCGACAGAGCGATCCGGACAGCCTTAAGACGGCACCCCGACGCAAGCGGAGTAAGCTCAACGAGGACACGTTCGCACCGCCACGGACCCAGGAGGAAGAAGTGGTCAATGGATCGATTGAAGTCGCGCCGGCGATGAACGGGGACAACGTTCGCCAGCCGAGCACGAGCAGGCTTCGAGAGGTGTCTAGGGAGGAGAGCGTCCATCATCACGAGAAGGAGATACCCACGAGGCTGAAGAAGAGCAGTGTGAAGAGATCGACGCGTGGCGATGGCGCGACGGTGCTTACGCAGAATGAGCGATACTCAGTCAAGCTGCTTCCCAGCACACCCAAGGAGCTGAGGCGGGCGGACGTGGAGTACAGGGGCAGCCTGGGCGCGGCGCATCATGCGCTGGCTGTCACGCGCGAGCGAGCGTACATCTGGGACTACACATCGCATGTACCGGTCAGCAGCCCGAGGACATTCGACATTCCTTTTCCCGTCAGATCAACAGACGCGCTGCCCCTCGGCGCGCTCGTCGCGGCCGGCAACAGTACGGACATTGGACTGGTACTGGTCTCCGCAACTACCGGCAAAGTTGTGTACTACGACTCCATCGAGCGCGCTGCTTCCTTGAGCCTCTTCCAGGAACGCAAATCTGGCGTGGAAGGCTCTCTTGGCAGCCTGTTCTCTGGTGAAGCGGTCACCGAAATCGTCTCCGCTGACCACGCTGGCTTCATCATCGTCCTCAGCTCCGGCAGACTGGTCCACTTGACCTTGCGAGATGCACAGGGCAAAGCTAGAGTCTTCGCCCAGTTTCTTCGAGCGACCGAGCATGGATCAGGCGGGTTCTTTGGCAGTATCAGGGGTATGATTACGGGTGGTTCTTGGAGGAGAGATGTCAGTGCAGTGCACACTCGGTCGTTGGGGCCCAGAGGACCGATGCAGGCGATATCACTCACGGAAAGAGCTGAATTACAAATGTGGAACCTGGGATGGGCGGGCCAGTACAACTTCAACGGCACGATTGATTGCAGGGAGGTCATCTTGGAAGAGCTCAGGAAGCTAGGGTCTCCTGAGTCTGGTGGACAGGCGGAGGGTATGACGATGCTGGATTTCGCGCTGATGGAGAGGCAATCGAACGGCAAAGAAGCCGCGACACCCGGCGCTGAGAAACCCATCGAAATGGTCGTGCTGGTGCAGAATGGCACTTCAGACAACTGCAGCTATGTCCTTGCTGAGCTGTCGATAGCCGCCATTCGAGCCACTGTCAGTCGGACCGTCGAGCTGGAATCCTATCGCCAGCGCGCTGGACATGATGCGTCTTCGAAACCGCGGCTGTTCGTTCCCAGGCCACAGCATACCGCCTTCGTCACATTTGGAGATGCTATCCTGGTAGCCGAGCTCGAAGGACCCGATTTGGACGGACCCGAAGCGCAGTTGCATGCTTCGTATGTGGAGACAGTCTTTGAAGATACGATCTACCTCAAGCAGTCGCCACGATTCGAAATTCTAGGTGCCGCCGAAGAAGACGGGACCCACCGCGCATCAAGCATTGCATTTGTCCAGGGCGCTGGATTGGTGCGCACAAGTGTCGCAGAACCGTCATCAGTGCCTCGGATGGCAACAGTCCCAGTCAGAAACAGGATCGAACAAGCTGTCTTCCGTGACGCATTGCAAGACGGCAACATCATCGACTTCTCACGAGTCAGCGACGCGCGATACTCCCCTGATGAGGTTGAGCACGCTGCTTTGCGCATAAGCGACGAAATCTTGAGCTCAACTTCGTCCTTCGTCTCGACAAACCCGACATCGATCGAGACGCAACTTGCTTACAAGGCACAAGGACTCAGAGCACTCGTCAACCACGTCCGGCGGAATTATCCAGCTCTATCGAACGCGATCTTTTGGCAGCTCCTCTGGGACGCTGAGAAGGTGGCAGCTGCGCAGCAGATGTGGGCAGCCTTCGAGAAACACAAGGCTGCCAACAGCGAAAAGAAGCACAAACGAGCTGCCACTTTGATGGATGAAGTCTGCGCGCTCGCAGAGCAAGGTCTGGCCCGTGGCTCGGACGTCCCCAGCACCGACGATGTTGTGCGCGACTTCTTCGTCCACCGACTGCGGTATGTGGAGAGGTTGTTGTTCCATGCTTACGACTTCCTCAAACAGCTGCAGGCTGAGACAGATTACGCACCGCAAGCTAAAATGGGGATCTTGCTTGAGGCGAACGATCTCTGGAACGAGGCGCTTGAAGGGGTGTTCCAGTTCCGAATGGACAATGCTGCTGCGTACGGTATCTTACCGGAGTCTCTGCGCGATGGTATTCTCACAGACGCTACTGAGTATGCCGAGCTTCCGGGGTCGTGGACTAGTTCTGAGATCATGCTCAAGGCTTCAGTTGCCATGTGCAAGATTTCGCGGGCGCTTGCCAATGATGAGTACGAAAAGAATGAGCAAGACCCGGAAATGACTCGCTTGGTCCCTGAGGTTGGAAAGGAGATACCCCGCCTGCTTCAGCTTATGTGTCTCATCTACCAGGAACGGATCAACTGGCTTGCTTCTCGCCCCGACGAGAAGAACAGAGAGCTGGCGCAGAAGCTTCGAGCCAACTACGACGACACACGCTACGACCAGTTCCGCGGTCTGGCGGATCTGGCACAGGCTGAGGCTGGGATGAAGCTGGCAGAGAAGCACCACGACATGAACACGCTCACGGAGATGATCGTCGCCGAGACGCAGTTCTCGCTCGAGGCGATGCAGGAAAATGCTTCCGACAACACGGCGATCATGCAGCACATGGATGCGATGACGGCGCGTATCGGGGCATACTTCGATCGCTTCGGCGATGATTGGGCCAATGCGTACTTCGATCAGGTCTTCTCGAGCGGACATGCTGGTCCTATGTTCAATGATGCGCAGGAGCATTGGCAAGAGCCGCTGACACGGTACTTGCGCGCGGAGCCTAGTCGCGCGAAGCTGTGCTGGATCAATGATGTCTTGGCCGACAAGGACTATGTGCATGCTAGCGAGGTATTGTTGGACACAGCGATGAAGCAGGAGTCTCAGATCTGGCACAAGAAGGTGGAGCTGTCGATGTCCAAGCTCGCGCTGCTGGCCATGCAGGAGGGACTGGAGGCCGATGGTGTTGGAATGACTCAACACGACCTCAATTCTTCCATGCCGGATAAAGAGCTTGAGCTTGTCATGGTCCAGAACGAACTCTACGAGCATCTGAGGCCCGAGATTCAGATCGCAGTGGATGAGCAAGGCGCACTGGAGATCACGATTCAGCGAGTCGGCCTACGGAATCAAGACCTTCATAGCTTGAAGTCGCTTCTGCAGTCTGGCTTGGACCGCGTCCTGAAACAGTCGGTGCTCCCAGTAGAAGAGCTCATCGATGTCCTTACGCTTATGGAGAGCATCTTCCAAGAGGACCCCGAAGAGCACAACCTCGAAGGCGCGGAGTTCTTCCTAGCACTCAGAGCACTCAACGCAGCCGCGCCAAACATGTCGCAAGAGCGAGTTGAGATGCTTATGCAGCTCATCTGGAAGCGCTGTTATATCTACGACGACTGGGTCGACATCAACAGCACGCTGAAGCAATCTGGTGACGAGACGGAGGAGAAGCTGAAGAATACCACGCCCTGGCGCACCATCTACTACGCTCTCGACGCCGACTTCTTCAACCAACCCGACTGCTACGTCCGCCACTTGACTCCGAGCGAGTGCATCGGCGCTGCCTGCGCGCGAGAGGACCTAGAATATCGATGGGGCGACTCGGACGTGCTGGACGCCATCATCGCGGACAACAAAATCCAGGACGAGCAGCTGCAGGGCTACATTGAAGACCGCCGGCTCGATGAATGGGTCGAAGCTTGTGTGGCTTCAGCGAGAGGCGCTGTCGACGATGCTGCGGAGGAGAAGGCAGAGGCGCTGAGGGAGGAGAGAGAGTTTAGCGAGTCCCTGTGGGTTAAGGGGAGGAATGGGGGAGCAAATGGGCATGCTAAGGGTGCTGAGATCAAGGTTGAGGATGAGGAAGAGTATGATGGGGTTGAGGGGGATGAGGATGTGGAGATGGGGTAGGTTGTTGGATTAAAAAGGAAAAGGGATGTAGCAGTGTGTAATATGTATCGCGGCCGTGAGGTGCTGCTTGGTGCTGGATTGCATCGGTCCTTGCCATCAACCCAGCCTCAACTCTGTACTCGATGCTTGTGCCGCACGACCTGGTTCGGTTGATCGCCCCGGCCTCCTGCCTGGCAAGGCTGAATGTCCGAAGAAGCATCAAACTCTCTCCACGAAGCTTGAGTTTATCTCGACTCTTCACCACCACTTCACCTTCTTCCTGATGCCGCCAACCAGCCATGTCACTGTACCGGAGGTCGCCCATCGTCAATGAATCCCAGCCACCACTCTATCTGTCAGCCCTGCCCGACCGTTAACCACAACCTCCAACCGAGACGCCCTGTGCGCTCATGTCCCAACTTTAACCGTCGTGCCGGCAGCCACACTCTACCCTTTCGACATCTCCCGTCTCCTTCCGGCAAGGATAAAGACAACTCCATCCCCATCTGGACACAACAAAAGATTACCAGCCGTCTCTCCCGCGCCAGGGTTGTCTGGCACCGCTTATCTGCACCACCAGCGACTCTTCCAGTGAGGTTCTGCAGCGAAGGCACGCCCAGCGATAGGTTTAACGCTTTGTCTGATTTACAGGGGCAAGGTTAAGCATGTCTCACGCCTCCGCATTGGAGTCGCTCAGGCTTCTGTTCCTGGCGTTCCTGCGTCAAGCCGCCGATCTGCATAGATGGGGATCGGCAGGAGGGTAGGATCGTCTTCAGACGGATATATATGTAGGACACATCCTGCTCGTGGCCCTCTTTGTTCTCTTCTCGTAGCTTTCAATAATCGTAATCCACCACTTCGCCAACACAAGCTTCACCAAGACTCTACCTCCAACAACACCACCATGCAATTCCTCACCCTCGCCGCCCTCTTCGGCTCTGCTCTCGCAGCCGACGGCCTCCTAGGCCCGCGCGCCGTCCAACCCTTCTGCTCCTCCATCAACAGCTGCGTCACCACCAACGGCAACCCAGCCAGCGCCACCGCCTTCTGCGCCAGCTACAACAGCATCGCCACTGTCACCTCTGGCACCACCACCACGACCGTCCAGCCAAGCGACTGCGGCTCCGTGACCAAGCGTGCCGACGCTCCTCCAGTCGTCAACGTGCTGGCTCCGTCGAAGGCGCGCTGCTTCAAGAAGCTGCTGGATGGACGTTTGTCGAAGGCGTGCGATTGCTTGAGCATCCCGACGGCGACGGTGGCGGAGTCGACTATGACTGAGACGGCGGTGTGCTCTGTGACTTCTCTTTAGACGGTATCTGAGTCCAAGAGAGGCACCTATGGGAGGGTGAATGGCGGAGGCGCGAGCGTTGGAAAGGAAGAGGGCATCCTGCTTGCCGCTGGAGCTCGAGCAAGCAACATCTGGGTCCCTGCATTCGGACTCAATAGCCATGTATATCGCATTTTCCGGCAGACCGGTTCTTCTTGATCTTTAGTCGTCGTTAATTCACTTCTCATGGCAAATTGCCGATCATATCGTCCATGTATGCAGCCTGGTCCTGAATGAAGGATGCCGCTTGTCCTGGCCTTCTGGAGCACTTCATGGTGATGATTTAGCTTGCGATGGTTGCATCGGGTTATAACGTAGTATCGATGTTCCCCGTAGCTGTCTTTACTGTTAGCATAGAGCGAAATGTTGAGAACGTAGTGCCATCAGCTGGTCGATTCAACGACATGGTGAGTGTTCATTTGCGGCAAACCGCGGCAAATAATGGTTCTGCAGTCATACGCATGCTTGTTGTACAAGAAGATCAAATATCAATGAAAGGCAGCGTACACTCAGCTCCACATACCTTACACATCGAACTTACCTACGTTGCCCGTTACAGGCTGGAATATCGCAGTGACACCAATCTAGAACCAACCAGTGTAGGCCACACCACCTGCCGTCATTAATCATACGAGAGCAGAATGTCGCTCACCCCAAAGGATGACCAGGATCGTGCTGGCGCCAGCAGCAGTCAGGTACCACAGAATGTCGAAGCAGGCCACGTTGAAGGTGCCGGCGACTTCCTGTCCGCAAGCACTCCGGTCCCTAATCCAAGCAGAAGAGACGCCAATGCACAGGGGTCTAGGCACAATCGTGTGACATCCTGGCTTGCCAATGCCGACCTGAGCGAAGTGGCACAAAACATTGTCCAAGACCCTGCAGCGACAGCTTCGAGGCAAAGCATCGCCGAGCCAGGGCAAGTAATATTAGGCAGGGAGAAGATCAGGCTCAGAGAAGAGCCAGACACCGTTCTCACCGCCACGATGATTGCGGACAAAGTGTGTTTTGAGGGGTTCGACGCTCCGAACCAGGCTGTCCTCGACTTGTTTCATCCTCCCGGTTTCCATGAGGATGACCTCATCACGGCTCTGGGAACGGCTAGCATCCACATCATTGCTGCGTGCTATCGGATCCTTAGTGCTAAGCCAGCAGACGAGTCAGCATCACGGTGGCCGGATGAGTGGCATCCCTTCGCCGTAGCCTCCTCAGAGCGTATCAGGAATGCCAGGCTGTGGATGCTTCGGGATCTCGTCGGGATATGCCTGGACATTGCGGCCAAGGTGCGTGCGTGGGAGCAGAAGACAGAGCGCGATGTTCTTGAAGCTGAGGCTGCTTTGAGACAAGAAAGGGAGGCCAATCCACCGGACTTGATATCTGATGTGACAGATACCTCCGAAGGTAGTTCTTGACCTGGATTTATTCTTGCCCTGGCGTTTGGCGTTGTTGATGTGTAGGACAGTTGTATATTTGATGCCGTAATTTGATTTGATTGTGGTCACTTCTTGGTGCGTATCGTCATGCTGTGTATAACACGATGCTCCGTCGGCAGAGACCCAGGATTAATCGTAGCCATGATGTACGCGCTCGCTGTGGCGCAGGCTACGAGGCCGGTGTATCTGGAGGACCTTTACGAGGCATCGTGTTCGTCTGGTCACTGTAAACTCCAAGATTCTTGTGGTGGGTCCACGGCATGTGGTCTCGACGGTAGCAGTCCTTGTCATTATATACGCAGCGAAGTGATGGAAGTGTGGTTCGATGGGAGATGCAGTTCGGAAGCGCGGTCCAGATCGAAGCTTAGCCGCTTGGCGGAGCCCCTTCCCGTGGAGCGACGACTGCGAAACAGACTGTACCACCACCCCCCAACCTCACGCCGTGTTGCACAGCGCCCTTCCGCCGCCACGCACCCTTCTTCTTGCCCCGTACCCTCAACTCACTCTGAAGCACACGTTTTGCACGCACTACCGACACGGCGGTGGTATTCGACACTCCGCCGGAGCGAGGCGGTCAGCACCCAGCGCCTGCGACGTCCGAGAACATGGCCTCATCGAGCAGCAACGTCGTCGGCGTGCACTACCGGGTGGGCAAGAAGATCGGAGAGGGCAGTTTCGGCGTTATCTTCGAGGGCACCAACCTCCTCAACAACACCCAGGTCGCGATCAAGTTCGAGCCGCGCAAGAGCGATGCCCCCCAGCTACGCGATGAATACCGCACGTACAAGATATTAGTAGGCTGTCGTAAGTACAACCACGTGATAGGAGGACACTGAGAGTGTAGGCGGCTAACATGGCGCGTGTTTTGCAGCCGGTATTCCTAATGTATACTACTTCGGTCAAGAGGGTCTCCACAACATCCTGGTAATAGACCTGCTCGGTTCGAGTCTGGAGGATCTGTTCGACCATTGCGGCCGGCGCTTCTCGATCAAAACAGTGGTCATGGTCGCGAAGCAGATGCTGTCTCGAGTCCAGACAATACACGAGAAGAACCTGATCTACCGCGACATCAAGCCCGACAACTTCCTGATTGGCCGACCGAACACGAAAGCTCAGAATGTCATCCACGTCGTCGACTTTGGCATGGCGAAGCAGTACCGAGACCCGAAGACGAAGCAACACATCCCGTATAGAGAACGAAAGTCGCTGTCGGGCACAGCAAGATACATGTCCATCAACACACATCTGGGAAGAGAGCAATCGCGGCGAGATGATCTCGAGGCACTGGGCCACGTGTTCATGTACTTCCTGAGAGGTGGTCTGCCTTGGCAAGGGCTGAAGGCTGCAACCAACAAGCAAAAGTACGAGAAGATTGGTGAGAAGAAGCAGACGACGGCGATCAAAGACCTGTGCGAAGGCTTTCCAGAAGAGTTCAACAAGTACCTCTCATACGTGCGAAACCTTGGTTTCGAGGACACTCCCGACTACGATTACCTTCGAGAGCTTTTCACAAAGGCACTGCAGAACACTGGTGAGGTGGAGGATGGCGAATACGACTGGATGAAGCTCAACAACGGCAAAGGCTGGGACCTGTCAGCGCGAGCATCACAGACGGCGCCACATCGAGAAGGACCAGAGGTATCACGAGTTGCTGTAGCAGGCGGCCAACCGGGCGGTCAAAGAGGATCGAAGGCGCAAATATCAGCCGATCGACTAAACGCAGAACTTCCGAAGCCCGGCCAAGCACGACAAAGCCAACAGCCCGTCAGCAAACAACAGCCGCGAAGACACCACAACAGCCAAGACCTGGCAAAAAGAACGAGCAATGGCATGCAGCTCGATGCACCCGACGCAGCAAGCACGGCTCCGCAGTTTGCGAACAGCACCCCAAACTTGCCAGGCCGGCTTAGCACCCAGGCGATGAACTCACGGCAACCCTCTGGCGTGCAAACCCAGCAGCAGACTCGGCCGGCACCGCAGCAGCAACAGCAGCCGGAACAGAAGGAGGGCTTCATGCAGAAGGTCTTGAAGGTGCTGTGCTGCGGATAGGATCGCAAGCGTGGATTCCGACGTCGCGGTTCGTCATATTGGGATCTCCTCACCCTGGCGAAGCATGCTGAGACTTGACGGCAGGCAAGCAAATCATCGACTACCTGTTCCCGTGAATGGTATCCGCAGAGGCTAGCCTAGATGCACTCCGTTTCGTCTTCATGGTACTTGGTTCTTCTGGACACGGCTGTACCATATTTATCGCACAACTCATCCTTTTCTGGCGAGCGGCTGGCGCGGTCCCACAACATCCTTTCCCCCATGACCCCTCACGCGCCGGCTCCTCTGTGTTACCATTCGGGTACAGGCATTTCATCGGCGCACACACTACACCCATCCTTACCCCACGTCCCTCTTGAACGAGTGGGACAAACTTTCCCGGCGCTGCGCAACGGCGGACAACAACAAAACTGGCTATTCTGGAGGAGGACTACGGCATTGGCGAGGTTTGGATTCCTGTCTTGGACTCAGACGGCGGGACCTTTAATATGACAACAGGCTACCTTTTGCGGCCATCAAACAACACGGATGGATACTGAGCGCTTTCTGGCGCTCGCCTGGCTTCGCTGATTCTGCTACTCAAGAGCTGTTAATGATATTGAAATGGGACGGCTGCTTTTTCATACAGGGGGGCATCTCGGAGGAAAAGGGACGGGTGAAGGGAAAGGATAAGCGTTTTAGCAGGCGTCTCTCAGCGGTTCGGTGTGTGTTTATGAAGATAGCGTGCGTGCGTGCGAGAGAGCCTTTGTAATGATTATACTACATTTTCGAGAAGACCCCATTCGTGCATGCATCTTTTCCAAACATTCTTCATCGTCTATCCAAATCTAATGCTGTATGCCAAATCCACTAATCCCCATGCCCCTCCGGCAGTACCAGACCGTCCTTACACAACACAGCAACCTGCTTGAACAACCGCCTCCAGCCCAACGGATCGCCCTTGGCCTTGATAAACCGCACCTCCAGCACCTCCAGCCCCGTCTGCGTCTGCATGCCAAGCTTCTCCACCACCACGCTACCTTGCAGTAACTGCTGCCGCGCATCGACGGTTTTGAACGGGACATTCACCATGCGCATCCTGCCCTCTAGCGCTTCTTGGGACGGCGTGGGGACGGGGATGTTGAGGCGGTGGAGTGCGGAGAGGAGGAGCGGTAAGAGCTGCGCGAAGCTGAGGATGGACAGGAAGCGCGCCAGCGAGTGCGAGGGCACGATGTCTTTGAATTTGCGCGCTTGTTGGGTTAGCGTCAGGGGCACGGAGGGGGTGGCGGAGAATTGGGACATGGAGGGGTCTTCCGAGAGTTCGGCCAGAAAGGCCGCGTGATCGATTTTTGAGGCTGGGAGGTCCATGTGCGAGGTCAAGGGCTGCGATGCGCTGATACCGGCGCCCAGTCGAGGAGGCGCTTCCCAGTCGAAGGTCACTTCGGCGACGGGGGTTTCTGGCTGGGTGGAGGCGAGTTTTGTCCAGGCGGGGGGTTGGGAGTCGATGTCCATGGCGTCGGGTTGGGATCGGGATTGCTGTTGGGATGCGGGTTTGTCGGCGGAGAAGTCGATGTGCAGGCTCTCGAGCATTTGAGTGGCGAGTTTGATAGGGTCTCCCACTTTGCCCTTGTCGTTGAGGTGGGTGTTTTGCTTTGTGAACCAGGGATGTTTTCGTACATCGGCCATGGTGAAGCGGTCTGCTGCGTCCACCCTCAGCATCCCGCGCACGAGACTAACTGCCGCGCTCGGCACTTTTGTCCACAGCTCATCTTGCGGCTTGCCCTTCGACGTAACGTAGTCGTGATACTCATAGCTCTCCTCCAGCACCGGCGAGTCCCACGGCGTATTTCCAACCAGCAGCACAAACAGCACGATCGCGCAAGACCAGATATCCGTAACCGAAGGATCGTACCCAGCCTTATCCTCCCCATTCTTCCTCTTGCAATTCGCATTTCCCACCGCCAGTATTTCCGGCGCAATGTACGGCGGACTCCCGCATACCATACCACAAGACTTCCGCTTCCCGCTCTTTAGATCCAAATACTGCGTCGCCAGCCCGAAATCTGCCAACTTCAAATTCCCCTCTCCATCCAACAGCATGTTCTCCGGCTTGATATCTCGGTGCGCCACGCCCCTGCCATGACACCAGGATATCGCAGCGCATAGCTGTGTAAAGTAGAAGTGTGCAATCTCCTCTCCTACGCCCTCATCTGCCTCGATCTTGTCGAAGAGATCACCGCCTTCCGCAAGCTCCAGCGCCAGCCATATCCATGCTGAGTCCTCGCCGTAGGTGATGAAGCGGACGATGTTGTCGTGCGGACAGACGTGTTTGTGGAGGGAGAGTTCGATGTGGAGTTGTTTGGGGCGTAGGCGGCCGGCGCGGTAGGCGTGCTCTTTGTTGATGAATTTGACTGCTATGACTGGGCCAGAGGCGTTCTTCGGGGTGGCTTTTCGGATGCTGGGGTGGTTGTCAATACCCACTGGTTTCTGTAGTATTGGTCTGGTACATACCTTGCATACGCTCCGGATCCAATCGTCTTGGATATGATTCTGAAGGGCAAGTTGTTGGGCAGAGGTGCGACTTGCGACTGTCGGTCCCGGTCAGTCCTTGAGTACTTTGGTGGAACGACACTTCATCTTACTCCTGGTGGTGCTCCCATGGTCCAACAGTATGATGTTACGCGCAGTCCAAGAGAAGCATGCAGCTAAAAGGTACTGGACAGATGTATCCCAACGCGAAGTGAGGTCTGTTTGGATGCACCCAATACTTGACGCGAATTAGGCAACTCCAAGCCGAGGAGAAAACAAATCCAGCACAGACGTAGCAACGAGCGACATCCACTTCAACATGCACGTGAGAATTGTTGACAAAAGGTATGTTCGGGTCTCAGCATCTACCACAGTATTATTGTACACGCTCCAGCAGAGCCTGTCCCCAAACGACAGCCTCATCAAGCGGCATCCATAAGCCAGCTTTCGGCACAATGGCCCTCCTAGGGTATCCTTCAATCTCTCCATCTAGGCGACATCTGGTCGCGGCAGCCACTACCATGCTTTCGTTCAGTCTTGTAAAATGCACAACACTCCCAGCAAGCGCCATGCCGCTTGATTCCCTTCCGTTTCCAACGCCGGCCGCAATGCTCGCAAGGAGAGCTGAGATGAATAAGTGGCTGCCGTAGAAAGCCCCCTTCCAACGCCAGACGCCGGGATGACACAAAGAAAATAGTCCGGCTCGCGGTTGAGGGTCGAAAAATCGCCTCTTGTTTGGTGGCAGTCTGATGCCAGAGGAGTGGTGCGTGTCGACATGGCCGGTGGGACAGAATATGAGCGAAGGTGCGCCGAGAAAAGTCGGTGGCCGATGTAGTCGGTTTCCTTTCCCCAGTCCCGAACTTGGTGAGGCGATGTCGTGAAGTGTACGTGCTCATCGGTTGACGATGCCCGCTCGCGCTCAGCTAACCGAAGCAGCGGCGAAGTTGTTGATCAAGCTCTCGAGGTTACGCTCCCGCAGCATTGCCGCATACTTGGGCTCCCTGAAGAACTTCGGTACGGAGTCCTGCAACGCTGTCAGCATATCACTCATCACCATACGGGTTCGGTGTAAACTCACGCTAGCCATCAACTTAAAGACGCTACTCTGCGCCTGATCGAACAACATCGCCACCTCATCCAGACTATGCAGCATCTGCTCATCCTCGCCCACCGCCCTCGTCATCCGGCTCGCAAGTGCATTTCGCAGGTTATGGTCGATGTTGAGCTCGCAAGGTGAGCCAGGGGCGAGGAAGGCGTTGTACAGGCTGTATGCGGATGCCAGCGTTTCCCGGATCAAGTCGAGCTTGGGTGGCGCGCCGTTGCGTTTTGCCCGCTCGTACTCGCTCAAGAACGCCTGGACTTCGACGTAGAAGGCTAGGTTCTCCTCGCAGTGCGTCTCGGACAGGTACTCTCTGAACAGCAGCCGTAACGCTGGGTCGCGCACAATGACCGTCATCCGGTTCGTGTTGGAGTCTCTCGACACGCCTTGCGGTAGGCGTTGCTGCGCAGTGGCCTCTCCGTTCACAGCTCCGTTAGGCTCGGTGATCCAGCCAGCTGCTCGCATGCCCTTCTGTGTCACCGCGTACATCGAATGCTTCGAAGCCACAAACTTGGCGCTTCTGTCTTCGCTCGCCGGCTCGATCAAACCGTAGCTCATGAAGAAGTTCGCCAGCTCAAACACCTCGCGCTTGTCGACCAGTGTGCAGCAATTCATCAGCCAGTCGAAGCCGGACTTGCCGGTGAAGACGTATGGCGAGTCCTTGTCTCCTCTTCTCGCCCGCTGCATCCGTACACCCACTAGTCCTGTAGCGTAGTCGTTCAGGGAGTCGGAATCTGATGCGGTGGAATTGGACTTGAGATTCGGTCCTGCATCGCCCGCGAACCGTCGGAAGATCACATTGATCGTAGACGCATCGCTCATGATCTTGTCCGTATCCGTCTCGCGCTCCAGAATCACCAGCTGCATCATGTTTCGTGCCGAGTCTAGCAGCTCATTGACGTGCCGCTGGTGTATGCCATTCCGATTGCAGAAGCGTCCCAGCACACACATGCCCTTTGGCGTGAGCTGCCATACCGAGCTCTTCGAGTTGAAATCCGTCTTGCCCTCCACTGACTCCACGAATCTCGCCTCCAGAAATCTGTGACATACCGACCGCGCCATCTCTTTCGCCATCGAGAACGTGGTCGTCGTCGTGGTTGTGACTATTCTTGATGGATCCTTTGGATCTGGCATGCGGTTTGATTGTGAGAACTTTAGCGAGCCAAGGTTCGTCATGGCTTCTTCTGTGGTAAAGGTGTGTTCGATTCGTGTGAACCGTACTCGATGGGGTGTGAGTGGTAGGCTGACCATGAGGGTCGAGAAGAGGTCCTTGAAGTCCTGCGGTTGCAATGATTAGCTTCGTATCCATGGGAGAAAAGTATACCATAATTGCTTTCGTGTGCTGGCGCTGCAGTCGGTGCTAATCGACATGCCTCTTCAAGCCCGCCATGCCCCCTTCCACCAAAACATGCCAGCCAATGCCAAACAGGAAGCACATGTCAACGAATACACGGATGGAAAGACTTACTCTTGTGAATGGCCGCTCATCGTCCGTCATGCGGAGCAGCTTGGAGGAAGTTTGATGCATCATTCGTGGCTTGTTCTGAGCCAGTCGCTGGTAATGTTCCAGTGCTGCCGCCGAGTCGTAATCCCTCTGAAAGTCACTGGCCGTGGCGAGCCAGAAAGATGCGCGGGACGGATAGTCTTCTAGAGATTTGGCGTCGGACTTGT
Organism: Saxophila tyrrhenica; assembly: GCF_035928015.1. NCBI lineage: Eukaryota > Fungi > Ascomycota > Dothideomycetes > Mycosphaerellales > Extremaceae > Saxophila > Saxophila tyrrhenica. The sequence continues at coordinate 1,172,786 of NW_027041738.1, read as the reverse complement.
CAGACAACGTCGACTCAGAGCTGCTGTTCGACAGCAATGCCAATGTCTCGGGTCGCTTGTGGCTGGCCGCACGCAAAGGCGAGACCTCTGGTATCCGCGGCGGGACAGTCTCGCCTTGCGGCTTCTGCGCTGGGTGAGGGTGGTGTTGGATGCTCCCGCGCGAGCGTATGCGGCCTAATGATGCTAAGCGTGAGTGGCTGCGGGACTTTATCGACGGTGCCGTCTTCGTCTGTGAATCCAGAGTGGTGTCGGTGGCGAGGCCGCCAGCAGAGGTGGTGGTAGCGGATGAGGAGGGAATGGGCGTCGACGGTGCGAGGTGCGGCGTGCTGATTACGTCAGGCGCATGGGAAGAAGGGGAACTCGTGGCGTCGCGTGGTGGTGGACGGGCGGTGGAATGCTTATAAGGAATGCGTGAGGCAATGGTAGAGAGGGCGGAAGGCATGGGAGTCTTGAAGCAGCAGGGCGAGTGGGTCGCTGGATATACTAACAAGGGTTGGACGGCAAGCTAGCCAGCACCACGACTCTTACTCTCACGCCGCAGGCCAGTGCGGTCAGATTGTGTGCTGATCGATGGGCAGAACATCCGTGCTCTCTCTCACGCTGCTGCTGGGGTCCGAACTCAGTGCAGGCAGTTCGCCAGAGTGGAGCTGGGCCGGCACATCCAAGGTCTGCAGGGATGGCAGAAGCATGCTCTTCTCGTGACTACACATTTTGTCGAGACGAGGCAAGCGCCGCCGTCGGCCAACACTGTCTGGCGGCAGCGCGACTGGCCGGCGCTGCTCTCCTCTGTGCTCGACTGTTTCATCTCGACGAGCATGCTGTCTGGGACGGTTACGGGTATGCATGTCGAACTCTACGCCTGACGATAAGACAAATTCCCCCAAGGCCAACTGCCGGCGGCGGGCAATCTTCACAATCGGTCTGCTCCTCCATCTCCTCCACAATGCATCACCATTCACAAAGGATCTACGGCGACGCTCTGCTTCCAAATTCGCCATTGCTGCCGGACGCTACGCTGCACGCAGCAATACCCCCGGTCGGTATCCGGCATCGTTTCAGTTGGCAAGGCTGGCGCTCACCGTCCCTTCCCAACTCTAACAGAACTTCTCCTCACTTTCGTGACAATTCCGAGCCTGGCGATGATAAGCTTGCATTTGTGTGAGTAACAGTATCCAGAGGCAATACCCAGCATCGCAGTGCGCCAAGAAGGCCGTCGATGATCCGCGGTCATGGACGACGGCGAGGCATGCAGATGAGGAGAGCGGATGCGAGCCGCATGCTGCCTTTCGGTGGAAGACGAGCGTCGACGTGTCTCAGCACGAAAATAACTAAAGTACTGTGAGATAATGCTGGTGCAGCCTTCCACGCTGTCTCGCAACTTTTGACAGCTCGTGTGCGAAACATGCACCACCAATGCACGATCAACGCCATTCCCGCCGCAGGCTCGCCGCTCAGCACGTGGTGCCTCGTGGTTAATCTGACCAGCGCCGGTCCAATCATACCAAGGCCTTCCATGTCTCTGCATGCAGCTGCACTGATTCAGGATGGCCACCAAGCTCGCATCGCAACGATTGCGAACTCGGCGGAAGCACTCCTTCGTTGCCCTTGTGACTGCTGCAATCCTCAAGGCGAGCGGTGCGCTAATCTCGAAACAAAGCCGGCGATGCCGCCTTAGCCGGCCCCATTGCGGATCGCGACACTAGAAGCAGCGTGGAAGAATCTCGTGAGCTTCGATGCTAAATCTATAGATCATCTTAGGTAACGAGAGCACGGCCGCCAAGAGGTGATAGTGCTACAAGCACTGGAACTTTGCGCAAAACGCCAGCCGCCTCTCGAAGGGTCTCTACCGCCCCTTTACCTGAAGCTCGGTGTTTATCACTGAAGGAAGCAAATTACGGAGGAGGTAGGCAGGTCGCGGGGGATAGCATGCTGAAGAGATGCACTGGAAGGCGGAAGAGGGTGCATCGTCCGGCGGTACCGTTCGCTCCTCGCTCCTCGACCCTCGACTTGCCGATGTTGTAGCACCTTTCGTAACAGAATCATCGCACACCCATCTGGAGAACAGCAGATTGCCTGCAGTGCCATGTGCTGGCTTGCAGCTCCACAGCCCGAGAGATCCACGAGGCTGGGACCATGTAACACAGCGCGAGTCATTGGAAGACGAGTTTCTCCGAGGCTCTCTGCAATACCGCTCCACAGCCGTATGTCGTGATGCTCAAAGGCCGTCAAGATCTCCCTTGTGCGAGGAGAAACCGCACAATCTGCAGACATTGGTGTCGGTGGTTTTACTGTGTTCACTCGCACACCCGCAGGCATCCGCTCAGCACAAACGTAATCGTGTCCGCTTTGGTGGGCTGTCATCCCACCCACACCATCATCACAAATTTTGGAATTATCCCTACATTTCGCCCAGCCGGCCGGCAAGATGGACTGGCCCTCTGGATCGTACCAAATACCCATCAAGGCCGGCGCTTATCACGCCCTCTCCACACTTTCGGTGGCTTGCCCAGACACGACGGCTGCCACGTGGTCGCTGAACGCCTCCAAACGCCATCCGCGCTCTAGAACCATGAGAAACTTCCACTCCTCGGAACGGAACACATTCCTTGTGGCACCCACCCGAATCACAACGTGCATGCATTCATCTCAAGACGCACAAGCCTTCTCAACCACGTGGCGATGGGTAGCACAAGACCAGGGTGTCGCACGTGGCAATCTCCACCTTGAGGGTTGTGATGCGGTGATGGAAGGATGGGTCTCTGCAGTAGTGTTGCGTTGGAACGTTTGGTCGAGCCGCGATGGCGGGCCTGCCGACTTGACTTCCATGTTCTTCTTGTCACGATGAGCAGGGCTTCAAAGCCTTCGACACACCTTATCTCGTCTGATGATACGCAATGGATCGATCGCGCAGGCCTGCTCCGTACGCAGGGCCATCGGGGCTACTTGCATGAGCTGCATCCATGGTTGAAGGATGCCCATACTGCGTACCAAGGATCGTGAAGGCAGAGGTCTGCAGCAATACGAGCGGGCACCCACGGTATGGTCGACGCCAGGAGATTCAAACAAATTGTTTCGGCTTATCCGGCCACGTTTATGGTTGCACGAAATGGCCGATGCGTCGCTTCTCCTATGGATCGTGTCGGGTTGCTGATGGTGCGCATCATCATGCATCGAAGTCCGCATGCCGAGCATACTGCCGACAGTTTCATCGGGCCAGCAGGATAGAATGAGGCGTCTGCGGAACCTCCTCATCCCCGAGCAATGATAGTCCGCCAACGAGAGTAACGTGGCCTCTTGTTAGAATCGTGTCTGGGAGAAGACACCTTGAACCGCACCTCAGACTGGATCTGTCCGGTGCGCTTTCACTGCCACTTGCCTGCCCAACGCCGACGACGACGAAGCCTGGGTCGCCTGATGAAAGGTGAGTCGTTGCTGTCACGGGAACCTGGTCACTATCGCCACTATTTTCTGAAGAGGATGTCGCACAGCAAATGCTTCCAGATGGCCCCTCCGGTGCCGGCAGGTATAGGTGTTCGACTACCACATTTTCAAAATCATGCCTAGTGAGCCTAGCTGCCAGGCTGTTAGTCGGGACTCAAACGCAGGTGTTTCGGAAACCGCGACCACCATGGAAGGCCTGTCTACGCTTGCGAGGCCCGCCAACGACTCGCTTGCCCTCATCCGAGGCCAGATTCTTTTGCTACGGCCGGGATAGCGTGGGATGAAGAAAGGTGAGACAACTGCGTGTTTTGCACAGCATCTCTCTTTTTCTTACCGCGCTCTTGTCAAGTCTCGCAAGTTTCGCTATCAAGTCTCGCTGTCAAGTTTCGTATTTATTCCCGGGCCGGCACTTTTATAGCCGGGGCCATGACATGGTCCTTGCTGCTAGCTGTCAGCAGTTTAACCGCGACAGCTCTAGGACAAACGGACGCGAACCAAACCACCGCCATCATGTGATGCTCACGTAACTTCCATCGGCGATCGTACTGCGAGAGAATCCTTGACCATAACGCCGCAGCGTCGCATCTCGGTCAAAGCCGAGGGCAGCTGACCAGTGTCGGTATGCCGGGCTGGAGACAGGCGAGATTATTACCTCCTACTCCATTTCCGAATGCATCGACTGCCGACTTCCGAATTCTGCTGGATGCTGATACGCGAGGCTCGAGCCTGACCACCACGCAGGGCAGCCGGCAAGACGCTCAAAGCGGCGAAGGTGTGATGAGACATGCTTGATCACACCACTTATACGCCCGCCGCCTACCTGAAGCGAGAATGTGAACCCCCTCACAGGCTCGGAGAGCGAACATCCGACGCCGAGCTGCTTGCATGCATCGACCGAGCGGTGTGTGTGTCTGCAATGAAACAGCAATGTCAAGCTCGGATGGACCATGTCCGGCTCGATGAGGCCAGACGAAGCTCGCGTGTAACGAAGCACGATATGTATTCCCGGCCACGTCACGGCATACTGCTCTATTCGACGCCATGGACATTCCGAAGCCAACACTGCACTGGATATGAGCCAACCTTGGCTTGAGCTACCTACACCACACTAACTATATACCTGTCGCTTCTCAGATATGCCAAGTCAACAGATCGGCCTTTTAGGCATCTGGAAACCACCACGGGGCCCCTACCTCACTTCTGCCAAGTGATCAAGCCATTCTCGGAACCCTCCTCATCATCATCCTCGGTCACAGAGAGGTTATGTTCCTTCCTATAATTGAACTCCTTCCTATTATTGAACCCGATTTCTGGGTGCACATGGGTGTTCAGCGCATTAGGTGCAACCCCCTGGGTTCGACGGAAATCAGCTTGAGCGGCTTCAATGCGCTCTTGAGTCATGATACCTCCGCTTCCGATGTTGGCCCAGTTATGCACTTCCTCAACCGCTTGCAGGCACGTGTGAAGCGTGTACCGGAGAAGGGACTCAGGTGCCTCCTTGATCCGGTCTGCGCCATCCGAAGTTATCGGCACCCAGATGCCCAAGTAAACGGCCGCCCCTGTGTGGCCGTCCCCGACTTCCTGAAGGCGACTGCAGTTGTCGACTATCACCTCGCCCGCGAACTCGATTGCGGCAGCCAGGTCGTCGACGCCGGGATTCAGCGCAGTGATCAAGGCCATGTTAGGACTTGGAGCACCATCCACGGCGACTTTCGACGCCATGATCTTGGCCGCCATCTTCTCGCCGGTCGTCACGCCGTACGTGCTGTGAGCTTCTTGGGGAAGAGCTGGGGTGCTCGCATTGTCGCCCAAACGGTTCTGGCTGGCACTTCTGGTGGTACGACTGGGGCTAGTACTGTCGCTGGGGAAGAAGTATCGGTCCTCGTTACGAATACTTTCTGGTGAACGGGTCTCTTCAGGGGCTGGGACTGCGAGTCGGTCGCTGCCACGGCCCCTGGAGTTGTTGCGGCTGGCATCTCTCGCATTGCTGTGGCGCCCACGACTCGATCCTTGGCTCTCGGATTGCTCGCGGTCAGAAGAATCGTCCATTGCTTACTAGGTCTCGGCTTGTAATTGGACTTCGAGGATGTATATGGAACGGCTGGGTACCAGTGGAAGGTGTGGACTTCGCTGGAGTGAGCTCAGAATGTGTTGGAAGAAGTTAAGGAAGAGAAGTTGAATGTTACACTGAGATAAGTACTTGCGTTCGAGGATGCCAACTCATACTCGACTGTGCTCTATGAGCCATCCTTTGCGCTACGCATATTACTTGCTCAGCAGACCACGGTGTAGCAGACAACAAACGTGTGCGAGCGTGTCTCGAGGCACGCCATTCCATGTGCTTCCAGCTGCGACACATCGGCGTACAACACAACGCTAGCGACACTCAGGGCCAGGAGATTCCGAGAGATGTTTCGTCCACTTAGCGATGGCTCTAACTACACTGCTTGTGCCATCCTACAGTGGACTTCAGACAAGATTGTCACGGAGAAAATATCCTTGATATCAAGCTACTTGTACTGAGATCCAGTGGCCACCTGGCCTTGTCGCTGGAGTCTGCATATCAGACAGCAAATTAGCTAAACTACTGCTAACAAATTGAAGCAAGTGTACGACCAGCATCCACTTACAGCTTTCACCACTCTGTGTCAGCTGACCGATCCAAGTCCCTTTGGCTCCAAAAGCAATACAACAGCAACTCACCCTTGCTACTCTTTGGTCATTTTCTTCGTGAAGTCGAACCTAGGATCCTTCTTCTCCGGATTCGGGTTGACCCAATTCCAAACCAAGGCAGCATCTTGCATGCACTCGAAGAAGTACTCCCGATTCTTCTCCTTTGAAGCCTTCCGGTCCGATAGGTAGCCACCACTGCTACGAGCGTCGTACTTCCGGAAGTCCTTCAAGAACCCTTCACCAACGGACTCGCCCTGGGCCTTCCTCATCGAATCGCAGGACTTTACGATCCAGTCGCTGCCAATCTCCACGCCATCAGCGAGGTCGTCGGCACTGGCGTCCAAGACTTCGAGCATCGACATACTTGGATGCTGTAAGCCATCTTTTGTCACCTTGTGAGCAACCTTGCGGGCCAGATCGGTTTCTACGTCTCCCTCCATGTTCGGACGCACGCCGTATCGCAGACCGATCATCTCTCCGTCGCTGTACTTGGCCCTCCACTTGGAAACCGCTGAACCGTTAGAGATTGACAGTCCGTCTAAACCGAGGAGGTCGAGGTCCATTAACATGTCAAGTGAGAAGTCGTCAATTGTCTTCGGGATCTCCCTCTCCTTTCCATTGTTTTCGACAAACTTGTCCGTATGTTTTGTCTTTCCGGTAGCAGACAGCTTGACCTTTGGCTTCGGCTGCGCGGGCTCCGACGGCCACAGCCCATATTCTCGCTTACTCCAAAAAGACAGACATTCGGCAAGGTCGTTCAGGCACGCGGCAAAGAGACTCAACTCCTCGCCCGTCTCCGCGGCCTTCCAGATCATCTTGGAGTTTTCAAACATCACCATGATGCAGTCCCAGTGCGACGTCATCTTGTATGTCCGACTCAAGATCCAATTCGGTGGCTTGGAGTCGCCGTCGCCGCGCTGCACCTTCATAATGGTACCGTTCATCGACACCAAAGCGGTGTTAAAAGCCCACGAAAGAGTCACGGTATCAGGCTGGATGTCTTTCAGCAGTCTCAATGAAGGAGGTTTCTTGCCCTTGATCACAGCACTGGCAATCTCTCCGGCGGCGTCCCATTGGGGACAGTCGATATTGATGCCATACTCTTCCCGAGCGAACATTCGTCTCTGGTCTTTCTCGAGAAGCCCCAAGAAGTACGGGTCGTCCTCTGCTCGTTCGGCCTCCCACAAGTGTTGCTTGAGATGCTTGGCCCACTGGCATGCCAGTGCTACTTCCTGCAGGCATCCAGAGAAGAATCGCAAAGCTTCTGGATACTCTTTGGCTGCAGCCTCACGACTGGTGCCAGGAATGAGCCGCAGATCCTCAGGGAAGACATTTTCCGCTTTCCACTTCACCCAGAGACCGTACGCTCGAACAGAGACCTCCTCCGGGGCGTTCATGTACACCTCAAAGAACACGCCTTTGACATGCTCGGCTGTGGTGTTTACCGCCTTCTCGATATCCGCCAGGCTCGGGGCGAGATGGACCAGAAGCTCGAGGTCAGGAGGCTCTCGACCATTGAGCATTTGAGGCGCGATCGTCTGCGCTACCTTGTCGTTACTACGCTCGTCGCTGGACCTGTAGACGCTGTAATCGACCAGGGCCCGGAGGTTGAGCTTGTACACATTCTCGTTGAAGGGTTTGTACACTCTGTCGGGTTTGCGGCAGCCAGAGCAAGTGGCTTCCTTGCAATTCGTGCAGGTTTTCGGCGCCATCATGGACAGCGGGAGTGTTGTTTGTTTGGCGAAAGACCTGTTATACGCCTGCTGTTTGGTAAGCGGGTATAGGTAAGTGGTGATAGGAGCTCTGAGTCTCGATTGACCAACTTATACACTGAGCCATGGCTTGTAGAGTAAGTCCCGAAGCAATTGACAGTAGTGAATGACGGAAGACTGACTGTGCAACAGCAAGCGCCTCGAGACCAGCATGACCGCGCCATCGCGCGCCTTCACTGAAGCACACAACAAGCTTGAGTGTCACAGGTCTGTCATGGGCTGCGCGAAGCCGTCGGTCGGTGTTCCTTGAGCCCAAACAGCATGGCGAGGGCCTCGTGGACTCTTCCGACCCTTGAGCAATGCCACAAGGTCGATGGTGAACGACTGCTACGGTAAAGCCTTCTGCTACGAGACCACGTTCCAAGGGCGGATGCCCTGTGGGCCCGCTACTACTTCGCTGGCGACCTCTCCAATATATCTGGCACCGGTCAAGCTGTAAGTGCAACGAGCCTTTTCTAGTAGCTTTTTTTGGCGGCTGTCCAGGTCATCGGAAGAGACGGATGTATTGTTGGCGCTGCACTGAGCGGCAGCAGTGCTACGATGGCAGGTATTCGTCACATACCATAGGTGGTGGGACAATATCTGCTCACAAATCATGTTTCAGATGCTAAGCATTTTATTTCATGACTTACTATGCTGCTGCTTGCTCGTGCATAAGCATACGGCCGACCCATCATGTCACAGCAAGCCCGCTCGAAAAGTCTGCCAGATCCCATCCTCCTCACCCATCTTCCACCTCTCACCGCTTCTTCCTCTTCGTAGTCAACCAGTCCACCACCGTCTTCACTGGCACACCCAGCACACTACACTGACTCTCACTCCGCACCACCTGTAAATACTCTTCTTGCGTGAGGTAGTATTCTTTGCCCGGTCCCTGCCTCCAGTCCACAGCAAAGATCGTGTCCGGGTCGATCGGTGAACCCGCTCGCTTGAGCACTTTGGCTGATGCTGGGGACTACTTTCCAATCAGCAACGCCCGACAAAGAAACCAGCAAGGACGGGCGACTTACGATGAGCCTAGCCATCACGACACACCCGTCCTTCCCCAAAAACGTCTGCGCAAACTGCTCCACTCCCCGCACATCGTTGTGTGATGCCTTCCGTATTCCCTTCATCAGCGCTACAGCCATATCGATCCATTCCTTCAACAGTTTCGCCGTCGGCATCACCACAACCCTCCCGCGGCGCACGATCATGTTGATCTGCTCATGCAGCGCCAACGCGGCGTAGACATACGCATCGCTAACCTCACGCGTCTTCATACCCTCTGCCTCCCTCAGCTTCGCGGTGAAGAAGGCGCAGTGGACCTTTTCCCGCGAAGTGAGCGGCTTCGAGAGCGGCGGCTGGACGACCTCCACCACGACTCTGTCCTTTCCTCCCATCGGGTGAGCGCCGCGCGGATGTTCTTTGTAGCTCCACGGCTGCTTGCCAGCACTCTTTGCAGCCAAGCCTGCGAACAGCTTCCTGCGCATATCGCTCACCTCCCCTTCCTTCCCTGTCAGACTGCAAGCGCGACACTTGCAAACGAAGCCGTAATTGCTGTGGAGATGAGTCTTGCGATCCTCTCTCGTCCCTTCCAGCACCAGCGCAATGTAATTGAGGAATATTTGCTCGCCCTTGCCGATGCGCTCCAGCGCCACCACTTTGCTGTCAGACTCTAGATCCAGGTCCGTCATCTGGGCGTTCGGAGTACAGGCGTGGTTGACCCGCGCGATCTTGAAGAAGAGTAACACCATGTCGCCATGGCCGAAGGCGTTAGCTTCGAAGATGCGCTTGAGGCGGGAAGGCGAGGGGTAAGGTCCTTCGTGCAGACTGAGAAAGGTCTTTTGATCGGTGGAGCTGAGTTCGGTGAAGGCGTGTTCAACGTGTTGAGCGCTCACGTCGGGGCCGTTGCGGAATCTCATGGCGAAGGTGTCGTGCATGATGACATCGCCGGGGTCGAGGGCGCGTGTTGCGAAGACGCCCATGCCGGCGCCGGGGGCGGGCTTCACTTCGTAGGGGTCAGACATGGTGCCGTGTTAGGTGGTGGCTGACCGCGACAGAGTCCAGTGTTTGTGGTCGCGGACCGGCTGAAGGCTGCGCGGCGAGTGGTGGTTGATGTTCGGACAAGTTGGTACCGGGGTGAGGTGAGGCCGGGGTGGCAGCCTGGAGGAAGTTCCCCTTCACCGAGCAGTCAGCAGCGCGACCAGACGCGATGGAAATCGGCATACACGCGCTTTCCCGCGAATAGTGAAACAAAACCGGCCCACAAAGATGAGTGAATGACCAGACCAGACCGGCCGGTGAGGATGAGTGAATGTTTTAGTGAACACTTTCACGTGTTACGACACGCGTTTGCAATAACTTCACCGACTGGCCACCTGCATGTGAAGCCTGGGCTCTCTGCAAGCACCCTTGGCAAGCCGTCGAAAACAAGATGAACGTATCCCGAAGGCAATTGAGTATCTACCTGCCAGCATCGTCAGCATCCTGCGACACCACCCTAAACCGGAGGACATACCTTGTGAGAACCACATACTTCTCAAGGGTTCAGCGAGCCACCCAAAACGAAGCTCAAGACTCACCACCAAGCACAAGAGACCAAATGGTGTGCAAAGAGATCTCCATTCAACAACCACAATCTACCTACTCAAACCCCCCTTTCTCCCCCATCACCACCTCCACACTCAACATCCCTTTGCACGCTTTTCATTCTCATATTTATTCAACGACCGCCGCCTCCTTCCCCCTAAACAACATTCACCATCCGCACGCAGTCTTATCCAGCTCCCCGGCCACTGCCGTACTCAGGCCCGTCTTCTGAGCAACGACCGCGCTTTTCTCTGATTTTCGACTTCATAGCAATGAATGCCGTCTGCACAAGCTTCTTCAGCAATACGCACACCCAGCAGCGATAGCCGTCCCCTTCTTCGTCTGTGGCATCTGCCATCAGCAACTGCCTCAATCCACGACCGTGCACGTGACTGTTGAAGCTCACCTCCTTCGTCTGCCGTCTGCAGTTCCTTCAATCCCGAAGGCCTCGTGTTCTCCGTCGTTCGTCGTTCGTCTGTTAAGCGAAAGACATCTCCCTCGCCTTTCCATTCCTTCTGTTAATGCCTGCTCAAACGAGAACGAGCTGCATCCTCTCTTCTTGTATCGACTACGGCGCATTCTCAGCGCGTAGTCCGCGCCATGTCTGATGTAGGCGCTTGCTTCGATAAGCAATAATCTGTCATCGTCCAGCTCCGCGACGGTGTTGTGTCGTCCAGAGAAACCAGCGTCGTACGCTCATGCGTCTCGTTCTCCCTCTTCGTCCGGCCGCACGTCTCGCGGCCTTGAAGCCGCCACCGAGGCAGTGATCTGTCGGCCATGCGTTCCTTTCAGAACGACTGAAATGCATGCACCCTCCATCCAAGAAATCCATATCCACCATTAATGCCAAAAAGATAGCCATCCACCATATTCACCCCTCCACCTCATTTCCCCTCATCCCCCTGCCCGCCCATCGCACCACCACCATGTCCGGGACTCGGGCCCATCGCCGGCGCCGCATGCCCTCCGCGCGGCGTCATCTGCGGGTAAGCGCCCTGGCTCATCTGCCGGTGCTGCAGGTGGTAGGGATGCGGGACGCCGGGTCCAGGGAAATGCGGCGGCCCCGGCTGTTGTCCGCCGGGACCCATCTGGCCCATGTTCATGTTCATGCCTCCGCCCATCATGCCGCCCATGTTATGCTGGGGCTGGAAGCCTTGGTGGGAAGAAGCATGCTGCATCATGTGGCCGGAAGGCCGAGGGCTGCCGGCGTAGCCGCCAGGGTGCATCTGGGGTTGGGCGTGCGGTGGCATGGGAGAGAAGTTCTGCTGTTGGGGGTTGTGACCGGGGTGTTGACCAGGCATAGGTGCGCCCGGCATGAAGTTACCGCCGTGAGGTTGGTTGGGCATCGTGCCGGGCATCATCTGTTGGTTGTAGCCCTGTGGCGGTCCGCCGCGCTGGAAGCCTTGGTGGCCTGGCACTGAGGTATCATTAGTAACGGCATCCCGGTCGTGTGGATGACGCGACTTACTCTGGTTCTGCGGATGCATCATCATGGGCCCGTTAGGCGGCATGTTCATCTGCCGGTACTGCATGCTCGGGCTCATCTGATACCCTTGCATCTGCTGTCCGGCAAATTGTGGCATCGGCATCCCCTGCATCTGTCCGTTGAACGCCATCTGCTGGTGTTGGAAGCGTGGCGAGTTCTGCACAGAGCCGTTGGGTCCGAAGTGCGGCATGCCAGGCCCATAGCCCTGCGGGTGAGAGTGATGTGGTGGCGGCAAGAAAGGTGGGCGTTGAGAGGGTGTCGGAGGCTGGCCATGCATGTGAGGTTGCATCTGATGAGCATGCGGCATCTGGCTGGTGCTCTGGCTCGGCGTGTGCATCTGCGAGTGTGTCTGACTGGGAGGTTTGGGGATGGAATCTTGGTACGACATGTTCATGTGAGCCTCCTCAAATGGCCAGGTTGGTGGGGTGCGGTACGGCTGTGGAATGCCGCCGTTCGTAGTGAAAGCCTTCTTTAGCTCTTCAGGGTGCTCTGCCTTGAGCATACGCTTGAGGGGGTTGGTGGCTTCACTGGGCCCTTTCTTGCTCTTGCGTCCGGCGGGCTTCTTGCCCTGGAAGAAATCCGCAGTCTCGGTGACTGCAGGGCTAACTTTGCCCTGGCTCCGCTGAGGGCTCGGTGATACACCGGTCGGCGTGAAAGTGCTGGCTGCAGGGCGGAACTCGAAAGCTTTGGCGCCTGCATTGAGACCTTTGCTTGGGCTCAATGGACCAGCGTCGACAGGAGCAGCAGCTCGTGGCGGAGGGATGCGCAAGTCGGCTGGTAGTGGCTGTGGTGCAGGGATTCCGTTGCGACCATATGGGCGGCCTTGTTGAGAATTGCCTGGCCGCTGTTGTGACTGCATTGGGCCAGAGAATTGAGGGATCCGCATATTGGGCGCTGCACGTGTTCTCGATGGGGCTGGCTGAGTGAACGAGGTACCGGCCTGTGAAGTAGCCGTGCTGGCCTGTGGTGCTGTGGCAGCGGACTGTGACGCTGCGCTGGACTGTGCAGGTGAAGTGGCACTGGCAGCCTTGCGCTTCTCCCTTTCGCTACGTCGAGCAGCGTCGTCCTCTGCAGCCTGTTTGGCCTTTTGCTGAATTTCGATTTGCTTCTCCCGATCCTTTGCGAGGATGGGCACGAGGTCATCAGGCACCTCGCTCTTCAACGTGAACATTTGGGCAAACTTCCGCAGATCGTTAAGCTTAACCTCTTTGTCGGCCTTCATGCCCATCTTCCTCATCTCCTGCGCGTTCTTAGCCTTCAGCTTCTCATCGTTCGCGAACCGCTTGAACTGGTCTTTGACGTTGCGGACGTGGTCTTCAGCGGTGGTCTCGGTGGCCTTCGCTGCGCTCTGGCTCCCGTCCGTGACGTTTCGGCTGCTGCTGGTTTGCGACGTGACTTGCGAAGTACTGTCGGGGGTACGCAGGCCTGAGGCATTCTTGGGTGTTTGCTGCGCAGTCGCCGCCGTTTGCTGGGTCGGTGCTGGTGACGGTTTGGCCAGCGAAATGATGGCGGGATCATAGGGAGCGCCAGGCACAGTGGGTAAATTCGTGAGCGGGCGTTGCGATGGCGGCACGTATGCGCCAGTGGCTCGCTTGGGTAGGGCGGAGGTCTCCCGCTGCACGCCGGAGTACTTCTCTTCCTCATCCAAGCCCTCACCACGCTCTGCATCTCTGCGCCTCTCCTCCGCTACGTGAGCGTTGGAAGGAGCCGAGCCTTCGATCTCACGAGCGATCCTGGCGGCTTCGGCTTCACGCTGTCTATAGCGAGGATCGTCTCTGTTGATCTGGGTCGTGTAGATGTTCTCATCGTACGTCGATGACACTCCGTACATGCGCTCGTTGGCAGCGAATTGATCCCAACCAGTCTCGCCCGAAGCTTCGAGCGACATGTCGATGTTCGAGTCAGCGCCGGCATCCCAGCGCTGCAGCTCGCGCTCACGTGGTTGCGAGGAGTCTCTCGCGGAGATCTCTGTGTCAGTGCGGAAGGACGAGCCGATGGAGCCTGTAGTGGCGTTTGTTAGTCCTAGGACAGTATCACAAGAGGTATCTGTCATACCATTCTGCACTGGCTGTGCCGCGTTGAGCTGGACACCAGGGACGTGCAAGTCGACGGTGTCTTCCTTGTCGAAGATCATTTTGTGTTCTTCTCCTTCGCCAAGGTACTCGCTCGTCGCATCAACGTTCCCGTTGACCTGCTGCGGGGTGTGCGTCCTGCGAACCATCTTCAAGACGTATTGCTGCTTGTTACTCTCAAAAGAGCCGCCAGTGAAGACGCCGGTGTACTGCTCGCCGTTCTTTAGTGTGACAGTGGCGTCGTGTGACTGCGGCATGAGGGTCAGTATAATGCGCACGTGAGAAGACGTGGAAATTGTTCAGCCACTTACAACACAGTTTGCTAATAAGAAGAGGGCGCGATCTTGCATGAGCTTCTCCGTATTCGAGTCGGCGGTGCTCTTCAGCTGTGACGGGGTTTGCGGTTTGGGTGTGGAGGCGTGTGTGCCGTTGGGTGTCGAGGTAGATGCTCGTTGTGTGATGGGGTTGGTGCCCTGCCAGGCCCGTGGTTGTGGAGTTGATTGCTTTCTGTAGGCGAGAGGGATCAGCAACTGTTATAGCAAGTGGCGCATAATCACTGTGGGGTCTTGCGACCCATGGCAATGGTAAGGCGAGAAAACTTTGCTTGGAGGGTACGGGCCATTGGGACGAGCTCGAGTGGTAAGCAGCGTCTCCACTCAATGGCAGCAACCAAGCAACAGAGACGCAATTGTAGAGTGACATACCTGTTCTGGCCGTCGACGGGGCTCGCCGTCTGCTTTCGTGCGCCGTCCATGGCTTTTCCGGAGCTGCTGTTGCTCTTCGCTTGCGGTTTCGAGGAGGCCGCCGGTTGGGTGGAGGAAGTGGCCTTGACGGCGTCGGATCCGCTCATAGCAGCCGCGGACATGGCCAGTGGGCGGGTGATGGAAGTGGGATGGTGCTTGCGTGGATGTCGAAGGGGTGGTGGTGCTGCTGTAGTGGATGCGTCGGTCGGCAGCACAAGCCGCAGTGAGCTCGGAGAGCAGCTCCCTCCAGACTGCCTCTGCTTCGGCGACTCGCCTTTTCGCCTGCAAGAAGCGACAGAAGCGACGGAGCTTCCTCTGACGCTTGCGGAGTATCAATGGGGGAGGGGGAGAAGAGAAGGGAGGAGTGGATGGTGGTGTGTCGGGGAGAGGAATTGGGTGCTTGCATGTGCAGAAGTGAGGTCGTCGTGCTTCCTGACCCTCAGCGTGCGCTAGCAGGGGGGGACCGCCGGCCGCTAAACCTTGGGCTGCAGCTGTGTCGGGAGTGCAACATTCTTTACCACATATATCTCATGGAATATTGGTTGGAGATGCTATAGACAAGAAGGATAATCGAATGGGAACAGGTCTAGCGAGACACACGATCGACTGATCCTACAGGACAGCGTTGGAGTTGAAAGACGAGCTGTCGAGAGCATGAAATCGAAGGCGAGACGGGGTTGCACAAGCCACAGGATGCTTGCAGGAAGGGTCACCGATGCAACACGAAGATGAGGCGTGCAGATGAATACACATAGCAGCACTTATCAGACCACATGATCTCGTGCCACGTGAGAGCATCTGAAGACGTATTCTCTGGTACGAAGGTACATAGATATTGTTGTGATATTTCAAGATCGAATGTCTTTGTGCAAAGGTATTCTAGCCTCCAGCAACTCCTGCAAGCCACGCTGAGCTTAATTCGGAGCGAGCATCCCCTCTGGCACCACGGCCCATCTCGTCGTGCTGGGGACTTTCGAGCGCCGGCACAGCACCACCCACGCCTTGACGTTCGTTGGATGGGCGCGTGTTGTTGCGAGTAATGTCCGTCTCGAGCGCGCACTCGGCGCAAAGATCGACATATCGTGGCCCAGATGACGCCGGAGGAACGAGCGATGCTGGGGGGTCGGCGGGCAACATGGACGCGGCATCAGACCCTACGAGGAGCAGTGCAGGCTCGGGACGATCTTCGGGGAGCAGGTCGAAGCAGAACGTAGGCGTTACAAAGGACAATCAGTATACCATACCCATCCAGTGCTGACACTCTCCCCCAGCCGCAGCAACAGCTCTCCACCATCGAAAAGTCCGTCACTCACCTCCTCGTCGCCACCAAACAACTCCTCGAAACCCTAACCCAATGGTCGCGCGGTTCAGCCTCCGAAGGCGAGGTCAGCGATGTCTACGTCCGCTTGGGCTACGAGTTCAACATAGCATGTCGGGCATTTGGCGCTATCGGCGTGGATACCTCAGACCTTGGCCCTGTCCCGGACTTGTTGCGAGCCATACTGGAGGATACTTTGAGTCAAGAGGCCAGCCAGGCGAGCTTGGACAAGTATCTGCCACGGATACGTGATATCATCATCAACCTCCTGCACGGT
Source organism: Saxophila tyrrhenica (assembly GCF_035928015.1). NCBI lineage: Eukaryota > Fungi > Ascomycota > Dothideomycetes > Mycosphaerellales > Extremaceae > Saxophila > Saxophila tyrrhenica. The sequence continues at coordinate 1,156,433 of NW_027041738.1, read as the reverse complement.
CTGAAGAAGAAGCAGCAGCGGCTGCGGCAGAAAGGGACAACATCGTCGACTGCGAGTGGGAGTGGGCAGAATGGCTTACCGCCGCGGCAGGCGAGTGTGGCGAGCAATCTCAGCGCGGAGAGTCAGGTCAATCAGCACTTGGAGGAGTTTCCGGCGCGGACACAGAGCAGTCGGTCGTTTGCACAACGGCAGGGGAGTGGAGAAGTGGCAATGCCTGATCTACCCCCTCGGACTACGAGTGCGCCGGGAAGGCAGTCGCCGAAAAGAGCTGCGAACTTGAGTCCCGCGAACAGTATACACCAGTCTGCGAGTCGAGATACCATCGCTTCGGATTCGGGGTCCTCAATATCGAGCAACGCCATGCAGAACATCCCTGTCATCGCTCCATACCCAGAGACAGACACGATCCCGACAAATACTCAATTTGAGCAACCACCGCAACCTCCTCCGTTACCTGGCTCAGGGTCACCATCAGTCGACCCACCACGCCCCCCTCCGAAACAGAACGATGCACTCAGCGCACTGCAGCGAGGAGGCGAATTGGAAAGACGAGCATCAAGACGTTTTTCCGCCTACCAGATCCAAAAGCACCTTGGAACGTCCATGAACGGCATAGCGGCCATCCCACCAGCACAGAACTCGCCCATCCCGAATAGAGGCCGGGATGCGCGTGAGTCGCTCAATGCCGTTCGCTCGAGAGGGAGCGTCATGCACAGTCGAGCGAGGTCTCGCAAGGAGGCCGCTGCTGGGTACGAGCCGTCGCCGAGCCGAATCAACGAGGTGAGACGGATATCGGAGGAGAGCGAGCAACAGCAGCAGAAGTCTGCGCCAGAGTTGCATCCGCCGAGTAGACCCTCCGTGGAGACAGAGTTGGATAGCCCAAATGTCAAGACTCCGGAGGACAAGCTGGGCTCGTACCCTTTCCCGGACACACCAGGGAGTCCGCAGAAGTTCAGCGCGACTCTCAATGGGCCTATGGAAGAGCCTTATATTCCTGACGGACCTTCGCAACAGCTCGAAAGACGAAAGACGCCGACGCCGAAGCGAAGTGCTTCGCGCAGAGCGGTTGTGGTAGAAGAGCAACCTCGCACGCCGCCAGTCTCGCAATACGTGCCTGAAGGATCGCCGCAGCTGGGCAAAGAACTGACTTTGTTCTTACAATACAAGTCCAAGATCAAGAAGTTCGTCTTGCCAGACGGCGGGGACTTGAGTCTGGCTCGTCTACAGCTGGCTTTTATTGAGAAGTTCGCTTGGAATACGCAGAACAACGGAACAGATCTGCCAGAGATTTACATCCAGGATCCCGTTTCTGGCGTGCGGCACGAATTGGAAGACCTTACCGATATCAAAGAGCGCAGTGTCCTCGTCCTCAATATCGAAGCCTTGGATGAAGTCAAGCGTCACATTGACGATGGCATCGGTGGCCTGCGTCGAATTGTGGAAGGAATCAAGACCAGCGTCGAAGACCAGCAATCCGCCATCCAGCGCGTCTCCGACCGCCAACAAGATGCCGCGCGAGAAATGGCAGGCTTCGTAGCAGCTGGCCCACCCACCACTGCCCCTGCTCCTCGGCCGTCTTCTACCACGGCCACCCCGCCTCCTGGCATCAGACCATCCGCGTCGGTTGGGAAAGACAAGTCCAGCCAACTAACCGAGATCCAGTCCCTCCGCCGCGATCTTGCCGTCGTCCGCCAAACTTACACCACCTTCGTCTCCTCCATGCAAACCACAATGACCACCCTCCGCACCCAAGCCGCCAACGTCAAAACCGCCGCTTCCATCCCTGCAATGCCTTCCGATCCTTCCTCCGGCCGCGCCTACGTCGACAAAGGCAAATCCTCCCTCAGCCAAGACTCCGAAAGCATCGTCAACCGCGTCGACGACCTACAAGACCTCGTCGAAGACCTGCGCAAAGACGTCGTAGTCCGCGGTGTCCGTCCCCTCCCTCGCCAACTGGAAGGCGTAAGCAAGGACATCTCCACCGCCACCGCAGACCTCAAGAAACTCAAAGAGTTCCTCCGCCGCGAAAAACCCGTCTGGACCAAGATCTGGGAGCGCGAGCTCCAAGTCGTCTGCGACGACCGCGACCTCCTCACCCTCCAAGAAGAACTCGCCGTCGATCTCGAAGACGACCTCGAGAAAGCCGCCGCGACCTTCGCCCTGGTCGAGGAAGCCACGCGACAGCAGAACCTCACCGCGCAGAAAGACACCGGCGCCCCGATAGGACCAGGCCAGCTGCGCTCTTCTTCCCGCGGCACGGCGTTCGCGATCGACACCGGCGCCGATCCGCGGAAAGCTAAAGATAGTGTCTTAGGCGAAGTGCGCGCGCTCCAACCGAACCATGAAAGCCGACTCGAAGCTATCGAGCGCGCGGAGCGCGCCCGCCTGCGCGAGCTCGAGAACAGGGCAGGCGGGGAGTTCCAGAAGGAACTCGGCTCGTTCGTCGAAGAAGGGCGGTTGAAGAAGACCGGCGGCGTGGAGGAGGTGGAACGAATCCGGCTTGTGCGCGAGGAGAAAGCTCGGAGGGAAGTTCAGGAGCGGCAGCGTGAGCGGATGAGGCAGAGGGCTGAGAAGGAGGCAGGGGAGGCTAATGGTGCGCCGCCGGACGCTGGTGCTGGTACTGCGGAAGGCGGGTTGGAAGTCCCAGCGAAGGAAGGCGAGGAGAGGGCGAGTAGTCCCGAGTCTGCAGTCGGGTTTGTAGATGCGAGGGAGGAGGCGGGCACGCCGGCGAATGAGACGGCGAATGAGAAGGAGGGAGGCGGGTTGGGCTAGGAGCCTTGTCGGCGCGACTCTTCGAGGGGGGTTTGGGAGTGGGAGTGGGAGAAGTGGTGAGGGTGGGGTGGGGTTGGTGATGTTGGGTATTGTGGATTTAGCGAGCGTGCTGGAGCTTAGGGGTTGGGTTTGTTAGGGCGGGGAAAGGGGTGTATGTAGGTACGTAGGAGTGGAAGGGGGTTTTAATTGAGTCGAGTGTTGCACGGTTTGAAGCTTCTTCTCGAGTTGTGTGAAGGCTTTGTGAGATGTCATCAGCACTTGTGGATCGTGACGCTTGGTTCGAGAGGCGACATCTTATGCCCAATCCATCCTGCCTGTTCTCGAGCATCAAGATCTCAGCAAAACACATTGTCCAGATGCACGAACCCACTTCCGATCCTCGAGAAGCTTCCCAAACATGGCCCTCCTCTCGAGCGACTAGATCCCCTAAACGCACATCCTCCGGACTCATAAGCCCACTTCCGCCCCTCGAGAACCCCACCGTTTATACCAACGACCTCTCCACCACCCCCCTCAACCTATAAACCACTTCCCGATCCAACCCCTAAACCCCCTTCCTCCCCCCCACCGCCCCCCTACACTCCTCCCTAAACCTCCCCCGATCAAACCGCCCCCACTTTCCTCTAACCCTCGTCTTCACCCTCGCATCCCGCTTGCACCACTCCATCTCCACCTGCACCAACACATCCCGCTCCGTCGTCCACGCATCGCTCGCAAATTCCCTGAGCCGGGCGGACTGGATGGCTGCGAGGTTCTGCTCCGCCGTGCCGTCGATCCAGGCGCGTGTGTCGCGGCGGGACTTTGAGACGCAGTCCTCCGCCGGAGAAGAAGGTGGTTGGTTCGGCTAGGAGCATGTTGAGCTGGAAGGGGAGGGTGAAGTAGAAGATGGGAAGGGCTTCCTTCCGGATCAGACTGCTGACGCGCGTGACCGGTGGTTGTTCGGGGGCGTGCATCGGCCGGGGGTAGTCTGCGAAATGGAAGGTGTAGATCATCATGCGTAGCTCAGGCGGGAGGTCCAGGAAGCGATCGAACGTCGGGTTGTCGTCTGCGGTGACCAGGGCTTGCTGGAGTCCGTGACGGTACCCTTTGCCGCCGCCTGGGATAGACAAGCCCCGAGAGTGCATGAAGCCTCTTAGGATGGTGCTGGGGATGCTCACGTAGCTCAGAAGGCCACGATCTGTGCGGTCGAGGTGGAGGAGGAGCGCGGGTTTGTTGGTTTGGCCGCCGATGTAGTAGTTGCGGTCCTTGAGGAGTTGAATCATCTCCTTGGCCGACAGGTGTTCGTAGTTGGGCAGCTTCCAGTAGCCGCCTGGGGTGGTGAAGATTGTGTTGTAGACGGTCGTGCTGGTATAACTCTGGCGAGCCACGGTGGTTAAGCTATAGTTGAGAGAAGGTACGGTGATGATTGTTGTGTGGATGGAAGTAAGGGGGGTGGAAGATGTTATTGTAGTAGCAGTGCAAAGGACGAAACACCTCCCTCATATAGCCACCCCCAAAACCCGCAAGGTAATCCGACCGCCTCATTAAGCACGTGGAAGCAAACCCATCCACGAAAAAGCAAAGCCCAAGTGAAAAATGCCAGATGCACCACTCACCAAATTTCGCAGGCCAGTAACATTTCCTCCCCTTCACCCAGAGCTCATCGCTGCTTCGCTATGAAACGCATGAGGGTGGGAAGCTTTGACGTCGCGTGGCGCAGGCTTTTGCATTCACTCCAAGTGTGAAAGTGCTTTGGGAGGGAGAGGATAAGAGCAGGAGGGCTGCTTACCGTGTATTGTCGCCTGGATGCTTCTCTTCCATTATCTCCAAACATGATAGTGTCTTGTGGAAGAAACGCAATGCTCGCTACAATCGCTACAGACAAATAATAGACATTAGCACTCCTGAACAACAGTCCATCGTTGTTCCATGCTCTTCTGACGTGGTGGTCCGACTCCTTATCGCTATACGTGTCCCGAGGTGGCGGAACCTCTTTTCCAAGTCGCGTCCCCAAAGCTTCTCCAGCCTCTTCTCCCTTGTGTAGGCTGGTCATCTACAACATCGCGAGACCGAAGACAGCAGCCACGATGCCGCCGGCAGGAGTCAGACCGCTCGCGGCACCAGAAGACTGTGCTGCCGCCGAGCCGCTGGCGCTGGCGCTCGCAAAGCCGTTGTGCACGACCTGCCTCGTGGTCGTGGTCGCGGTGGAGGAGGCGGTGGCAGCGGTGGCAGCGTTCGCGGTCGTTCGGCCGTTGGATTGCGAGGTGGAGCTGCTGGCCGGGTAGCTGTACACATCGTCAGCATGCTATGTTCCACTGTACAGCTTGTAATGGTATCTCGTGGGATATCTTACGCCTCTGCAGCATTACACCACTGCGTCTGCTGTTGCAGCGCCGACGCCCTCATGGGGTTGGACGTGCAGCTGTTGTAGCACGTCAAGACGTTCTTTTGCGCAGTACACATGCATTTCCACGCGTTCGCATCGCAGGCGTCGAGTTGGACGGAGGTGTTCTGGAGGCAGGCGGCGATCTGGCTGTTGCAATGGTCAGTACTTGTTGATCAGCAAGGTTAACTAGGGCGTGACGAACTCATCGATTGCACTACCGCAGCCGGAAGAGGTTGCTCCAGAGGACGTGCTAGGTGCTGCTGCGGCTGCTGCAGATGAAGAGGATTGAGCGGCAGCGAGGCCTGCGGCGGCGAGGAAGAGGGCGGTGGTGAACTGCATCTTGCTGGTCTGTTGTTCGGGGGTGATCGACGTGGAGCTGTTACTGGGTATTGTATTCTTGTACGTGTATCTTTAACGACAGTCAAGAAGCGAGTGAAGAAGGCGTATGTGCGAGAAGAACAGCTGAATGAAGAGGAAACAACAACGGGCGAATAACAGAGATATGAGTGAGGCAAGCACAGTAAGAGACACGGCTCCCCCTTGTATAGAAAAGTCTGGGGAGGTCAGCACAGACAGCGTTAAGCTCAACACAAGTCGCCCGCCAGCCTCCAGCGGTCGGCATGATTGGCCTCGACTGCGGTGGCGTCCGAGTTGCCTTCCGCGCCCGCCACCGCTAGAGATGAAAGAGGTTGGAGCGATGCAGGTGCATCTCGTGAAAGCGGTTCTGGTTGCAGGACGCACAGCAGATGTGTAGCTGCAAATAGAAGGCGTTGCGTGTACCTCTCGGTCTGCTGATGGTTCTGGATCCCCAACCACATGCAGTTGCAATCTACATATCGTGATGCCGAGGATGTTTTTGGGCTCGGGAAGCTGATGTTTGAGCGTTCATCTAATCGACGTTGAACCCGAGATTTGGGCCGTTTGATGATCAGATTCGGACGTGGGATGCCGAGAGCTGGATCGATTCATGCAGGGTATCTTATCCTTTCAGTCACGTGGATGTCAATGGTGCCTTTCGTTTTATTACATTCCATTTCATTTGACGAACTTTTGGATGCTACAAAGTACTCTGATCAGTAAGTACTAGTGGTGTGCTTCCAATCCGAGCATGTACTAGCCATGTCGTCGTAGAAGCTGTAACGTTGGTCCTCAAGCATTCAGAGCGGGCGTGTCAGCGAAAAGCGCTTTCGACATCGCCTCTGGGTACCGGCCACCATGAATTTCAGCAGCTTCACACGCCTTGCGGATCTCCTGCTCCTCGTCCTTCGATAGCTTGACCTTGAGCGAGCCCAGGTTCTCCTCCAGACGCTTCGGGTTGGTGGTGCCAGGGATCTGCAGCAAGTCATCAGTCCACATCTTCCAAACCATCATCCAGAGCAGGCCAACTCACCGGAAAGAAGTCATCGCCCTGCGCCAGAATCCACGCCAGCGTCAACTGACTCGGCGTGCATCCCTTCTTGGTCGCAATTTCAGTGATCTTGTCGACCAGCTGCAAGTTCTTCGGGAAGTTCTCTTCGCTGAAGCGCGGGGCGTTCTTCCTGAAGTCGCCCTCCTCGAAGTCCTTCGGGCTGCGGATGGTGCCACCGAGCATGCCGCGGCCGATGGGCGAGTAGGCCACGACGGCGCAGCCGAGCTCACGGCAGGCTTTGAGAACGTTGATTTGCGGCTGCTCGATCTCGAGGGCGAAGGGGCTGTGAAGGGTCGGTAAGTGGTTCGTTAGGTTGAGGATGAGATGGGCGTACGAATACTCGATCTGCACAGCATCAACGTGATCGATCTTGCAGGCGCGACGGAGCGAGTCCTCGCTGCACTCGGAGAGGCCAATGTACTTGATCTTGCCCTCCTGCTTGAGCTGCTTCATCACTTCCTACATAGACGAAAACCAATGTCAGCGGCTGATTAGATACCAGGCAGAGACCGTGATCAATAAACATACCATAGTCTTCTCGACCGGCGTCTTACTATCCAACCGATGCACGTAGTACAGATCCACAAACGGCAGCCCCAGGCGCTTCAACGACTTCTCGATCGACTCACGACAGTACTCGGGCGTGCTGTCGACTGTACGACCGCCGTCGGGGAGAGCTTTGTTGGCGAACTTGGTGGCGAGGAAGATGTCATCCCGCTTGCCCGGGTTCTTCTGGAACCACTGGCCTGTGAGTCCTGGTCAGTATGACCGAGGCTTAGACGGCGGGGCCGGAAAGCAGGAGACGTACCGATCAAGTCCTCGTTATCGCCGTACACGTCGGCAGAGTCCCAGAACAGCTCGCCATCGTTGTAGGCCTTGTCGAGCAAGGCGAAGCGCTCGGAGTCGGGCTTGGGCTTGCCGTAAAAGGCGCTCTGCCAATCGTTAGTTCTACATACATCGTGACACAGTTCACACGAAAGCATACCAATCCCATAGCTCCATACCCAATCCTGGTGACCTGAGGGCCATTCTTCCCGAGCTTTGCCCGCGGCAGCAGTGAGCCCACCTTGCCGCCGGTGGCTTTGGAGAGAACTTCTTGTGCTTTTTGTGCCATGGTGCTTTTTGTGTAGTTGATCGAATTGGATTGACAGTGGATGTTGAGAAATTGAAAAAGAGAGGCATTGAGGTTGTGGTTGTTCGTGGCAACTCTGTTGTAGGCTTTACATCATCCCTCGTCGTTAACGGAGTTAAGAGCTTTCGTACTCCAGACTTCATCAGCAACACTTCGGCACTTCCAGGTAGGCATGAAGATTGCACATTGGCTGCTAAGTGGTCCCTACTCGCATTTCAATTGCATCAAGTCATTCCGTCTTATTTCTGCCTGCTGAGGTGACTTCAAGGATGAGCAACAGTCTCGCTCGACAATATCCAGATCTTGTCTCTACGTCAGCTTGTCCTTATGCCGCACCTCGCAGCACCATGAACAGTTACTCTTTCAGCTGGCAAGGGGCTCTCGCCGGCTCTCTACTGTGTCAATCAACGATTGGCCACAGTATCTTGCTCCAGGCATATAAAGCCTTCTTTGTGAAGAGCGACCTCTACCACGGCTTGAACACGCATGTAGTTGGCGTCGGCCATGCGTTGGACTACCTCCTGAAGCTTACAGTCATTGCCGCGGGAGGAGGTGTCGCTGTTGGGACGAGTGAGAAGACTGCAGAAGGTGAGGTGGTGGATCTAAAGGAACAGCCGAAAGTCGATGCTGCTCAGATGAAGGCCAGCATCAAGGATCGGAAACCTTGCGATTGTAGTCACAATGGCTATGGTCCTGGTCTGGGCAAAAGTCTCCTCAGGATCCCACAGTCTGAGCCGGCGGTGCATCATGCTCATGGCCTGGTTAATGGACCTGATGGGCACAGCGACGACGACCGGCAGAAGGCCGAAGGAAGCCGAGCAGCCCCCGTCCGGCCTGGACAGCTCGAGGATCTGAACTAGCCGCCTGGTACATCTAGTTCAAGAATGATCTTTCAAAGGCTGCTCGAAGAGAATTACCAGGCGAGGGCTCGTCCGCTCAAGTTAAGGAATCCTCAAAGGCTCTGTCCGGCAGGACATCGATCATCCTATGGCTGATCAGCGTACTGTGGTATCCTCAAGCCAGGAAGTAGACAGACCTCGCGGTATCGAAGGCACCGAAGCATCCATGGGCAGAGCTGGGAGTTAATACTCTCCCATGCATGATGCACGTCCTGGATGCACTCACAAAGCATGTACAGCTTTTCTTTGTCTCCTCGACTGTGCGCAAGACAAGCAAACCATCCGTATCCAGTCCATATAGCACGAAGGCCGTCTCGACAGATCCATACAGCCACCATATACATCTCGAGTACCCGTATATGACTGCCGGCCAGGGCAAGTTTCGGGGATGCTGCACCGAAGGAATACAATCCACGTTGGCGTTCTGTCCTTTGGTATAAGCCACCGTCACTTGCGCGTGAAATCTGCGGAAAGATGTGGCGTCATGTTTGGATGGAGCGTGTGACTTACGCCCGCGCTTCTTTTACTTCATGATCCGCTTCTTTCCCTCCCCCCTTCAGGGCCCTTCTCACTCTTCCTCTCTGCCACCACCTGCCCACCCACCATGGCGCCTCGCACCGACAGAGGGCGCTCCAGCACAAACGAGGGCGACAAATACGGGCGGCTCAACCGCGTCTCTAACCCAAAGAAGGCAGACCTTCGAAAGCAGCTCGTCGACGCGGGCTACCGGCCAAGGCGCGCTCTTCTCCACGCAGACCTCGAGGAGATGGTGCGTTGCTGATAGTTCGCGACCTTTCCTATGTCCTGAATGCTGACTTGGCTCCTCTTAGGCACACACAAAGATTCATCGCCAGCTCGCGTACCAGAAGTGTCGACGTGAGGCACTTCAGAAGTTCGTCAGGAGCCGTGGGCTGAAGGACATCTCTTTGGACAAGACCAACAAGGATCTAGCTCAGGCGCTCGTCAAGGCGGACAAGACCCGGCAATTCACGAAGTTACTCGACCTCCCGCCAGAAGTTCGCCTCGTGATCGCCGACTACTACCTGAACGACATCAATCATGGAAAGACCAGCCTCCTCTGCCCTACTCAGCCGCCGCTTGCCCGCACCTGCAAACTGCTGCGTAAGGAGGTGCTTCCTTTGTTCTTTCAGCAGAGCAGGTTCGCACTGAAGGTAGAGCTTGTCATTCATCCCATCACCTCCCATCCGGCACCACCAAAGCGCGGCACGTTATCATTCGACTCAAGCCGGTTCATCGACAGCATCCCGCCCCAGAGCCTTCAAGACCTCCGCAGCCTGGCTGTGACTTTCGGCGGCCGGAATCTATCATTTCGCCAGATTCACACCACCGTCCAGATTGATTCCGCGGGTGACTTGATCAAGGCATTCAAGAACCATGCAGTCGCAGTTGACGAGGACGACGGGGAGATGCGTTACGATCTGATCAGCGACATGATGGACAAGGTCGAAGATGCGGGTAAGTTACACTCCTCCATAACGCACCGTCAGCTTGGCTAATACCAGTTCGCAGCTCAGCAGTGGTACGTACAGGCTGTGAAAGAGTACTGGGAGAAGCTGGTCGTCCTAGGCTGAGACTTCGGTGGCGGCTATCCTTTGTAATGGGTGTGTTGGATCCAGGTGTGCGGATGTCCTTTGTTGTACGGGACGTTGTCAGAGACAAGCAAGCCATCTGTAGGCAGGTCAAATAGCACAACACTGGCCTTGATGGTGTCCTGAAATTTGCATATACGCTTTCGAAGACCGAGTGTATATTGTCGAGAATGGACTGCTCACGTTCTGGCTGCAGCCATGCGCAACTGTAGCGTAGGAGACCAACATCTTATTCGGCCTTTACCACCTTCCGCCGTCCATTCATCCATTCATCCACCGTCTACCTTCCACCGTCCATCCATCACCATGGCGCCGCGCATCGCGAAGGCGCGCAGCAAAAGTACACGCGGCAAAGTAAGCACCGTCGCCAACCCCGAACTTGTGAAGCGCCACTTCGAGAATCGCTTCAAGAGCGATAGCCTCAACTCGTTCTGGAGATTCGGCGGCGTCGCGAAGCCGACCATTGGCGACCTTCGCTATCAGCTCCTCACTGTCGGCCACTCGCCCAAGTCAAAGCTACTCCGCGAAGACCTCGAGGAGCAGATCCGAGTCCACGTCCACGGGCAGCTCGCGTACCGGAAGTCAAGCAAGGCCGACCTCATGAAATTCATCTCGGACCGCGGTTTGGTCGTGGCGGAGGCTTCTGGCACGGTAAACGCGCCATCGAAGAAGCAGTTTGCCGAGACGCTGGTTAAGGCCGACAAGGACCGCAAATTCACCCGCCTCTTCGACCTTCCTCCGGAGCTCCGGCTCTGCATCTTCGACTTCCACTTTGCGGATTTCGTGCGCCAGAGGGGCCTGAAATCACCAAGCCAGCCGCCACTCACCCTCACCTGCCGCACTATCCGTCACTGCGCGCTGCCTCTCTTCTTTCAGCAGTGCAAATTCTCCATCGATCTCTCCGTCAGCCCTAGCGACGCGGATTGGCCGGAAGACGCGATCGTCCCAGGACCATTGCACCTGAACCCATCATCCGAAACGTTCTTGTGCCACATCCCACACCGACATCTCAGACACCTCCGCGCCCTGTCCGTCTGCTACATCGACCGCCACGTGAGAGACCGCGCAGCAAAGTACGACGCTGTCTATCATACCACCCGAGTTGACATTAAGCTCGACCGGACCAGCCCACTGCTCGCTGCGCTCCGGGGTCATTCAAGAGACTGTGATCGGGTTGTGAAGGGTGAGCTCACAGCCACAATGCAGGAGATGAACGTGGAGCTGCGTAAGCTGGTGCAGAAGGCTGGTGAGTAAGTCCTGATATCACATTAGCGATGAGACTAACACTGCACAGGTGAAGAATGGTATCAGAAGGCGACAGATGCCACTGTCAGGTATTAGTAGGCGAAAAGATGATTGAGCGGACGAGTAGGATCAGGTGATGGAGAGCGCAGGAATGGCGACGGTCAATGCAGCATTGGTAAGATAGTATTCAGCGCCAGCCGCCTCATCAGCAGCAGCAGCGCACAAGTACAATGAGAATACCCAAAAGTATATCTTACAGATAATACAATACCCCCCTCCACACCACCACAAAGTTTCCCGTGATGGCCAAAACGCCCGAAACACCACGCCATGCTGAAAACGCCCTCTTTCCACAGCGTATGCGCTAAAAGTAAGCTCGAGACACACAGATTACGGCAGTGTTTGGTGGGGATCAAGCATTCCCGGGCTTCTCGTCCGTGTCAATGTGCCAGACGACATAATTAGGAAGACCGTAGACGCCGTAGCCGGCGCGCTTGGCCATGGCCGCGAAGCCCTCGGTCTCGGCTTGGTTCTCGAAGGCGTAGCAGGGGAAGTTGATGCCTGTGCCATGCTGTCAGTAAACTCGATGTGATGGATGAAGGGCTTGGCAGGGGCAAGATGAACGTACCGGACCGGTGGACATCCGCCTTGACGAGGATGTTGACACCGCCGATGCCGTCAAGTGGTATCTCCTGATCTTTGTTATGTCGCCAGTCGCCCATGCGAGCCATGTACACCCGGTCGGTCTGGTATTCATGGTATCCTTCCGCCAAGACGATGTTCTTGTCCAGCGATGCGGCCAGTCTTCGACCGGTATCTGACTCCTGCCACGAGTTGTAGTCGAAGCGGCCCTCGATGTCCTTGCCGTCTACGTAGCGGTGGAACCACACATCTAGCTTCACGTCAGCCTCTCACTCTAATCGTGCTTCAAGCTCCGCAGCCTCAACGTACTCGGCACCAGGATATCCCGATCATGCGCAATGAAATCCTCAATGATCTTCTTCGGGCTGTCCTTGATATCGACATCCCGCCAATACACCCAGCTGTGCTCCGGCTGCATGGCTGCAGACAGCAAGTAATTCCTCGCCCTGCCCATCGCTTTCCTCCTCGGTCCTTGCGCCGCGAAGCTATGCCTGTCTTCCACATCCTGACTCAACGTCACTCCAAAGTCTTTCTGAACTATCTTCGCACTCCTGAAAGGAATGCTATCGGTCCTCGACTGCACCCTCTCCAACTCCATCGCCAGCTTCGCCAGCGTGTCATCCTCGCTGTCTCCAACCAAGAACGCCAGATCGATCAGATTATGCGGGTACGTGAGCTGCGTGAGCAGGTCGAAATGCTGTTCTATGTACGGCGCGGCGTTGCGTAAAGGCGTGAGGATGAGGACTCGCTCCTCGTTGACCAGCGGTTTGGTGGTGGACCCGATGGGGTTGAGGTCTATTCGTTCTATGCTCGAGCTGTTGACTTCGAGCGGTGTATGGTGGTTGAAGATCACAGGGGTCTGAAGGTGGCCGGCCCATCGCGCCTGCTCAGCTGCGGTCATCTCCATGGGCGATTTCGCGGGTCCGAAGCAGTAGAATCTGTACAGCACGCATCTCTGTCAGCCGCCGCATCTCCCCATATCCCTCCCACATCCCCCAGTATATCCACCGTAATGATAGCACTCACCTCTGCATCTCCCCCGCCGTCCCCCTCAGCCCATTCCATATTAGAATTACAATCCCCGTAATCGCAACAAACAGCAGGAACCGCGTGCGCGTCAGGAAATTCCATATCGCCCGCGAAGGCGGGAGTCGCGACTTGGCCGACTTCCAGGTCACGCCGCCTTTAGGGAGCAGCATGGTGTGTGTTCGGTGCGGTGCGGGATGCGAGAAGACAAAAAAAGAGTTCCGCCCAACGGGCGCCCCAGGATTGCGTGTCCCCCCTTCGCGCTTTGCGATGCGCGCCGGTCGTGCTGGTGAGTGTGTTCCAGAGCTGTATTAGCTGGGCGTGGGGGATATGGTCCGGAGGGGTTGGGAGAGTCAATGGGAGAGTTCGTGGAGGTGGTGGAGGAGAGCGTATGGGGTTGTTCTCGAGGACAGATGGACGTTGAAGGGACTCTCCCGAACGGTCTTGGCTGCAGGGATCAGCGCGGACAGAAGTCAAAAAGGCCGGAGAGAGTTCCAGGGTGCGCAACTGCAGCCCACATGAGAGCCTTGATTCAGACAGAGTTTCGGGGACAGTCGCAATAGTCTACCCAGAAATAGAAGTTGTGGGAATAACCCCAAGAGTACCAAATAATGAGGTTTTCATTTCTGAGCGACCAGCGTACTGGTCGGCAACATGTACATACACACACACGCGCTCTGCCGTCGACTCGTCATTACACATTGGCGAAACCCAGCCGTCTCAACGCCTGAAAAATGATTGCCACCCCGGATGATGTATGCTCGCTCGAACGTGGACAGAAAGAAAGACATCGTTGGAGAAATGCATCTCAAAAAGCTGCCCAACCGCAGTCCGATGGTCGCCCAGTACTGTCCAATTCGTGCAATGATCGTGGTGTCGTAAGGGGAAAAGACAGTCGCGCGCTCGCTCAAATGTCGATAGCAGATGTGAGTCGAAAGATGCAAGCCAAAGCGGAAGCAGATGAAGTTGAGTCCAAGATCACAGAGTGGAGTATCGCCCGAACGCCGCAAAAGAATGAATCGTAGGTGGTGGAAGGCGCTCGAATGAAAAAGGCTCTCCTGCCGCCAGACCACTGAGGAGGACCAAGGTTGCGAAGGCTCAAAGACTAGCCCTGAATGCCTGGACGTTCCTCTGGAAAACCCTCTGCGCCTGAGTGGAGCGGCATTCGGCCCAGCTGGCGTGTCCATGAACGACGCAGCGCTTCTTGTCGTCTCCGTTCTCATCGTTCCGGCATTTGTGCCCGCGGTTCTCCAGGAATGTGCCAGCCGTGGGGTCGTCGCTCTCGCTGTCGCGGTATTTGTCAATGATTTCGTGAAGGTTCGCCTGGAACTCAGCTTCTGTCCCGGTTCGTATGGCGGCCTCCGAGCCTTGTTGCAGGAGACCGCAAAGGAGGGCCGCAACCAACTTCATCACATCGATTTTCTTGAACTGCAGTCCAGAAGTGGTGGCGTTGCCGCTGCTCTGCTTGTTGCCACGGAGGATGCTACCGCTGCCAAATGTGGACAGGATATTTTCAAATTGCTGAGCCACTTCCTGGAGGTGATTCCGGTTGGCCCGCTCCTTGTCCTTCTTGCGCAAAGCGCGATGCTTCTCAATCCGGCACCTGTCATGGCCACACTTGTTGCAGTAACCTCCCGAGGTCGATTGGGCCCTCCTGCCATGGCTTCTGCTGCTTCTGCTGGCGGCAGAGAGACTCCGTGGCGTCAAAATCGGTGTATTCGCCGGCGAAGAGATGGTGGAGCAGCTCGCAGCCGAATCCATCTCATGGTCCGTGAAATCGGATACTGGCGAGTTGGCAGCGGGCTCCTGGTGAGCGAAGCCAAGATTCCGCTGCATCTCGGACATGTTGTACGCCTGATGTAGATTGGTCGAGGGGCCAGTGGGAACCGTAGAGTTTCTACGGACACAATTGGCGCAGTACGCCTTGCGGGTAGCGGCGTCGTGGTGGACGGCGACCGAGTTGCAGCCGCTGCCGCTGCAGAGGACGTAGCCCCTGATCGGAGGCAAAGTCTGTTGATTGTTCCTGTGAGCGAGCAGGTCAGTCATGCCGATGTGTTTGGCGAGGTAGGGGGAGGAATACATGTTGGTCTGAGTCACGTTCGTCGAGTCGTTGATGGAGCTTGTTACGGTACGGTTTGGATGGAACACGATTGATTGAGGGCGTAAGAAAGCATAAGACAATTGCCAAAACCCAGGGTACCACCCAAAGACTAACGAATCGGCCAACCCAGTCGCATGAAAAACAAGTAGATGTGAGAGTTGATGTTTGATAGACGAGTTGATGTGAAGTGCGAGATGAGGAAGAAGGAACACTGACAACAGCGGAAGAAGAGGACGTATTTATCTCCCACCTACCCCTGCACGAGCTTCGCTCGAGGTTGCTCTGAACACACTGCCTCCGTGACCATGATGTCGACGCATCGATCAGGAGTTCTTCATCGATCAACATGAAAGGGCGCTTGCTGGGGTCCGACCTGCTCGCTCTTGTGTCTCCTTCCTCATCCGTGATGAGGAGAAGCAGGAAGTTGCAAGGAGAGCGCATCAACCTTTCGCTTGCACGAGCCAGCCTCTCCACCGTTCGAGCAGATTCGACGTTTGAGCCCTGAGGACTGTCGGCGGAGGTGGTTGATCATGCATATGACGGGCCGCGCCAGAGCCGGGAGCAGCGTCCGGCTGTGAACATCCCTTGCAGTAAGCGCGTCGGATGATGAGATGCTCAACCAACCCGATTTTCGAGCTCCCATCGACCTGGTTGTTCCCGGTAAGCTTGCGGAGCCTTTGCTAGTGCGGCAGGAAACGAGTGGTTGTTCACGACTGCGGAGCAATGTGCTGTTGCATCGTCGTCGACCGTTGAGGTTGTTTTGATGCCCCACAGCGCTCTACACCGCAAGAGCACGAATGCAGGTCCGGATTCAGGATCTGATAGTGCGCCTCAAACGTCGATGCAGAGACTTTTCTCCACAAGTCTAGAAAGCAGTTCCATGCATTCTGTCGATTTCGGCCTGTTGCTGTACTGTGCCGGAGTCGTTCATTGCTGCTGCTGCTAAGCGTGAAGTCACTTTCTCCCATGTGCCCGGCCAGATCGCTGGTACTCTCCCGATCGGTGCAATGCAAGTATCCGTTGTCGATACCGGGTAAGTAGGTCAGTTCAAGCGCGTCCCCGGCATAAAGCGACAGGGCATGTTGGCCGGAGCGCTCGGAGGATTGTTGCACAGCATACGCTCGACCCCAAAAGCCGCTGCATTAGCTCTCCACTGCTGCTTGCGCAATATCGGATGTTTATGCGGTGCACCGTTGGGTGGCGGCAGGAAGAACGCCAGTGTTCACCGGGCTGTGGCAGCCTGGCACGTTTGACGGCCGTTTTGGGCGAGCTGTCAATCTGGGGCGTAAGACATCAGAGCACAGCGCCGTGCAGCACAATGGGCGATTGTAACAGAAGCCATCGGCGCCAAAGTCTCAGAAGCAGTCGAAGGCGCGGCGGTTGGCTGGCGGCTGGCCTGCGTGAGCCGATGCACTCGCGGTAAACCGTCTGTCTCGGTGTGCCAGAAAGTGACCGATCGCCGGGTATGCTGGCAGAAGTGACGAGCATCGAGCTCGACTGAAGTTTGGTTCTTCGCGCAGCGGCGGCAGTGGGGAGAAGTCCCCGAACGGCCTAATGCTGCATGCAGGACGCAAGGCGTTTGGATAGACGAAGCACGCGCCCGAGTGGCGATGGAGTGTGTTGGCGAGGTCGGAGAGTCCAAGGATCTTGAGAGGTCGTCCGAGCATGTGCGGTTTTTGAAAAAGGCATTCCGCAGAGTCAGATGCGACGTGTTCAAGCATGATCGGATAGGTACAGGTCGAAGTGAAGTCGTGAGCTGCTCAGAGTCGACCAATGCCAGCCCAACAGCCAGCGACTTCGCTGCCAAGACATATCGAGAGCGACGAGACGACACAAGTCGCACAGAGATGGGTGTTCGCTCCAGCCGTTGTACGACCATGAGATGGAGTCGGCAGCAGACAGGAGCTTGTTTGTGTGCAGGAGGTGAACCGCAGATATACCCTGTCATCGCAGCCATACCCGCACCTCCAAAACGACACGGGCGTGGTTTTGGAAGTCATGTCTGGGTCAAGAATGGAGGAGAATGTTGGAGATTGATCGATGGAAGCACATAGCTCGTCGTCAAGAGGGTTTCCCGTCGATATAGCAAACACTCCAGGCATCAACAGTGTAGCAGGATCAAACTTGCAAAGGTACGTTGCAGCTGAAGGAAGATCACCACCGCTGGAAGAAAGCATGGTCCATCCCTCAACAGGCAGGGCATGCGCAGGCAAGGGCAAGACTTGGGTGTTTGATATCTTCCGTGAGAGGCTGTAGGCAGTACACCGGAGTCATAGGCACACTGACTTGAGCTTGCTCAAAACCCGGCAGAGGCCAGAATCGTCTACCTACACGGGAAGTAGATGCACAGGTAAGGGAGAGACTGGGGGTATGTCGATTTCATGTGATGAGAGGCTACAATTAGTCTATGCAATGCATGCTTTCCATTCCCTTCCACAAAACGTGCGAGCCCACGTATGCTGAAAGAACATGGCCGCAATCTGAACGCCGCCGGCACTGCATGGTGTTGGGCTCCACACATCCCACAATCGCTCAAAGTCCTGGACGCACTGATGATGCAACAAACTCTCCTATTATCCTTCCTTAAAGCATGCCAAAGATGGCTGCCACCACACCCATCAGACCAGTCGCGCCGGAGATGTACATCGGGTTGGCTGGGCTGCTGGAGGTGCCGGAACCGCCGCCGCTGCTGGTGCTGCTGCCGCCGCCGCGGGTGCTATCCACGCCCTTCGGGTTTGCAGTGCCGCTCTTGCACGTGTACTTGCCTCTGATGGGCGCAGAACTACCGGCAAGCTTCTGAAATCGCGAGCAGGACGACCCGATGTCGCGCTTCGACTGGAGGTTGAAGGCGCCCTTGACTTGCTGGAGGGATGGCAGCATAACACTGGTATACGATTAGATACTAATCCGCGTCATCAAACAAGTAGTACTTACTTCTTAAAGTTGCCATTGCAATCCACAGCACCGCCAACGGTCTGAAGGCGTGGGAAGCCGTTGATCTGCACCAGATCTGTGTTGTTGGAGACGATGAGACCGCCACCCACTGTCCTCAAAGAGGGAGCAGAAATGTTAGTGAGCATCTCGTTGCTCACAAAAGCCAAGCTCTCACCGACCGAAGTGAGGTTGGGCGCCATAATACCGTCCATGAAGTTGCTGTAGAAACCAAGCGAACCGTTAACCGTAGCGAGAGATTGAATGTTGATGGAAGAGCAGTTGGAGAGGGTCATGTTGGTCGCCCATTCGAGGTTGGGGAATTCGGCTCTGACATCTTGACCATTGGCAGAAAGAGTCAGGGCGGTGCTAACGTTGCCCAGCTGCATGGTGATGTCGTTGAGGAAGTTGTTGTTGACCACGATCAGAGTGTCGACTTCCACGAGGTTGATGCCGTCAAGCGTTGCGAGCACGGTGTTCTCAATGTCCATCGAGGAGACCTGCGACAGACCCGCGGTGAACGACAGGCTGCCGAGCTGGGGTAGACCAATCCAGCTAACGGTGTCGACGGCGGTCAGGGATGGGAAGTTGAGGGTCGAAAGAAGCGTAGCGTCTTGGATCTCGAACGAGTCGTCGATCTGAGAGAGGCTGTCCGCGGAGAGGGACGACATCTTGTTGTTCTTCCGCACGCTCAGGCTACCCGTTATCCTCTTGATGCCGTCCAGCGCAATGTCATCCCCGTTGCTCGTGGCAATCGCAATGTCGCCGGAGAAGGTGGAGCATGTCGAGAGGGCGGCCGCGTCGGCGGAGCTGGAGATGGTCGAGGTTCCACTGCAGGCGGCTACAGAAGAGGTCAGTGATACCGTCGCGGGCACAGAGATCTCCTGTACTCACCAGCTGCCGAGCCCACTACGGCCAAGGCCGGTACGAGATATCTGAGAGCCATTGCGATTGCGGTCGCGGTGCGTGAAGGCTGGGAAGGGGTATGTATCAGCGACGTGTCCGTTTGATGATTGCGATGGCTGGCGGTCTGTCGCTGGCGGACGACGCGTGGCAGTGGCCGAGCAAACTCACCGTGGGAGTATTAAAGCTACTATTGGCAAACTTTGGGTTGTGGTGATACGACGATGCAGGCTTTGCCGCAGCAAGTGATGATGTCGACGAGCGGGTGGGCGGGAGAGTCTCACGGGCTGCAGCAGAAGTGAATTAGAACCCCAAGTGTTTTCGTAAGCACCGTAACGAGAGAAGGTGCAGTGTGTGTGAAGAAGACAAGAGTGTGTGGTGGAGGTGGAAGAGTATGGCAGGGACGGGGAATGTAAAGGCGGCAGGAGTTAAGGAGAGCTCTCAACAATCGAAGAAAGACGTGAGAAGCTTGCGTACGCGGCCATTGCTGCGATCCTAGCGCGTCCGGGAGCTAGCCGCTCTGGGCTTCAACGTCGCGCTATCCGCCAATCGAAATCACTGCTCCGTGTGGCAACCGCCCTCGCTCCTCCACGGCACCGAGATCCAGAATGCTCTTGAGAGTCTTGGGCGTGGCGACGGGCATCGACGACGCGAACATTGACCCTCTGTAAACCCACCCCTACCACCCACTTTCTGTCATCCTCCGCGGTCGACTGCAGCAACGACGATAGCAGCAACGAGCCTCATCAAACGCCTCCTGACCATCTATCAAGATTGCCATCCTCCAAGCACAGACACGATCTTCTGCCTCAAGAGGTTTTGGTTCGGCAGGGTCACGACCCCTGTCTCTTCATCTCATTGTTATCTGCATGGGCAATGTGGCGCACCGCTTCGATGGTCTTCAGCCGGCAGCACCAAAAGAAGATCGAGATGCGGTACAGAACGGATTACTTGAAGAACCGTCCGCCTGGACTATTACTCTCGCCACTCTTCGAGATAGGCCGCGTCAACATGAAGGTAGTAATGTCTTTGAAGCATCTCCTGCCGATGATAATAAACCGCACTTCTCGAAACAGTCAACCCGTCTCGCGGCCCGCTCCTTTGTTGATCGACAGCTAACTGCTTGCTTGCATCGTCTTCGTCACGACAACCTCCAACCTTCGCAGCCGGCAGAACGACACCGTCCGATCCAACCAGCCAACTTCTTCGTCAATTTACCGATCGCTTCTTGTCTTCGTTCTCCCAATTGCAGCGGCAGGTCTACCAAACGTCAAACAACGCCACAGCCTATTCAATGGCAGGCGTCCAGCCCGGAATGCTTCTGCACGACCTTCGTGCCGCCAACGCTTGGTTGCCACACCTTCTTCTTCATCGCCACCGCCTAGCCCTCTCCACCACTGTCGGTCTGGCAACAAGTGGATGATGAATTCTCGTCATACGTATCGACAACTCTTCGCTGTTGCACAATACCTCTGTACGCAGTAGATAAAATCAGACTCGGACGGGCGCGGTGCCACTCGAGGTTGAAGTAGAGTTTTGAAACGCAACCGCAACGGCGGTACTGCAGTTAACGAAGGTTTGGAGGTTTTATTCAAGCCAATCATTGGCAGATGGTAAGCAGCTTCTTGATGCGTCGAGATGGCTCAGAACAACCTTTCGTTGCCTCGTAACTTCCCATAGGTTGAAATCCGACACACCGGGACAGCACACCGAGCACACCGAGTCCACTCGGGCTGAATTTGTCTCGAACGGATTCCGGCATCGACAGCTGTCTACGCCACGGCTGGTCACAGAGGCAGAAGCTTGACTTCGTTGCGGTCTCACATCGGCCCAGCAACCGAGCACTCGTGCTACCATCGATGGCCAGAAGCGTTCCATGTTCTCACTGTGTCCCTAGAACCTACCTGGACTGCGCAGAAGACTCAGATCGGTGAATGGCTGTTGCAAGGGCATTCTCATTGTAATCCCTCTCCATCTGTTGTCATCCATCCTCCCCAGCAATACCGCGGCGCAACTCGCGGCGACATGAGGCTACAGAGGAGGTCGAGACAGCCCCTCCACTTGGTCACCTCTTGCCAACCACCTGAGCGACGATGTCTGATCGCGCAAGGCTACTCTCAGCATCGGCCATCGAGCGGCATTTCGAAAAACCTCGTCCTTGAATCGGGTCTATATCGTGTTGTCACAGTGTCCATACAGTCTTATGAACACCCACCGCACTTAAGACTCCCGACCTCCAGCATCTTTGAGCCGACGAAAGACTTCGTGTTTGGCGATGAGTCGAGAGTCAAGATGGAGAATCATGCATGGACCACATCGCCCATGGCTGGAGAAGGTGAGATATGTAGATATGTGACGCGGCTTATCAGGAATCCAACATTGTTCTATCTTCAACCTGCACTGGATGGGTCTGCCGCCTGCCATCAATTTATCACAGGCAAATTGATTGCATCAGCACCCGACTGGTTCACAAACGTCCTTATTGTTTGATTCTCAGACGTCAATGGCATTGCCCGTTACCCGCTATGAGGAGGTCCCGAGTCCATAGTCGACAGATTTAATGCAGCTGCTCCCCATCCTCCCTTCAGTCTTTCCTCTTGCGCATCGAGGGGCCCGCACACATGTCCAAGACCTACGTCTCTAAGTCTCATAATATACTGTCCTCGGAAGTTTCCAACCCGGCTGTTTCCTCCACCCATGATCAGTCTTCCCACCCTGCCCTGCCCTCCGACTCATGTCCTCGACCTGCGTCGTCGTGCAAGCTCTTCCGCGAGCTTTTGCGCGAGCTCTTGCAGGCACTCTGCGTACACCTGCTTTGCTATGATGTGTCAGTAAGCTTATTTGTAATGTCTTTAGCGGCATTCTTACCGAAAAAGCAAATCGTCGCAACGAGATCTTCCCATTTCTCCGTCTCAGTCAGCTCCTGATCCTTCGAGTACGCTGTTAAAGCGTTCGCTACGAATGAGTTCGAGTCGATGACGCCCGAACCCGTGATAGTCTCATAACCCGAGCGACTTCTGTACAGAGGCCGGAAACCTGCAGCGTAGGTGTGTCTCGCATCATCAGTCATCTCAACCTCGAGGGCACAAAGATTCTTGATGTACGGAGTCGGGATGCTCTCCAAATTTCTGTGTCGCCTGGGTCAAGACCAGCTCTCCTGGTGTGTCCTCATCCCCAGGCACACACGCGGGAGCTCTCTCGATGTCGAATGAGATGATGAATTTACAATGGCTGTAAAAGAGTGGCAGAACGTCGTTCCGAAGAAGTCGGCAAGTGCGCGCGAGTGGAGGCTGGTTCAGACAGAGGAGGCCCCACCTTCGGGCGAAATCACTCAGGTGGAACTCCTCGATGAGGACGCGGAGCTCCGGTGGGAGGTCGAAGATCTTGGAGAACTGCCGCTCGTTGTCTGCCTTTATGAGAACAGGAACAAGTGCATCCTTGGTGGCCTCCTCAGGTAGCTCCAGGCCTCGGGCATGCGCAAACCGCTCGAGCTTTGAGAGGCGTATTTTGCGGAATTCTATGTATTCGTGGACGTTCGCATGAACCTGGGCAATCATGTTAGTAGTAGCTCAAAGGATAGGACGCCTTTGTTCTTATCCACGTACGAGCTCGAGGAGCTGTGCGTGCGTCAGACGTGTCTTCGCACGATAGCCATGCCGTTTCAGCTGCTCAATGAGGTCCCTCTTCTTAGGTTTGGAGGTGACCGGGTAGGTGAGTTGGCAGTAGCTGCCGTTGCGGGCACTCCGGAATCGAGCCATGTTGTTGGTGGTGAAAAGAGGAAGAAGGAGAGGAAGGGAAAGGAAGGATGCGCATATAGCAAAGCTTCTGTCCCGTGCCTACGATTCACTTGAGTAGCCTGGCCAATAAGACGGACTCGCGACTTCACGTACCTCGAAAGATGACGCCATACCTTGGTTTTTCGAATTCACATGTGACAGGGTGAGTTTGCGGCGATGTATAATGATTATGTGCTGTTGTACGATGTCTCGAAGAGAGGAGATCTTGTCGTCGGGGGGAAACATACTATAAGCTGAAGTCAGAGCTTGCTTGTCTCTGAATGCTTTTGGGTTTGCGAAAGCCGTCGTACACTTACACAAAGAGCCTCCAAGACGTCTCGACTCGCCAAGCATCACGCCGCCTTGCTCCATTCCGCATGTATAGTTCGCGGATTAAAAGCAAAGTGTTGTCGGGTGTCTCCGTCTTTCGTCCTCCTCACTCAAAATTGCCACGAGCCCGCAGGGTCTCCTCGAGCGCCTTCCAATGCCACTCCTCCACTGTCTCACGTCAGTATGCGAAGCAGATCCGATGGAGTCCTGCATACCAGCCTCATCCATAGCACGCTCAATCTCGCCCAGCTCATCTTGTCGAAAGAAGCCAGACGTACGAAACTTCTCTTCCAGTCGCGATCTGGGGTCTTTCCCGTGATTCCAGTGTGGCGTTCGAGGGTGGACACTCAGCAACCGGCCCAGCGCTGGAGAGCTGCGTTCGTCAATATCCACGGCGAGATTGCTGACTCTCCATCGCCAGTAGGCGTCTCCCACCGCGTACTCCTGCGGAAACGTGATCCGTAGGACGCGCAGGTTCACGAAGTGGTTCGGTGGCATCCGCGAGAAAAACGCCGTCGACACACTACTCATGGGGAATGATCCTGGAAGTGTCGGCTTGTCGCGCTTGAGACTGAACGACGCGGTGTATATGTAGTCCACCTGGAACTTAACCTTGCGGTAGAAGATCGGTAGGACGTCTCTACGGAGGGTGCGGCAGGTACGCACGAGCGGAGGCTGGCTGGGGCAGTAGAGGCCGTCTTTGGGATTGGCGAAGTCGCTGATGTAGAACTCGCATATGGCTTGTCGTAGCTCGGCGGGAAAGTCCAAGAGCTTGGGGTACGTACGCCTCTTGTCCGCCTCGATCAGCGCCTCGACAAACATCTTCTTGGTCGGTTTGTTTCGCGGTGGGTTCATGGCGATTAGGGAGCTTTCGATCTGTGCAGAAAAGTTTGAGCTCGGCACGGTCCAGTGAGCTATATCCCACGAAGCGGTGCTGGCTGATTCGGAATAGCTCTGCGAGTTGTTCGCGCTGCAGGGTCTTGTTTTCATAGCCTTTGGCACGCAGCTGTGTTCGAAGCATGGCCCTGGAGTCGTCGGAGCTGTTGGCCAGCATCCAGTAGTCGCTGAAGCTGTTGCTTTTGTACCGGTCATCGCCTGAGCTCTTGCTGCTCTTCATGATGCAAGGCTGTGTGGTCTGCATCTGAGAATCTCCAGAGGCTCGGTTTAGGGAGAAGATTTGCGAGATGAGGTTGCGAAACCTGGAACATATAGCTCGATAGCTAAATAGAATTCGATCTGTGTGGTCACCTAGTGCGAGCATTCATTCTGTCTGTCGGCGACTTGACCCAAGCGCCAGGATTGAGTGGGAACGTTCTCTGAGGCCGTGACTGTCAATTGCAAGCACGCACGCTGTAGAGGGCTTAACAAAAGAAGGAAGATGAGAGAGGATGTTAGGCTGTTGTAACATACATCTGGCGGCGTCATGGGTAGATGGTGTCACATGCGACACCGGCGCCACGTATTCTGCTCGGTCGTGGTCAGTCGAGTTTGCTCGTCGATGTTGTGGCCCAGTGAGCTTCTTACCTTACACGAATGAGGATTCCCGTCAGACGTGGTTCGCAGTCAACTCGCTACTCCACGGATTCGGCTCGAGCGCTCATAACCATGCTCACATCGTTGGTTAGTAGTCAATCCACCGGTTAGTACGATCCATTGCCTCGAAATGGTCAAGAAAGCTGGATGACAAGCGTTCATAACAATGATAACGATACGTTCTCAGGTAAAAGCCCTCCCGCCTTCCCAAGTTGGCCACTCATAGCAGCTATCCAGGCACCGCAAGCACCTTGCTCAAACCCACGAGCACACCCGAATGCTGCAATGGTATCATCACACCGCCAACATTGAACGCCAAACTCCCGTCACATGCATCACTTTCAGCACGTTCGCTATCCGCTCTTTCCCATTTCGGAGCGATGAGAGAAGCTTAAAAGCTTAACTCCACTTCCTGTCCGATCTCAAAGAACCCCCGTCTTCCTCCCTCTCCATCTGCCTGCCCTCCTCCTGCAGCCTCCCGATCGTGGCCTTGATGCTCTCGAATGTGAGCATTGTCGTCATGGCCGCCGGTACCGCACGGATCATGTTCGTGCCCATGCCATTGTAGAAGGCACGCCAGCCCTCTTCCTGCAGGATGATGCGACAAGTCCTAACCACGCCTCTGTAGCGCGGTTGGTAGCGCATGCCGTCCGTGGTACCTAGCGCGCGGCCTTTGCTCATGTTCTGGCTGTGGTGTGATCCAGAGACACCATTAGTAGACTCGGGCTGAAGATGTCGCTGTTGCGTCTGAAGTCGGGTGCGAAGTACTTCGTGAGGGTAGGTGGCGCTTGTCGCGCAGACTTTGGAGAGGAGCGTAGCCGAAAGGATACCGGCGACATTGGTCCAAGATTGGTGGTCCTGGGAAGGTACGGCTCCCATCTCGAGGCCAGTGAACTTCTGCTTGAAATACTCGTACAGTGGAAATTGGATGGCGACATGCGTGAGTCCAAGAAGAGCGGGTGCAAGGCCGGAGTAGAATGCGCCGATGCCTTCCGAGCGATACATCTTCCGAGCCGCATCGAGGGTGTTGTTGTAGTGCCAGGGCGTTCGATGCCCATCGCTGGCGGTTCGGGAGACCTGCGACATCAGTCGAGTCTTGATGACCCATATTGGGTTGGTAACAATGGTGCTGCAGCCGCCAGCGACCAGCGAGGCGTATATTCTCGGGAGCCATTTGTCACCTTCTCTTGCACCGTAGTGATGTGCAATGAACCACTCTCGGCTGCTGTCATATACCGCCATGTACACCGCCCATGTTGGTAGATAGCCCAGTAGCATCGGGCCCAGACCCCGATACATGCCCTTGAGTCCGTCCTGCCGTATGATCGTTCGGCCCGTGCCCAGCAATCCTCGGTATATCGCACTTGCTGGCGGTCCCTTCTGCTGTGATGCTGAGCTCGAGAAGGAGCCTTGAGCCTGCAGCTTTGTCTTGATGACGTCCAATGGGCAGGTCACTATCCCACTGGCTACGCCAGCCATTGCGCCTGAAAATGAGTTCACCACGCCTGGTGAGAGCCCGGTCGTCCATCTTGCGAGCTTAGGATAGGGTGTGTTCTGCTTTAGGGTCTCACGTGCTTGGGTGGTTAGGTCTGGCGGGCCATGGTCGTGAGTGTCGGAGTCTGAGGAATTTCTAGGCATTGTCTGCATGGCCTGCGAGGGCTATCGAATGGATGCTGATGTCGCTGACATGCTTGAATGACCGTCCGTAGGTCGTTGTAGCCGGCCGCTTGCGCCCTCTTCCTCTTATCACCCAGCTCTTCCTTCTCAAGTCCCCGCAGGACCGGCTGAATATTTTCGTTGCTCCTCCCCCATGAACCGCTTGTCGGTATGCGGCAGGCTCGACCAGAGCAAGCAGTGTAGGGCAAGACTGCTGGCTTGGAGGGCTCAATCAGGGACTCGGCAGGGTGGAAGTGGAAGCATGAGGTCGGTGAGGTCGAGATCGAGAGCTTTGAGGTCGAGACGAGCTGCGACGATGCCGGCTTTGCAGGTGGGGACTATTGATGGACCGTGCATATATGGCACGTGACTCTCTATCCGGCCCATCCCGTCTAGCTTGGGAATCGAGCGACCTGCAGCAAAGATTCATAGACGTCCAGATTCCCGCATCGCCAGCCATTGGACATCCCACACACCCGACAACACCGCAAAGATGTCTGTACCGTCAATGGCTAACTTCATCGTCAAGCGGCCCTGGCTGTCGAGGTGGATGGTGCCGCTGTCGAAGTGGTACAAGGACGCCGCTGGCTACAGGAAGCTTGGGTTGAGGTATGCGACGAGCATGGAGAGCCGACTTCGTGTCGGTACGCTGGTCCGAACGAGCTCTGGCTGACACATGACTATATAGGTCCGATGACCTGATCCCGGAGGAGAACGAGATTGTGCAGCTGGCGATCAAGCGACTCAGTCCAAAGGAGGCATACGACCGGGTGTACCGTATGAGGAGGGCGTTCCAAGTGCGTACACGGAAACAGAAAGAGGAGCTTCGCCCACGACGGAATACATACGCTGACCTACGATACAGTGTTCTCTACAGCACCAGTTGCTCCCCAGACAGGAGTGGACATCAGATGAGCAGGTATGTGGTCTCTGTGCTTGAAGCCGCACAATGGTCGCGAAGGCAAAAGGTCTTGAGAGAATATACTGACACAAAGATCCCCGCAGGACTACCAATACCTCTCCCCCATCATCGAGGAGATCGAAAAGGAGCGGTCGGAGCGTGAGGACTTGGAGTCCATGGTGATCAAGAAGCCCCAGCCTGGCAGCAAGGTGAAATAGTGGAGAGTCGGCTAGAGGATGACGGGATGCGAAGACTCGTGTATATACTTTGGCGATAGTCTTTGCATCGGCGCTTTTGCGGTGGCATAGATATTAGGAGGCTGTACCATATCTCAAAGACGAACGTCTGTGCACCTGGAAGTTACACAGTATCAGTGACCACAGCCCTCAATTCGCGCTCACATCGTAACCAGGCATTGTGCGATCCTCACCCTCCGCCCTTCTCACTCCTCTTTCAGCCCACGTGAGCCCGCGCCGCTAGCGTGATATTGCCTTGGCTTCTCCTCTGACTCGACGCCTGATGATAAAAGCCTTCCACTCAATCCAACATACCTTTGAAAAAGCCCCCATCTCAAGCCTGTACCATCTGGTTGGCTGTTCGCATAGTCAAGATATCGTTCAAAAGGCTGGCTCGTAGGCCTTGCTCTCTGCTGAAGTTGCTGGGCAGCGCAAGCCCGTATAGCATTGTCAGCCACCCAGGGCCAGTGGCGTCATCAGTAAGGTCGAGGCTACATCAACATCAGCCTACACCGATCAGACCAATGTCAATGCGACGCTCAGCTCGTGTCCAGACGCAGCCTGTTACTGAGAAGGAACTTCCCAACGGACTGGTCGCTGAAGCGGCTGCACCACCATCGAAGAAACGAGGCCGCAAGACCAAAGCTACGGAGGACATCGCCTCCACCGCTATCGCACAGGATGGCATCTCAGCAGACACGGACGCAGCAAAAGCTGCGATGCCACCACCCCCTACAACGCCGAACAAGCGGCGGAAGGTGGCAAAGGTCGAGACTACTGTGCCTCCCATTACGCCCACACCCTCTGCGATTGGGATGATGACGAGCAATAGCGTACTTAGACCAGGCTACAGTACCGGAGACATAGATGATGCGACTCCGCCGCCGCCCGACAGGCCAGCTGAGCCCCATCATACCAATGCCGCCCTGGTCACTCCAGGCGGTACGCAGCATCTGCCAGTCTACAGCAATTTTGAGGACACGCCATCAAAACCTGGTGTCAGGCCAACTACGACGACGGGATGCCTACTGGATCAGGCATGCGCACATCTCATCAAAGTAGACGCTAAGCTGAAGCCGGTCATCGACAAGCACCACTGCCGCATCTTCTCTCCCGACGGACTGGCCGAGAGCATCGACCCATTTCGTTCACTGGCTTCTGGCATCATCTCACAGCAGGTTTCAGGTGCGGCAGCGAAGAGCATCAAGCAGAAGTTCGTTGGTTTGTTCGAACCCGATGAATGTCCAGCTGGCTTTCCTCCTCCTGGCGTAGTCGCTGAGACAACCATCACCCGTCTTCGTGAGGCAGGGCTCTCGCAGAGGAAAGCAGAGTACATCCAAGGCCTGGCACAGCGGTTCGCCAATGGGGAGCTCACCGTCGAGATGCTCACGAACGGCTCTGATGAGGAAGTGATGGAGAAGCTTGTCGCTGTCCGCGGGCTTGGGAGATGGAGCGTAGAGATGTTCATGTGCTTTGGCCTGAAACGGATGGACGTCTTTTCGACTGGGGATTTGGGCGTGCAGAGAGGAATGGCTGCGTTCGTCGGACGGGATGTGGCGAAGCTCAAGGCGAAGGGTGGGAAGTGGAAGTACATGAGTGAGAAGGATATGCTGGAGATCTCTAAGAAGTTCAGTCCGTATCGGAGTCTGTTCATGTGGTATATGTGGCGGTAAGTGATGCAGTGAAGACATTGCTGGAGATGAGAGCTGACGATTGTGGTAGGATCGAGGATGTGGAGGTTGACGCGATGCAGGACGCTTGAAGATGCGAGCTTGGCCTGTCACATGTTGCGCTTCACTTGCTCTTCGTCCACTTGTGGCTCACTTGCTTGTGGTTCACTGCTCTTGATTCACTGCTGCTTCACAAGGCTTATGCTCAAGCTCAGACGTCATACTCATGCTCACGTGGCCAGATCCGATCAGTATAAGTTTCTTGACAACCAGGCTTTCCAGACTTCTTCCTTTCCACCAACTATCCACCGATCATTTTCATAATTCGACCTTCCAGGCTGAGAACGAACGGCCCTAGTCGTGACTGCTTAGACACCACTCTCTAACCGAACACCATGGCTAGCACAACAATGGTCAAATCTCCTTCAATCAAGGCAAGGATCAGAACAGCGATCGCACCATGGCGACTCGGGGAAGATGAGCCGGACTTCACCTATGAGCAGCTGGTCGTTATGGCAATCCTGATGAATGACGGGGAAGCTTCAGAGGTTGAGATCCATAAGTGGGTATTGGACACGTTCTCGTTCTACCGTGAGCAACTTGCTCGAGCACTCCGAGTGTCTACCAGAAAAGAGAGGTGGAATCATAGTTTCCAAGACTACTTTCCACACACATTCCACCACGGACTCAATCTAACATTTCAGGGATTCGAGACGCCACTGCGGGAAGTCATGTATGAAGGCAGCGGTAGTGATACCAGTGACAGTGGCGACGACGAGAACGACGGCCGGATCTTCTCGGTCACGGATGCAGCAGGTGCTGAGTTCTTGTGTCCGATCTTCCCACATCCTCCCCGCGCTATCGACACATCAGCCTTCGACTTCTTTGCGCTACCTGCCGAGTTGAGGGGCGCCATATATGGAATAGTGTTCTCGTATCCGAAATCAGGATTGGCTACGCAGTTATGTCGCAAGAGAGAGCCCTTCTACGTCTCTTCTCGGACAAGGGAATACGAGCATGCTGTCAGCTGGGAAGATTGCGACATCTTACAAGGAGCTCGGAATAGCGAGACTGCTATTCGCACAAGACCAATGGAAGACATCCTGGAGCCACTGCTTGTCAGCAAGCAGTTCTACGCTGAAGCCATGCCTGTGTTCTATCGCACTAACAACTTCCACGCTACATCAACCTCAGTGCTGTATCATATGCTCATACGGATGGCGCCGAATCGACTTCAACATCTGACGCAGATATCATTCCAGTACCACGGTAATTTTGGCACGGAGACTACCAAGGCATTCGCTATCCTCGCTCAGCTCGACCATCTTAAGAAGCTCGATATCTTCGCCAATAAACAAGAATGGATTGGAAGGGGCAGCTTCGTGCCTTCATCTAAAAGATACTCCTCCGTCATGAACATGGACGGTGTAGACAAGTTGCGTGCTATCAGGGGACTGGATAGAGTCACCTTCCACGGGAGTCCGACACTCGAGCGCGAGCTGAAGCCGGACATGTTGAAGCCCAAGACCAAGAAGAAGTCGACCCGTGCGGGCACGAAGCGCAAAGGGGACGGTCGCGAGCATCCTCTGACCTTTGTTGTCAAGGAGGCGAAAGCTAAGAAGCCAAGGCGTACATACCAGTCTGGGTGACGGAACCTACCGAGCGGTGGAAGTGCTACCCGGAAGCTCGTGCCGGCGGAGGCAGCATCTTGAGCCGGAGGCGTGGGCGGTTGGAGGTACGAGGCAGGCCAGTATGGTGACATGCGGCTGCGAGGAGCGGGTGGCGTCTTCACAAAGGGCCAGCATCATGACCGGACTGGCTTGCAGAATGGTGACTTGAGGGGTGCGAGAGGGCTACTTTAGGGGGTATTCTTGTGCCCAGACCTGACGGAAGGCAGCTTTCTCAACGGCGGTTCTTGATTTCATAGCAGAGTGACTACTTAATATTAAACAAGCACACCTAAAAACTCCCTGCTACCCCTCCCACCCTTCGCAAGCTGCGGCCACTGCACCACAAACCGATCCGCCACCCCTTCCAGCAGGTTTCCAGACAGACTCAACTTCTTGACCCGTGCCCATGACTCTACGTAGACCGTCCGCATCTTCCCTCGCGAGTGGCAGTTTCGCACGTTGAAGAAGCGCAATAAGACTGCCGTGAAAACGATAATTGTAGCTGTTGCAGGGCCGTTGCAGAGGATTATGTCCGGGAAGTCTCGGCCTGATCTGGAGCAGCCGAGGAGGAGCCCGAATGTGGCGAAGAGGCAGCGGAGGCTGGATATAGGTGCCGTGTAGATGGGTTGGTGTATCTCTCTTGCTCGAGGGACGGTCAATATTTGT
Source organism: Saxophila tyrrhenica (assembly GCF_035928015.1). NCBI lineage: Eukaryota > Fungi > Ascomycota > Dothideomycetes > Mycosphaerellales > Extremaceae > Saxophila > Saxophila tyrrhenica. The sequence goes on along the minus strand of NW_027041738.1, from coordinate 1,124,961 downwards.
GCTCGCTGTCGCTGGGACCCACTCGCGGTTGTGCCATTTCCAGAAGCCATGTCCTCGAACGCTCGAGCGCGCTGCGCGGAAATGCTGTCGCCAGAGCTAACAACCCAAGTCCGGTGCTTAAATCGCTTCCACTCAAATCGCCGGGTCGTCTCATCTTCATTGACAGCCCGCTCCAGCATGGCGACCATTTCTGCCGTGTGGCCGCCACTACCCAGGACGATGAGGAGATGAGCGGATCCAGCCCGGTTGAGTTCCGAAGGCTTGAGCCGGTGCGGGCTCAATATGATGGAGAGGCGGACAAGGATCAGACTGACGATCGCAAGGAAGCATGTGAAGGCGAAGATGAGGTAGGTGAGGGTGAACCTCACGGAAGAAGCGGAGGCCATGGTGGTAGGGGTGCGCACATTGATGAGGATGTTATCGTGGTTCCATGGCTGGTGGAATCCTCTGAGGATTTCACTGACGCTTCGTCATTGGTGAACGTATTGTCGGATTTAAACGAAGATGAAGTGAAACGAGGTGGGTCTTTAAGAGGTGAAGTCGACACCTGACTCGAGTGGCATTGCACGAACAACACATCATGAGAGCTGTCCACAATGGGCTACACATCTCTGCAACAACACATGCACGTGCTAACGAGAGAGAAGTCGGAAGCAACGGTATGTCAACCACTAAACTTTCCATCTGTACACATGCCACTGTTGAAGACAAATCATACAGTACAGCCAGCCAGCTCCCGTTTACCATCTTCAAAATCCCACAAGTCCCGCAAATATTTCATGCCACTCCAGATGCGCCATCGCTGTGAACATTGCCTTACTCGAAAAGTGATCTCCATCATCTCACGCCTGCTGCGCCTGCCCTTGCCGCAAAGCCAGCAGCGCCCGCACATCAGTCACATACTGCAGACCCTCCAGCAGCGGCACCAAATGTATCAGATCGTTGTCCGTGGGATCGCTGATCCAGCCTTCGATCGGAATGGCATTATCTGTTTGCAAGTCAGCTATTGTCGCTCTCGATAAAGAGGGGCGATCAGCTCACCTTCATGAAAAATATAACTCATCGGACTGTTATCCAAAATCATCACCCTGCTCAAGTCCGGCTCGACCTGCGCCAAGTCCTTGATATACGCCCCGTTTCGCAGCGTACAGTGCTGCCGGTAGTACCTCCCGCCGAAATACTTTCTTTCTCGCTCTAGCCAATCGATCACCGGATCCGCATACTCCTGCACTGACGCGGTGAAAGCGACGAGGTTGTACCATTTGCTCACTTTGCGCAGGAAGTCGTGGCAGCCGGGTCGTTCGTGGACGTAGTAAAGGATCGGGACACCAGAGCCGAACTGAGACGGAGGTGCCTGCGAAGTAGTAGTAGGAGAGGATGGAGTAGGAACGGCACCGCCGAGGCGCACTTCGACCATGTGGCCGGTGCTCATGCGGCCGCCTTTAGCCATGGAGTGGATGAGAGTCTCATCAAGATCGATGATGAGAGTCTTGCGGGGTGTATCGGGAGAGTAGGCGAGCGTATAGGAAGGTTGTCGACGGGGTACTAGTGGTCGAGGAGGAGCAGGAGCGCGCGGGTAGCGGGTTAGCTTGGTTGCGTGGCCGGCAGGGGAGGAGGGAGATTTGAGGGCTTGGGCTACGTCGTCCAGGTTGCTGGGTTGTGATGTTGAAGACTTCTTCTGTGGTTGGGTGGTGGAGGACTTGGCCGTACGTCGTTTGCGGACCTCGTCGTTTGACTGAAGCCTGACTTTCATACTACGTCTCTGTGGTGCTGCATCGGCATTGCTTTGCTGTGCAGCTGCCGTCCGAGAGCGGGTATGCCGGGCAGGACTGTCGTCGTTCTTCTCGCCCTCACCATCCGATGAAGCCAATGTGCTAGAGGACGCATTGCTGTCTACTGATGTCGATCGCCTACTTGATCGATGCGACTGTCGCGACTTCTTCTCCTCCGTCTCCAGGGCGCCACTCAGACCAACAGCTTGGGTAGTAGACCTCCGCCGCCGCCGTAGCATCAAGTTCTTGAAGTTGCGCAGAGGTAGGATGGCGGAGAAGTGGCCTTGATCATCGTAGAAGCAGGCAATCACATATCGACCTGGCGCGGTGATTGTAGTGAAGACCACTTGTACACCGTGGATGACCGCCTGTCCAATGCGCTTCGGAATGGCCCAGAGCCTACTGCCTGGCGCTTCTTTGAAACCCGCGCCCTCTCCATCTGCCAGCAACGGCGTCTTCTCGTCCGCATCCTCCTCCGTCTTTGTAGGCGCATCCGCATCTCCCTGTTCGTGCGCCTGCTTCTCTCCCGTCCCGCTCAGCTTCTCGTCGATGCTCCCCATATCTAGTCTTCCACTCGACTGTTCGCCGTTACCATCCGAGCTGTTCGCATTGGCCAAGCTACTTGTGCGCGATCGCGGCGGAGACGGCGGGGGAGTGGTGGTCAACCTTGAGACGATGTTGAGGCTGTTCATGACGCTGAACATGCCCTCCAGCGCCTGTTCCGTACTATCCCTCCTCGGCAACCGGGGGTGAACGAGCGAATGTGGTAGAGGAGGCAGAGGGAAACACGTGGGCGCAACACCGCGGATGGGCTGAAGCTAAAGACGCCGCAGGACCGGGGGCGGCGTTCTCTTGTCGTGGTGGGGCCAAACTTAGCAACTACATCCCTGCCTCTCGCTATATCATTTTTTGACATTCACTTCATCTCGTGATTGAATAGCCCAGCACTCTCATACGGATTATAAGCTGTTCCAGAGCATCAGAAAACGACTACATCTGGCCATTGCGGAAGAGACAGCGCATCGACCAGCCTCGCGAAACATCTTCACGAGATTGACTCATATCCCCTGGTTGAGCACAAGAACGCGAAAAGATTCCACTTCATATGACATAGAAGTCAGAGGCTATCTATTCACACCAGCACACGACAGAGTAGTGCGACATCCATCACCAAGTCGAACCGGAACTTCTAGATCGAAAAGCATCCACGACAATGCCAGCCGCCACGGTGGGCCAGACACCGTCTCTGACGACCTTCCTCAAATCCCTCAAAACCAGCTCCGTCGAAAGCTCCATCGAATTGCTCGCGTCGCTGCTCAAGCGCCGACAGATCAAGAACTCCCGACAATGTGCCCTGGCCACGGCACAGCTGCTCCGTCGGGTTGTTGGCGCTGAGCGGATCAAGGATCCGCAAAAACTCATCGACCGGATCCGAGATGTTGGCCGGCGACTGGTAGCTGCTCAGCCACGGGAAATGGCGGTGGGTAATATCGTTCGCCGGGTCTTGGGCGTAGTGAGAGAAGTGGTGGAGGAACAGTTGGGAGACGACGGCAGTGGGAGCAGCGGGCCGAGCACGCCAACATCTCCTACCTCTCGCGCACCCAAACGACCCATGATCTCGCATACCTTCTCTAGCTTTACACCTCTGAGCCATGGAGCAGCAATGCCATACGATATGCATCCTCGCCCGGGCACGCCCGGCAGCAGTTCGCCATCTGGAGTGGACCGTTTGGCAGATGCCACTGCCGCTGCGCGAAGGCCAGGACTTGCGACTTCGGCTTCATACGCCAGTATAGCACCAACAAATGCCTCCCTCCTTAGCTTCTTGGAGCACCCTTTGGGCCGATCACCAGGCGCCACGCCACCGGCCACAAGCTCGCCTCGCATGACACCAGTTCAGAGCAGTATGGAACTGAATAAGGAGAAAATCGACATCAAGGCTGAAGTCATCGACGGCATAAAAGATCTCCTTGACGAGCTTGAGGTGGTCGACAGTCAAATCGCCGAGTCAGCCCTCGACCATATTCACAGCAACGAGACCATCCTCACTCACACATCCTCTCAAACCGTGCAGAAATTTCTGGCCACCGCAGCCCGGAAGCGCAAGTTTACCGTCATCCACGCAGAGGCTTACCCGAACGATCACGAGGCTACGCACGCCACCATCCTAAACGGTGGCAAGAAGTCTACTGGCGACGACGATGAAGTTGACGACCGCTGGAAGCCGTTGACCGCACTCGGCATCACCGTCATCATGATCCCGGACACCGCGGTTTTCGCGCTCATGTCGCGCATCAACAAGGTCATCCTTGCTCCCCACACCGTCCTAGCCAACGGCAGCCTTCTCGCAGCAGCAGGCGCCAGCACTATCGCGCTCGCCGCTCAAGCACACCGCGTACCTGTTGTTGTGCTCTCTGGCGTCTACAAGCTCAGTCCTGTCTATCCATTCGATACCCAGGAGCTGATCGAATACGGCGACCCTGGGAAGGTGGTGCCATTTGAGGAAGGGGAGTTCATGGACAAGGTGGATGTGGTTAATCCGGTCTACGACTGGGTGGATGCGGAGCTGGTGAGCCTGTACGTGACGAACCTGGGCGGTTGTGCACCGAGCTTCCTGTACAGGATCGTTGCAGATCACTATCGAATGGAGGATGTAGATTTGGGTGCGAAGTCGGGATAGGAGGGGAAGACGACAAGCTGAAGAGAGGAATTGCACTGGATTGAAATTATGCATCTTTCAACCGACGCTATCGATCCGCGCCACCTTCTACCTTCGCGCCCGCAATCTTACCTCCCAGGTACTCTTTCGCCATTTCACCAAACGTCATCCACTCAACACCCTCATGCTGGTTGATATACTCAATCATCCGCTCATGCATCAAAATCACCTGCGGCTTTCCCGAGACCTGCGGATGGATGCTCATCGGGAAGATAAAGGTATCATACTCCCTGTACCCGAAATCAAACTGCTCCTTCCACAACTTCTCGATCACCGCAGTATCCACGAACCCTTGTGCTCCCGCCCGGCCGGGGATGGGGTTGAGAGGAGGCCAATCGTCGATGTGCCAATTCGCCGGGATCTCGACGATGCTGCTCGATTTGATCTTTCCCATAGGTTTCATCCAGCTGTCCGCAGACTGGCTGTTATTCGTCTCGATCCAGGAATGCGAGTTATCCGGCGCAAAGTACATCTGAAGATCGTGGTGCATGAAGCTGTGATCGTACAGAATCCCAGCCTCCTCCAGCTGCGGTATCAGCTGCCTCGACGTCGACCAAGCCGGCGCCGTATAACCGAGCGGAGCCTTGCTACAGAAATCTGTCAATACGGAGATGGATTTGTCCAGCACGGCTTTCTGTTGCTCAGCGGAGAGGGTGGAGGGGTACTCGTGCGTGTAGCCGTGCAGGCCGATTTCGTGGCCATCATCGCGGACCTTGGCGAGTTGCTCTGGGAAGGATTCAAGGGTGTGTGCTGGGGTGAAGAAGGTTGCTTTGATGGAGTTGCGGGAGAAGAGCGTTAGCAGGCGGTCGAGGCCGACTGTGGCGCCGTAGATGCCTCGGGAGACGTTGGTTGGATTTTGGACGGAGCCGTCGGTGGTGTTGAGCCAGTTTGCTACGGCGTCGACGTCGACTGGGGTCTGGGTCAGTAAGTCTGAAGAGTATTTGACTGGAGATTGATAGGGATACTTACTGCCGTAGCCTACTAGAACTCGCTTCTTGGGCATCCTGAAAATTGCTAAAGTCACTTAGACTACTAACTTATGTCAACAAAGGATCACAGTCGAAAAGGCAATGACATTCTGAGAGTTTGATCTACAGCAGCTGTATTTTGAGCTTTCAGTGCCAACACTCCATACGCATATCTGCCCCGCATTGACGTATCACCCGAGTAGTAAGGAGCGGCGTATACCTGCAACGATATCGGACTTGACAGCTGAGCAGATAACACATCTTGTCAGTCGGCCTCGATATCAAACACTTCCAACACTCTTGAATGACACGACCATGGCGCCCTACCTCGGATCACCAGACGAGCCCGCCATCAACGGGATGAAGTTGAAGCTGCGACAGATCGAATGCAGCGGGACGCCATATGAGGTCTGTATTTCTCACGAAGATACAACAAGCCCTGCTAACAAGAATTAGATCGGCTTCAAACATGGCCGCGAAGCCACCTCCCAAGTCCACGGCACCATCGCCTTCTACACCTCCATGTTCCAAACCAGCTCCAAGCTTGAATGGCCCCAAGTTCGCCAAATCGCCATGGACTTCGAGCCCAACCTCCGCCGCAAATGGCCTCGCTATGTAGACGAGATGCAAGGTCTCGCCGACGGTGCCGATGTCGAACTCGCCGATATCATCGCCTGCAACGTGAGGACTGAGATCGCGTTTGGGATGTTTTCCGATGGATGTACTGCGCTGTCGTGGCGCACGGAGGGTGCGAGTTTTCTGGCACAGAACTGGGACTGGATGGAGGCGCAGAAGGCGAATCTTGTGGTTTTAACGATCAAGCAGGAGGGGAAGCCAGGGATCAAACTGGTGACGGAGGCTGGGTTGATTGGGAAGATTGGGTTGAACGATGCGGGTGTAGGGGTGTGTTTGAATGCTATTAGGGTTAAGGGGATGGACGCTACGAAGTTGCCCTGTCATCTTGGGCTGAGGATGGTGTTGGAGTCGAGAAGTAGGGAAGAGGCGGTGCGGAGGCTGGAGGAGTTTGGCATTGCGAGTTCGTGTCACATGCTCATCGCTGACGCGGAAGGAGGTATTGGGCTCGAGTGGAGTTCGTCGGATGTGCAGAAGTGCGAGATGAATGGCGAGAAGCAGGTTTTCCACTCGAACCATTTCCTGCTTGAACATCCGGGGGTTGGGGAGGACACGCAGTGGATTAAGGACTCTGGGTATCGGGTGACGAGGATTGAAGAGCTAGCAAAGCAGCTGAAGGGTGCTCCAACGAAGCAGAAGCTGTTTGAGATTTTCAAGGACGAGTCGAATTATCCTGGTGCGATCTGTCGGGCGCAGAAGGCTCCTTCGACTAGCGCGAGTCTGTTCAATATTATCGTGGATTTGAAAGCGATCAGGGGGGATGTTACGCTGGGACGACCCACGGAGCCAGAAGATTTTGTGCAGTTAGCGTTTTGATACCACTATTCATTGAGCCATCCGAAAGAAGCTTTTGAAGACGCCGCGACTGTGTACGGAGTGCATTGCGCTACTGGAACACTCCTGTGAAGCCGTGCTGTGAACGATTGCCCCCATGCGGTTCCTCTTCCTGCAAAGATTTCACCATCATCGTAAGCATACTCAACTGCATCTGTCGCTTTTCGCAAGGGGGCTTCCAGAATTTCCAATCATGCTACCGTTTCGATCGTCGTGTAGCGTCGACGTAGCTACTTCTGGCCTTCGCGTGAGCTTAACACCCTCGAAGAACCCATCAATCCTCGCCCTTCATATGAACCCATCATCGTTCCACTTCGGTCTCCCCTTCGCCTTCTTGCTTGTCCACACTCCGCCCAACACCTCCTCAGCGCTCTCAATCTTACGCTTCCGGCCATTTTCCTTCTTCTGCTCAATCTTCGGCTGCATCATCTCTGGTCTCAGCACACGCTCAAAGGTTGGACTACCATCAAAGTTGACGATTTCCAGCCCCCGGATCGTCCTCAACGTGCTGACGCCCCACATGCCCATGACGCTCTCGTACATCTTCTTACCCCTGAATGGAAGCCAGGATGCCTCGTCAGGTATGACTTTGATGTCTAGCCGGCGGAGGCGCTTCATCTTGGCAAGCATGGAGAAGGCTTTGGATGATGCCTTTTCCTCTCCGAAATAGCGAAAGGAGATGTGCGTGACATGCTCGAGCCTTTCGGGTGCAACGCAGGTCAGAAATCTCTCAAGCTCGGATGAGGACATGCAGTGGAAGTGGTTGATGCGGTAGAAAGTCGGCATAGCCTCGGCATAGAATTGCTTGTTGAGCAGTAGAGGGTTCAGGATGTCGCGCACTCGCATAGTCTCCATGCGATCCTTGCCAGAGGCCCCCCACTTCTTGTACCAGGCGTCCCAGCTGAACTGTTCATTCCCAGACTTGGAAAGTGTCTCGAAATGTCCATAGCAATGGAGGGTGCCCAACCCTGATTTTGGATACCCAAAGACCATTTCGTAGATCTTCTCTCTCAGCTCGGCCGGCAGCCCGAAGAAGTCGAATTTGGTGGGTTCCTTTTCAGTCGTGAACGGGAGAATGGATGCCAGAAGGAGTTCGCCTGTGACCGGAGAGACCGAGTAGTACTTGACGTCGCCTCTCTTTTCTTTACGCAGTGGTAATTCGAACCGGCAGAACAGCGTTTTGATGGAGTTGTGAATGTGGTAATACGAGCCCTAATTCTGGAATGGAAAGCCACGATTGGGATGCACCAGGAGTAGGGCGGCATGTTTGCGGTAGAAACGGAACGTCTCCAATGCCCAGATATGGATATCGTCCGCCGGAGCCTCCACGCCGTGCAGCAGAAGTGCCGTGACCAGGACTTGTAGTGGTGTGAAAGGTGGCTTCTCGTCCGACGCGCGCCACGGTGCGATTAATTCTTCGATCCTCTGGCGAATCTCCGGAGGCTTGACCACTGTGGTGTCAGCCAAGATGCTGGCCGCAGCCACCGCAGACTCCATGTCGAGCGTTGTTGTTAGGTGTGCAGGAAGGAGGACGAAGAGGTGTTGTAGCTTGTCACAAATGTGAAGTGATCGCCAAGGGAAGCAACCTCACCTGAAACGCACCTTCCACGTGAGATGCTGCGGCCGAAACCTTGTATCGAGCATGTGACATTTGTTACCAGTATCTGCCTCCCTAACGCCGTAACTCGCGGACTCGCTGAAACGTAGCATACAGGGGTATATTGTGCGGGACGAAACAGCGCGCTTCTTCACCTCATCTCTTCCTACCCTCCACCATGCCTCACCCCAGAAACGAATTCCCAAGCAGAGGCCCAATAACAGTCTTCTTCCCTTTCTTCGCCGCCTTCATCTCAGCGTACAGGCTCGGGTTTATTCCTTTCTTCAACAACTTCTTAATCTGTGCGTCTGACAGCCCGCTGGTATCGTAGTTGGAGCTCTGCCATCGGCCGTCCATATCAAAGGACCCGGAGTCTCCGTCGTCCGAGACGGTATGGTGGCTTGCGGTATCTTCGTGTCCGTCTGTTGACATCGAAACGCGCTCGCTTTGTTGGTCGACGGAGATGCGCTTGGTGATGCCAGGTGGAATGCCGCTTGGTATGCTTCTCATGCTGCCGTTGGCGCTTCTGCTATTGCTTGTGGAAGATGAGGTCGTGGATGTGTTGGTTCGCTGTGGTCGGAGAGGGGACATTGAATTCTGATCTTCTCGCGCACTGCCGTTCAGTGGTTGTTGCGGCCGCGGCAGTTGTACTGGATCGCATCTCTGCTGTGCGTATTTGTCCCGCCGGACTGTCCTCAGCTGCTTTATCTCGTCATCCCAAGCGACTTCTGAGCTCCCCGAAGACGTCGAGGAGCCCTGCGTAGTCGCAGTCCTATCCGAATCGATCGAGAACCGCGGCTCTTCCGGATACCCTCGGTTGGCATTGTCGTTATGAAAAGCGCTGATAGCATGTGTACTGCCGCGCGAAGAGCGGTCACCGTTCGATCGGTTGGCGGTGGAGTGCGATTGACCGCTCTGAATGCGAGTCGGTCGCGGACGGGAGAAGTTTACAGAAGCTCCGTTGGTTCCATTGGTGGCCGAGCCTGAGTTCGAATGTGAGCCCGAGTGTCGGGATGAGTCGAAGGATTCCTCGCTCTCTTCGCTGAGGCGAGGCAGAGGGTTCATCGCGGCGTACTCTCCGCCCAACGCATGTAGTTTCAGACGTGACGAAGTGACTGATAGAACCAAGGAACAGGCAAGACGAAGTCTGGAAAGGACCAACGTAGAGAGACAGAAAGACAGACAGCTACCGAACGGATCTCGCTCCACGCCGAGCAGCAGTCTTGGATGTCCCGCAAGACCACGAGGATATGAGTCGGGCACGTCATGATTGCTCGTAGTCGATTGGATGCGTGCCTGGATGCGCAGGGGTTTGACAATGGCATCCCCGCTAAATCGACCAGGAAGTCTGGGAATGTTTGGTACTAGCGACCGATAGACGGGAGATGCTGCCAATCGAGACAGCGCAACGGCTGGCGAGACTCTAAGTCTGGGTGGATCGTGGGGAGGCGTTGCAGGAAGCGAATCCTTCATCTGCATCCACCCGACCGGACACAATTCCGATGAGATTGTGTTGAACGGATGAGGAAGAAAAGATGGTATATGGCCATGGAAGAATAGCTGATACCGTTTTCAATGCTTTTAATGACCCATTTAACGCGCAAACACTTGTCCATACCATCTCATCCGCCTCGACTCGGTAGACGCAACCCTGATCTATATCGTATCGGGCTATTGGCTCCATCTCGCTTCCGCATCCTTCTCAACCAGATCAGATACAGATCCACCCAGATGACCCTTGATGCCGAGAAAGCGCACGGCTGCCAGGCTTCACCAGACCCGCACGCGGACCACTACGTTACCATCAACTTTACCTACAGCCCTGCACTGAAATGCCGCATCAGCTTCAACAGCAGGCAGAACGAGTTCAGGATAAAACAGGATGTCGAAGATTTCGGAGCAGAATCGTGTTCATAAACTGGACGAGCGTCGCTAAAATACTGTATCTTTCGCAACAAATAGAAGACCCAACTCCACGCTTCAAACACAAAACCACGACAGGTAGCAAATGTTATTGCTCCTCCCTCAAACCCCCCTGACTCCTCTTCTTCGCCGTCGTCTTCATCCCACTCAACCTCCCGCCCAACTTCTTCCACATCCCGGAGTCCCGCTTCGGGCTCTGTCCATCGCCGCCCGCCGCCCACGAACTCATGGGAGGTGTGGTGGGAGACTCCGCAGTAGGGCTGTCTGTGCTGCCGCTGTCGTCTGTCATGCCTGGTCCGCTGCCGGTGCCGGAGAGATTGTGCTCGGAGCCTGATGCCACCGCGTCCATGCTTGTGGTGCTGGAGATGGCGTGGGAGGGCGAGGAGGTTGATTGTGTGAGTTTGGCGCTGAAGCGGGATTTGTTTGATGTGGCGATGGGTGAGGGGGCTGATTTTCGGGAATTGGTGGACGGTGCGGAGTAGGAATGTGAGTGCGCTTGGACGGCGGTCTTGGGTGGTGGTGAGTTCCTTGCATGTCGGTTTCTTCGGACAACGCTCGATCGGTCTTCGTACGCTGTTTGTGGTACGTGTTCGTCTGAGCGGTTTGGACATGAAGATGCTGTCGGGTGTGCTGTTTGCGGGTACGCGCTGTTGAGGAAGGGCACCAACACCGACTCCTCCATCAGCTCGTAGATCTTCGCGACAGCCGTGTCCAGAGTTTCAGGTGCGGGCGGGTGTTCATCTGCAGAGTGCTCCAGCAGCGGATCCCGGACGTCTGAAGGTAGGTTGACCTCTCTTGAGCCGTTTGGCCGAATGTATGCGTCCACCAACCGCTCCCACAGTGCTTGAACGTACTCTTCGTCCTTCGTAGGCGGCGTGCCACTGCTACCGGCTCTCGACATCATCTTTGCGTAATGTTTCCTGTACCGCCCAGCATCCATTGTGAACTCCAACGTCTCCAGGCAGTGGTTGTTTGACAGATACGCCATGAACGCCGCCAACGTCCATGGCGATTCTGCTGTGTTTGCCAGTATCTCTCTTAGGTTCGGCCGTCGAGGGCAGTATGGGCCATGCACCGCGCTCGACTTCGGTATCGCGACCGACAGCGGTCTTGCGGGAGGTGTCTCGTCCGCCGACATCGACAGTAGGTCTTCGTCTTCTGTGTCTGATCCGGCGTTCGACGAGAATGCGGATGGTGGGTAGTTCAGCGAATCCTTTGAGCTAGTTGTGGATTGAGAGAAGAGTGATGACGGTTTGCGGACCAGCATTACCTTTTGGATCAGCGATCTGCCGCCCTTGTCGAAAATCGCAGGCTTGCGGCGATTCGACTGGATCTGTGTCAGCGGCTCGCGCTGAGGCAGAGGTATCGACGCCAGATTGGCTGCTGAGCAAACGCCAGCGACGTTATCGCGATGTGGTGTGGAAGAGTTGATGTTGTCGCGAGAACATGGGCTTGCAAGGTAGTAATGTATGTGGTATGCTGACAGGCGTCACTCTGTCTCGAGCAAGTGTCCTGGGATGGTGCTTGTGCTGCCTGCTACACTCGTGTACACCAAGGCAGGGTTCCGGGCTGTTGCTGGGTCGCTGTCGTGTCGCACTGTCGGGTATGTGCAGCGAAGGATGGGTTGCTTCTGTTGCACCAGATGGCTCTGCGCCCGCTGGGATGCGAAGTGGTTGGTCGAAGTAAAGTTTGTCGCTGCAAGGAGTTGCTGGTGTAATGATCGTTGTGGGCGTCGAGTGCTTATGATTGCTCGGAGAAAAGAATGCGGCCTATGCCGGTGGAGTCACAAATCTGGTGAGACGAAATCTGAGGAATGTAAACGGGCGCCAGGCTGAGACACAGTGACCGCCCTACGACCAACGCCGGGTGGATACGTCGCGCGTGCGGTGGTGTCGCCGCTGTAAGGCCGAAGTGGGTTATCTCGATGGTCCCCTCAGTCCCACGTAGCAATCAAGTCGTTCAAGATTAGTCAAGGAAGCGGTGTCGACACAGAGCGGAATCGACAATGTCCAGGAGGCGGTGCTTGGTCAGAAGGAGGGAATGGGCGTCTGTAGGAGCGACTTGCGTGAGGAGGCGAAGACGCCAATAAGCAGCGGGATCAGCGTCCCCCAAGCCCTTCTAGCGGCCTTCCATCAACCGGACGCCAATCACCCTCTCCACTCGCTCAGGCCCACCCCTGTGTGTGAAACTTCGACGAAGCTCCGAAGAATACGCTTGACTGGAGATGGCTAGAGTGATAAGCCAGCACCGTCAGAGGGACGAGACAGATCGTCGTTCCGAGCGCCACGCTGACTCCTCACTGGGTGCTGGCAGATATACACCTCATATTGCAGCGATACGCCTGGGAAGAGGCTTCGAAGACATATGTGATGCCGCAGAGTGCTTTTGGCACGCTGAGGCACAAACAGAACAGCGTGCAGCAGAGGGCGTCCTTCGCCTCATCCTACCGCGCAGTGCATGATGAGATGAAAGGGAAGAGAGCCGATCCCGATATCGCTAGGCTTTGTTGGCGTGGTTGGTAAAGATTAGATAGCCGTTTTAGATCCTCCATCGACGATTGTCTGTCGGAGAAGCACAATGATGGATATACCACGCACTCCATGACCAGCGGAGCCTCACCTTTGCGGCAAGATGCCCGCTGCGAGGGAGCGGAGAGCTCTACAGTAGACAGCTGATCCCCGGCGCCGAAGCTCGAGCAAAGCAAGGTAGCCCTCGAGCCTGCTCCAGCAAGCTCCAGTCCGAACGCCGTCTTGCTTCCTGCTGGAACGCCTCGAAAGCTTGACGGCGAGCTGTCTGCGAAGCTATCGCTGTTCCTGAAGGTATTCAATCCATCTCATGACACATCTAATCCCATCTCTACTCTGTCGCAGTCGCAGACGGACTCAACGGTGCCGCACAAGCGACGACCATCGGCAGACCTTCTGGAAGACAGCCACCAACACGCCATTGCCCGTGCGCCGCCCTACGAAAGCGCCGATCAGACGCACGCCGCCGGCGGTTTGGCACGCTAACGCATGGAACATTTTCCAGAACTTCCAGAAGCCTGCCGTTTCGGTCGCGCACGACGTCTATTGACATGGGACTGCCGGTGTTCGTACCTGGTCGTCGTGTTCCAGCGACACAAACCGCGTGCTTGGGTCTGAACAACTGGAAACACAACAAAATGACAGGTCGTTCTCGTTTCAGCCGCGCTCGTATTGCAGCCGCTTAGATTCGGGACGATGTTGCGTTGAGTGCTCCACCGGCAGTAGTGAAATTTCGTTGCAATTCCTGGCGGTGGAGCGAAAAGGAAAGACATGTAGTCACGAAAACTGCTTGCACGGGGGTATCGGAGTTCGTTTGCGTTGTTTCTATTGGGTATCATACTTTAGCAACCACTTGTCAACAACACCACTCTCACCCCCAGGCATCACCCCAATCCTCGTCCTCTTCTTCCTTGGACTGAGCCGACGGCTGTGGAACAGTGCGCGCCGCTGCAGTCGACGTGGCCGGTCGCACAGGGGCGCTGTTCCTGGTAGCTGCAGCCGGACGCGCTGCAGATGCTGTGGTGGTGGGTTTCTTTGCCAAGCCTTTGGGTAGCGGTTTCTTGCTGGCGGTCTTTGCTTGCGCTTGGGCGTTCAGCCAGCCTTCGAAGTCCGGCTCGCCTCCATCATCGTAGGTTACGCTTGAAGTGCTGGGCTTGGAAGTGTGGCTCTGGGATGCGGACGTTGGTTGGAGATCATCGTCCCATGCCGCGCTCGGATCGTCATCTATCTCGCCCCAGCCGTCACCAAAGTCTTCATCCTCAACTTGAGTAGCGATCGTTGCGCTGCGGACTCCTGTGGTGACTTTGGGGACGGTCGCTGCTGAAGGCGTGGAATGATTTGCGGGACGAGGTTGCAGACCGTTCACCGGCGGCGTTGATGTAGGCCGCTCTTGCGGTGTTGGTCTCGCGCCGTTACTGTTTGGCTGGATCTCCCCAGTTGCCGTACTGAGCTTGTTCGTGAATGAAGATATAGCCCATCCCAGTACCTGACCACCCATACCCGGCTGAGGTGTGCTGATTCGTGTACTTGGTGCAGATGCAGCTTCAGGGGGAGGCAGGATGGAATCTGGCAAGGTCGTACTGTACTTTCGCACTCGCTCGAGGTAGATGTTCAGTGTTTTGTTGGCTTGGTCTCGAATCATCTTCTCCTTGTCCACAAGAGCAGGACATAAAGCTGGCAGCATCTTCGTCGCGCAATCTTCTTCACTGAACATGTCAGCTGTCGCGGCTAACGCGAGAAGCGCGGCATTTCTAGCATGCACGAACGGATCCCGCAGTGCTCGTGAGAACGCAGCAGTGAGCACTTTCGCTCGAGAGCTGGGTCCAAGGTTGCGAGCGATCTTGCCAAGACAAATGGTAGTGTTGGTCCTGATGCCAGGCTGTTCGTCGTTCGCAGTCTTCGCCAGATGTCTCAAGAGCTCGCCGTTGATCACTCGATCTGATAGCTTTGGCACGACAACAAGCACAGCCTTTACCGTCTGCTCTCGGACAACGGGCGCCAGATCTCCAAATCCAGTCACCATTTGAGGGAAGATCTTGTCGCTCACGACCTTCTGGCTGAGATGATCGATCATCTGTGGCAGGTTGTCGAGCAGACAAACTCGCAAGGCACGATCTGGGCTGGTGAATAGCCGAATGATGACGGGCGTGATCTGCGTGTCGTATTCGTCTTCTGATAGCTTCGCGGCGATTTTCATGACCAGGCTAAAAGACTTTGCGCCGCCTCCGCCGAACTCAACGGACTTGAGCAGCTCGGGCAGTACCTTGACTTTGAAGAATTCTTCCGGGAAGTCATCGGTCTCAGCGACAGTCTCGAGCTCACTGCGAAGGGTCAGTCCAGTAACACGCGCATACTGCAGGCATATCTCACCCCAAGAATTCATCTTTTTCAGAGTCACTCTTCAGTCCAAGGTTTTCGATGCCCTCGGACAATTGTATCAGTGCTGTGTCAAAGTAGCCCCCACTTCTGCTGCCCTGCTCCAAGAAATGTGCAACGCTCAATCTCATCTTGGGCGCAGCGTGCGTCAACGGCTTGTAGCTAGTTTGCATCTGCAGAGGCACGTTCTTCGTAGTTCCAATCTGCTCCGAGCCAGAGAAGCCACCGTTGAACACTTCTGATATTAGTATGCCATAGTCGTATGCATCCACCGCATGAAGCGGGTTTGTCCGAACACTCTGCCAACTGCCCTTGGCCACTTCCGGAGGCGTGTAGCGTCCAATATCCGGGACCAGACTGCCTTGCGAGAACATCACAGCATCGTCCTCTTTCATGGAACTCAGTATCTCCAGCCCTCCTACCTTCCACTCCCCGCTTTCGCTCGTAAAGATCGATGAGGCTCGTACATTGCCGTGAATGGAGGAGGCTTCGCTGTTGACGAATTTAAGCGTCTTCGCGACGTTGTATAAACCCCATAGTAGACTCTGCTCGGAGAGTGCTTTCCGTCTCGTTGACCAGTTCAACGGCGTGATGCGTTCAGTGGCAATGTAGATGATTGTGTCTGTCTGCCTTGTCATCTAGTGAGCCTTGCTCTTCCTCTTGTGATCCTTGCTCAAACCCACCTCAAGCGTATCTAGCACTTTGATGATGCCTGGATGTCTGATTGTTCGGAACTTGCGGAGCGCATTTCTTGCCAGTGCTAGCCGTGACTTGTTCGCATTGATGTCGAAGGAGAAGATGCTGCATCGCGAGCCATCCTCCTGGGAGACCGTAAGCTGGCGAATCCGTTTGATGGTATTACACCATGCTTACCCTCCTCGTGCCATTGTGTAGTGTCCATATTGACTGGTCGATATCAACTCGATCGCCGAAGGAATATGGAAACGCTGGCCCTTTTGCTATGGAAGCCACTGCTGATTTGAGGAAGTCCATGTCGTGGTCTCAATGGAGAGAGGGTCCCGGATGTTCGACTCAAATCTGACGAGTCCAGCCTCGTACCCGCTGTTACACAAGTTGATACATCACAAATGGAACTCATATCTGTCTGCTTTGGTGGTTGTTCGTCGTCAGAACGCGCTATCCGCGGGCCGCGAAGTTAAAATGGCCCTGCATATGGCTTTCGCGCCTGGAGATCAAACGGGCAGGCGCTTTCTTCGATTGCACTTCAACTGCCTGAGCACGCGCGCACCATCCGAGCGACTTCGTGTCGACGACACGTTCGTTACTCATAGAGAACTGCGACACTTTGCTCTGCCACTGCCATTGCCGCTTCACCATCACTGCCACCATCTACACGCCGTGGCACAGCAAGTACTGACCAGTGAAGTAGCAGCTCAGGAAACAACCAATTCACTCGGCAGCCATCAGTAGACTGTTATAAGAACATGCTGGACAGGTACGTCTGGCTCACTCGGCTGCCATCTGCAGTAGACTGGCCCGATGCTGCCGACAAGTGCACAGAACCTGCACTTCAAAGTGGCCACCAACATGGGCCAAGAGAACAGCAAGCCAGAAAGGGCCGACACTCTACCAACGAATGGTGCAACTACTCCTCAGGTGAGTCCTGGTTCTCCTCTCCCCTCCTATCCTCTGATGAGATCTTGGTAAAAGGGCGTACCATCTAAAGGCCTCGAGATGGTTCTGGTCTTCGGGCTCTTAACCTCCAGGCTTGGTCTGGCGACACAATAACAAATAAACTGAAAAGATCTGAGGATTCCCACTTTTCCGATCCTGCTGCTGTTGCGAAGCTCGTAGCAATGTGTACTGACACCCCTCAGGCTCACCAGACTATGGCGAACGGGCGTCCCTACGCTTCCCCTTCAGGCTCGCCCCCACTCCCTACTGCTCATTCTGATCGCGCGGGTAAACCAGCAGTCTCCAACAACAGGACACCTTCAGGTGTGAAACGATCTTGGGAAGACTACGAGGGTGATGGACAGAGTTTCGATGGTTTTGAGCGCAAATCTCGTCGCAGGTCACCAAGCCCACGAAGAGCTGCATTTTCGACCAGAGACCACTACAGCCCTCCACCAGTGCGTACACCTCGCTCACCTGACTACGCTCGCCATACCTTCAAGCCCGACCGTGGCGACCATTGGAGGCCCCGTCATGGCCAGCGACACCGATCTTCTGCTCTGCCATCAGATCCGCGACATGAACGTGAAGTTGAGCGCGCATCAGACCACAGAGGTCTCTCTTACGAGCCTCATTCAACTTCACACCGACCGGAGTCAAGTGGACAGGATCCGTTCAGCGACTCTCTCGTTCAAGATCACGTCTTCAATGGCCGTTCGTTGGGTCAACTAGAAAATGGCCACCAAGAGCGTCCCTTCCCCAGCAGCTACACATGGACCAATCCCAATCTGCCCATTAAAAGGAACTCAACAACAGGCCCGCGGCAACCCCAGACGTTAGATGTGGCTGGCCCTCGAACAACTGTTGATTATGAAGGCTTGAGAGGCGTACCCACCGGACCAAAAAACATGAAGTCTGGACCCAACGACATCAAGAATGACCCCAACCCGGAGTTTTCTGCCCTTTGTTCGGAGTTTTTCCCCAGCGGTATCAACCCGGCGGTGGCCCGATATCCGAACATCTTCATACCTGCAAGATCGTTACCACCAAAGGCAGCTACAATATCGCACCTGAAGCGGTTCCTGACATTCAACCAAGGAGCATCACTGGATCTCAAGGTTCTTGCCGATCCTTTTGGGTATCTGATCGTCTTTGATGATACACTGAAAGGCAGGAAGGAGCTCAACCGGTGCTTTGAAACCAAGAACCAAGAATTTATGTTCGGCGAATATGTGCTGGAGATGATACCATTTCCTGATGGTCGACCGCCCGTGGAAGCTACACCCAGCGGTACACTACATCGGATGGCAGGCAACGAAGGCGAGCACGATTCCGCTCACAGAGAATCCCGCGCAACAGAGATCGCCGAAGCATTGCAAGTCGCATCGGTCTTCCGACAGCCGCAAAGCAAACTGCAAGCTGGCAAAGCCATTTCCGATAACAGCGCAGCTGTCGAGTCACGCTCGCCTGTCCCAGAAGAGCACAACGTCAAAGGCTCCTCACCCTCAATGCCCGATGGCGCCTCCAGATCAAACCTGCGCTCATCTCCTCTTCTTGCTCGGAAAGAACGAGGCGACTCATCTTCTTCGGTCAGCAGCTTGACTGACCGCTCCGCGTCAAGACCTAGAAGGTGTCACGTCTGCAAAGGACCTGTTGCGGACACGGACTCGCTTGTTCAGTGCTCTTCCTGTCCTCGAGGGTATCATCGCCGATGTCATCCTCAGCCCTCAGTCCCGTCGCACCTGTCTCCCGGTCATTCTTGGCAGTGTCGTCGTTGCATTAAGAAGCAAGTACCACCACCAAAGAGCGGACTATCAACCGCGACGTCTGCTCCCGCTGGCAGTCCGGCGCCATCTGTTGGACAATTAGAAGAACCGTCATCATTTGCGAAGCTCCCAAATGGTCATGCGCAGGAGGCTGAGGCGGAACCTGATCTGGCAAGCCAAAGCGGCATTCCTGAGACGGATGCATCGTACAAGTTGTCTCACCCTCCTGTCGACTACCCTATGCGCGACCATACGAAGGCTTCCTTGCCGGAAGTTGCTGAGCTGGTGACCGATGTGACTCTGAGCGGTGAGCCGATGCGCGAAGACGTTGAAGATTTAGTGGAGCAAAGCTTCGCAGAGCAAAAGTTGCAGATCGAAGAGGATGTGCGGCCGCCCAAGAAGACCAAGTACAACTTCACCAGAAAGAAGCAGCTCAGCAGCCAGACCCATGCTCTGAGCAGTGGGGCGCAAGATGCTTGCTCTTTACAGCAGCGTGGGACAGAGCACCCAACGACGAACGTACAAAGCGAATTGGGCAGCCCGGACACACCCAAGAGGAAGCCACATAGATGGCCAGGAGGTGGTGCCGACCGAGACATCATCAAAGCAGGAATAATCAATTTCTTCCCGGACACTCACAAGACCGGAAACGAGCAAATCTCACAGCAACGGCCTCCATTGCAGGAGTCCACTGGCACAGGCACTGCGACCACCGTGACTGAAGTGCCAGAAAGTCCTGATGTGCCCCAGTCGATAATTCACATGCGCGGAGCACCTCCGGTACGCCATCCCACAACTGGGCCTGCGCTACTGCGTACTAGCAGTCGAGATGTATCTATGGACGAAGCAATGCTTCTTACCAATGGCGTGACCGCATCTGGGGCACCTAGTGAGGCACGTAGTTTGAAGCCAAGTAAGCCGCGCGCATTGAATTGCGGCAGATGTGGGCGGACGATGCCATTCATACCTTCTCAGAAGAAGCTGCAGCTCTGCTCGAAATGCAGGAAGAACGAGCGTGAAGGTGCTGAGCCAAGTGCTGTCGGCCTTGCACTCAAAGTTCCAGCAAACTCAACCGACAAGGCCACTTCGGTCCCAGAAGGTGATGCCGCCAGTGTTGGTGAGATACAGCTTCCAAAACCTGTCCCTGAGCCTACAGAGAAGGGTATCTTAGTGACCAACGGCACTGCTGCTCCATCACCTGAACTCGTGAAGGACGACGCTGGCCAGACAGGGAAAGAAGTGAACGATCCGCCAGGCTTGCAGATGGACCGGGCGTCAGAGGTTCCTGATGTGTCACCGCCAACCCCGAAGCTCTCCACCAAGCCCCGTACAGCCTGCGAGGACTGTCGGCTGCATCGGAAACGATGCACACATCTCGTTCGAAAATCGGTTGTCGAACAACTGGGGTTACAGCTGGATGGCGCAGACTCAGATACGGACCTTTGGAACCCGTCGCCGTCCCCTCCAAGCTTCCAAACCGCTGCAGCTAACGGTGAAATCGAGTCCCACGTCTCTGCTGGTGTGACCAATGGCCAGGAACCTGAGGGCTTCGAGCACGATACCTCAGAGCTGTCCAGCCGCTCCTTAAGCCCCGAGCCCGATTCTGGCATCGATGAACCTGCACAATCATCGAAGGATCAGAAGGTCCGGCGCAGGACACACACCGTTGCCGCCAAGCATGAGCATGACCTGGGCGACTCATACGAGAGACCTAAGAATACATATGTCAAGCTCATTGGCATGGCCTTCTGCGCGAACCCAGGACGGCCCATGACCACCCGAGCCGTCTCAGAATGGGTTGCCGAAAATATCCCGCGCTATGAGCTCAAGAAAGGCAATGACTGGGAGAAGCATATCGGTGCAACGATGAGTTTGCGCCGCCTCAATAATTCGGGCGGCACTGTCCCTTTGTGGAAGCATTTGGACCGTCCAGCTTCAGCCAAAGCGAACGCGCCACTGTATTGGGAGCTGCTGCCGGGCATGGAAAACAAGCTGTTGCACTGGGATCCTGTGCTTAAGGAGTGCAGGTCACCGGATCAGAGCTCGACTGCGCGCCAGATGGTGGAAAGCTGGAAGAAGCAAGAGAGTAAGGAAGAAGATCCAGAGGCTAAGGCGGCTGCTTCATGGGCTCCTGAGAACGTGCAATCCAGCAAGCCCACGTGTCATGAGTCAGCTGCGGGTTCGAAGAAGTCTTCAAGACACACATTGCTGCCTGACAGTGCAGCTGCAACACCTCCTCTGCCGAAACCAGCATATGCCGAATCTGCTTCCTCCGAAGAAGAGCCACTGCTGCTGTCAAGTCGCAAGAGATCTTCGGCACTCCCAACCGCTCAGCCAAGCGAAATGGATCCTGACAACGTGGAGGTCGATGCGCCACAAGGTGAGGTTGTCAGCGCACCAACAACAGCCAATCTTCAAAACGTAGACCAAGATCTTGCGCCGGCTGTCATCCAGGTGGATCCTGTCATTCCACCAGCGACGCTCCTGGAAGCGATCAAACAGGACTCTGAGGACGTCAATGGCAGCGCGAAATCTCTGTTCGAAGAATGGCCTCAGTACGACCTTGCGAACGACTTCGACTACACAGCAAAGGTTGCCGAGATCAAGAAGCGCCCGAACCGGAAGAAGAGGTCAGCGCAGCGTGTTGATCCGTGGACGAGTGACTGGAAGCCTGCACGTCTGGCAGATAAGGTCGACTCATCACGACAAAGCTCCGTTGCAGGCGACCGATCCACTCGCGCAGCCCGCAAGTCGCTCCACAATTCGCAGATGTGGGACGTTGACAATAGCATTGTCAAGCAGTGCGATACGATTGAGGAGCTGTTCGGACTGCCGCAGAACCCGATCGCGACGTGGCATGATGATAGGCTCGCGTTTCGGGATGGCACGAGGAATGAGGATGGATCGTTGCCGCGAGCGAGAGAGATGTTTAAGACGGGGTATGCATGATGGCGTGGGTATGGGCATTCCGAAGGGCGATTGCTGTGCATGAGAATGATTATTGAGCATGATAAGCGTTTCAGCGTTTGCATGTGGAGCGAGGGAGGCTTGTAAAAACATGTTGCTATTAGGAGGCATGTGTACGATAGCACGGATGGCAAGCAGCGATGCATGGATGGGTCTGAAGCAGTATCAGAGGCATCAGGTGCCAGCTTGTAGAACAGTGTGGCCGAACTATGAAATCACCGAAGCGCTCATGAATTCACACGCTCATCATCAGAAAGTGAATCTCATCCAAAAGGTCCGAGCGTCTAGTGATGTGAAGTGGAGCTTGTTGCGCGACCTTTATTTCCTCGCGACTTGAAGCTCAACGCGCACCTCGAACGACACCCCAATTGTTGTCACATCCTCGACTCCTCCATCACTCATTAGAACATCATCTCTTTCAGCTCTACCACCGCAAATTACCCACCACAGGTAAGCCTCCTTTGCCGATCTTCCAATAGCACGCGCAAAGAGGACTAACATCCATTCCTCACGAGTCCTTCACCCCCTATAACCCACCATGTCCGACGAAGATAAGCGCGAAGAAGATGACCAGCTCGATCGCGCGCCCGAGGAGGATGACGCAGGCGACGAAGCAGAGATCGCAGCCATGAAGAAGCGCGTGCAGGAGATGGAAGAGGAGGCAGCAAAGCTGCGCGAGATGCAGGCGAGCCTAGACTCACAGACGGACAGCTTGCGCGAGAGCAAAGAGGACATCGACGGGCGCAGCATTTTCGTCGGCAACGTGGACTACGGCGCGAGTCCGGAGGAGATCCAGGCGCATTTCCAGAGCTGCGGGTCGATCAACCGCGTCACGATTCTGCTGGACAAGTTCACGGGACATCCGAAAGGGTATGCGTATGTGGAGTTCTCGGAGCCGAATCTGGTCACGCAGGCGCTTGTGTTGAATGAGAGTTTGTTTCGGGGGCGCAACATCAAGGTGGGCACGCTTGGGGTTACAAAGATACAGGAGCTTCGCTGACGGGTTTCACAGGTAGTCCCGAAGCGCACCAATCTACCCGGCATGACGCGTGGACCAAGAGGAGGCAGAGGCGGCGGTGGCCCTCCCATGAGAGGAGGTCGCGGTGGGTTTGGTGGGCCAAGAGGAGGAGGGTACGGCGGCGGCGGATACGGAGGTCCTCCACCCTACATGCCGCGCGGCGGAGGGTATGTTCATCAACGTTTCACACTGTAAAATACAAGCTGACGTGTTGTTAGGTACCGCGGTGGCTACGGAGGTCGCGGTCGCGGTCGCGGCTACAACCCATACTGAGGAGTCAGGCTGCCACTCATCTCCCCGACACACACTGGCTGCTGTTGCGCAGTTCAGACCTCTCCTTGGTCTGGCGCTGGAGCTCTTTTGGGCTTCAGGTGATTGCTTCTCAAATAGGAAGAGGAGGCTGAAAGACTGCAAAATTCGAGACTGCAAGACTGCAAGACTGCAAGGTTACCTTCTCTCTTCGTGCGAGAGCTTCAATATACTTAGACTGCTTGGTGAAGACAGAAAGAAGCCACAAAAGATGTTCCTCTCAAAACGTGCTGGAGTAAGATGCCACCGCAATCAGGGTGCAAGACAGTAGAAGATGTGTGAAGGGAGCGGATGTTCTGCTGCGACCTGTGATGCCGCGCTCGAACGCTTCGCGGTCCATGAAAGCGCCGGCGTGCGCGATGTCTGAGGAAGTTCAGCTTCGTCTGTGTCGGCTGCGCCGAGTTCAGGCTCCAAGATTGGATTTTGGACGAGCGGCGTGAAGTCGCTACCGATCGGAAGGCGAGGGCGTGGGCGTAGTCGCTCGCGGTCCGACACCGAGCTGGTGAGCAGACAAGGGCGGTGAATGGATAATTTGGTGTATGTTGTTGCGCTTTTGCTTTTCTCGAGCATACCGCGCAACCTCTTGGATGTCGGGGTATGCTGCTAATATGGAAGACGATGCGACTTGACTGCTGACCTACATCTGCGCACCAACAAGACGAGATTGCGAGTACACCAACGTTTTTAGACACGTTATTTAGAGGGGCTGGTGAATGTCAACGACGGAATGACTTGGTCGATGACCTCTATTACGGCCGAAATACCCTCAAACTCCGATGGAGTTGGAAGGCTCAGCCACGAGAGACCGTTCAGTTGTCCGAATTCATTCGAGACACCGCAGATCATGGCGCGACAGGGCGTTGGAACAACCGTGAACGCAATCTTCTTATTCATCCTTCAGTTGAGCTTCAGGCAACCCTAAAATGGGACCGAGCGTGACCACGAATCCTTCAGGCGATTTGCCTGATCGCATGCTGGTCGGAATCCTGGTGCATACTGCAGCCAAGAGGTGCACCCGCGTTTCCAACAACTTATTCCGTCTGATTAGGCAAAAGAGCAGCGATTGACGAATATACAAGTGACCATGTGGTGGAGGAGCGTACATGCTCCGACAGCGAGCGGTGAAACGACAGTGTCGAATAGCACACCCTATTCAGTATATCCTGCGGGATCCGGACCCGCTCTACACCCCAACCAGTCACAGTATCGACGTGGTGGGCCAACAAGAGGGGTTTGGATAGAGTGAAACAGGCGTACTTGCCCGCCTTGCCCGCGTATCGGGCAGCTGTCGCAAGCCCTCGAAATATCCCCCGTTGTGGCTCCCATGTGAAGACGTTGCAGAAGGATTCGAGACATCGTCGTTGCAACAATCCGCGGACGAACGGCGAGGCGGTCCATGGAGTCGTACGACCGCTTCGACCGCTTGTTGCTCGCCGACCTTGCTCTGCCACAGATACGCATACATGCTTTATGCAGGAGACGGCAGTTGATCTGATACCGCCTCGATTAACGGCCTGGCGCCGGCCCTCGCGCAAAGACCGGCTCCGTGAATATCTTTAAGCCGCTGATTAATTGACTGGGCAAGTTGGGGTGCATGCAGGCATGCTTTTTGGCGTTTCGGTGCCGTGACCTCCCTTTGAATCGGAGGAGTCTGACGAGATCGTGGACTTGTTTGGTAGCGTCCTCCGCTGGCTCCCGGGTCGCGTGCCTATCATTTCTATCATCTCAAACCCACGGCGTAGATTTTACCCTAAAATGACACCAGTAGGTCCTGAGAGTCCAGCATCCAGAGACATGGAATTGCCGGCGCGATGCCTTCCACACAAAAGCTTCCGCAGGTTCTAGCGCCTTTGCCTTTTTCAGCTCGCTTTCGCTTCTCCCACACCCCGACCAGCCCTGTCGCGTGCCTGGGACCTGGCACTGTACGATGAGCTTTCCCCATGCTCGCATGGCCGGCTTAAACGAGCGACGCAAGTCACGGACCTATGTGTATGCCCAGACTGGCGAAGAGGTATAACCTCTCCTCCGCTTCCTTCTCGATGACTGGGCCGGTGTATTCTCCCCTGCCGTGACGCAATCCGCCGTACTGATCTCTCTCATCGCCACACACACTCGACGCGCGCATCGACGTCTCGCTATCGGTCTGCACTAGGCACTGGCATTGCACAACAGTTCGGTGAGCTGAAGGGAGCAGGGCGCATCATCGATGGCTGCTGGTGTTGTTCGTTCGTCGCCGCAGCAGCATACGACATCTGCGCAGGCAGCCAGCACGACCAAGGGTTCACAGCACCCACGTGGGTCGGAGTTGGTCAGGTCTGAATCTTCTGGCAAGTCAGTATGTTCATATAAGCCTCAGGGTGGTGGCAGGTCGTTGGATATTTGCCTCTGTCCGCATCGGAACGTTTGTGGCTGATGTTTATCAACGAGAGTAGAGCGCCTCGCGTCGGGCATAAGAAGTCGAGGAAGGGTTGTGCTCAGTGTAAACGACGGCATGTGAAGGTATGTGGATGCTCCCGGTCTCGCTTTGAGGTTGTCGGGTTTACAAAGTGGATCACGGGTCATTTGACTGATCGTATTCGCAGTGCAACGAAGAGAAGCCGTGCTCCAACTGCGTTCGACATGGCGTCGCTTGCTCACTTGCTGGTGGGCCGTATGTCCCGAGAGAGGATGCGAAGAACAGACGAACATCAACCACATCTTCCTCTGCGAGTCTGACTCAAACCACATCACAAGACACTGGTCTAAGCAGCGCGACCGCGAGTGCTACGGGCAGCCGAGGACCAAGTCCACGACCAGGCCCTTTTCAGGTCCTGACGGGTTTGATCGAGCGTCCACCTCCTGGAGAAAACTGGACGCTTGATCTGGAGCTCATGCACCATTTCATGCTACATACGGGCTTCGTCCTGACGGAACACCATGACATGGAGTACATACTCGACATCTGGCGAGTCGAGCTACCCAAGGTAGCCTTCCAGTTCGAATACGTGATGCACAGTCTGCTCGGCTTCTCTGCTCTTCACAAGGCGTACGTGGAACCCGAAAACGCACAACGGTTGCGAGAGAGTGCAGTCGATCATCTGGACAAGGCGCTGGTGCTCTACCGATCAGAACCGTCGCCTGCAACGGCAGAGAACGCAAATGCCAAGTTCGTGTTCACCTGGATTGTTGCTCTCTTCGCATACGCTATCCCTCCGAGTCTGCCGCCTATAGATGCGATTGTGGAGCTGTTTATGCTGGTCAAAGGCATTGACGCGATACTTTCAGAAACATGGTTCTGGGTTTCTCAAGGTCCTTTCGCACCTATATTGAATCGAGGGTTTCAGGAGGCTGTACCCACGGCTCTCGAAAGGTACGCTGACACAAATCATGTCCCAATGGGGCTATCAGACTAAAAATGGAAGCAGCTTTGCGGTCCCCGAAGGCATAGACTTTGGCCTCAACCATCTCGACTACATGATTGGCGTCGACGCTATGCTTCCCGACGACCGCCGGACTTGCGCACTCATTCTAACGGAGCTAAAAGGCATATACAATACCATGCATCCGGCGCAAAACTCCTGCAGCGTGGCCTCGATTCTATGCTTTCCCAAGCAAGACTCGGGCAGCTTCGCGCAGCTGGTGAAGCAGCGCCTACCGCAGGCGTTGATCATCCTGGCATACTATTGTGTGATGCTCGATATCCTAGACCCCAGATGGTGGATCCACGGCTGGTCGAAGAGGGTGCTGCAGGATGTGCTGGGCTCGTTGGACGAGCAGTGGCGGCATTGGATCGAGTGGCCGGTACAGACGGTACTGCTGAAGGAGAGCACGCCCAGAGCGTCGGCAAACTTTATGATTTGAGATGGATGGTGCAGGATCACCTCTCACTGTATATAGACTGTATCATAACATGACTGATGGGTTACGAGCTCATGGTCTGGAGCAAGCGAGTTTACTGTTTGGCACACGATTTGACATCTTCTGGCTGGCACCGTGACACATCTTCAGCTCCTATATCGTCGTAGTGAGTGCCCATATCAGCCCCGATAATCACTCCTGGCGATCTCGCAGGTCCGCCTTACCAAGCCCGCTCCTGCTGGCCCCGCTCTCCCTTGGGAGGCCGGTTTGACGCATCATCAGTCTTGCGCCTCTCCATATCGACAATATCTCGAGGCATGAGTGTTTCCTCATCGTCGCGTGAGCGTTGACAAGCATTATTCCACTCCGTCCAGCGGCAGCTAGACGCTTCGCACCGGTGTTCGAGCGCTTCGTAAAAGCAGGGTCCGCGCCACGCTCTTGCACAGCCGCCCTCCAACCCACCTCACCCGCCGAGACTGGCACTCCACCCGCCCTCCCATCGAGCCACCCTACCCGTGTCCATCGCTAGTCGGCTGCGGAAACACCGTCGTCACTCCGTGAAACACATCTTTACGAGCATTGCTGGGCTTGCGTGGTCCTTTGGTTGCGCCAGCGAGGCAGAAAGAGACTTGCTGGGAAGAGATCTGAAGCGGCGTCATGGAAGTACCTGCGCAGCCTAACCTGCGCGTGACGAGTGAGTTGGGACTGGCGCTGGAAGAGAAAGATATGGAGGACTAATTTGTGGTGCAGTCATTGCGGCGGATGGACTATACAAGCGAGATGTCTTCAGTACGTTGCGGCCGGCCGAAAGGTGGATAAGAGAAGCATGTGCTGATACAGGCCGCAGGATTCCCGGACCCCTTTGCGGTCGCTACGATCAGCGGCGAGCAGACGAGGACGACGGGCGTGATCAAGAAGACGCTGAACCCATACTGGAATGAGAGCTTCGACATGTAGGTGGAGGCAGACCACAGCGGAACAGCGGATGAGGTGCTGACAAGTAGGCAACAGGCGAGTCGGGCCCGACAGTATACTAGCGGTTCAAATATTCGACCAGAAGAAGTTCAAGAAGAAGGATCAGGGCTTCTTGGGCGTGGTGAATGTCCAC
Organism: Saxophila tyrrhenica; assembly: GCF_035928015.1. Taxonomy (NCBI): domain Eukaryota; kingdom Fungi; phylum Ascomycota; class Dothideomycetes; order Mycosphaerellales; family Extremaceae; genus Saxophila; species Saxophila tyrrhenica. Next base: position 1,096,974 of record NW_027041738.1, on the reverse strand, counting down.
ATTGGTTCTGCTATTGACCTGGATGCTGGCGGAGATGGTGAGTCTTGGCGAGTCATATCTTGCGCATTCACCACTAACACAAATAGAAATGATCACAAAGGATTTGCGGAAGTCCAACGATAACCTCGTAGTGAACGGCAAGCTAATCCTCAACCTCTCGACTAACCTTCGAACTCCGATTGCGAACGGCAACAACCAAAACCGCCCATCTCTGTCCTCCGCCGGACCCTCCGCAAACGGCACGCATACTCCCACCACACCGATGGGCGCGCAGTCCTCTACGTCTTTGGCGCCGGACAGGCCAACCAGCACCGCTGGGCCTCCTTCGGCATCACGGCAAAACACCAATACGAGCGGGGCGCCGCCGGCAGCTAATGCTACTAACGGCACAGGACGACGCACAACCGAGACTGGCTTTAGTGCGTTCGAAGACGCGCAGGGCAGACTCCCGCCCGGCTGGGAAAGGCGTGAAGATAACCTGGGGCGCACATACTACGTCGACCACAACTCGCGTCAGACGACGTGGATTCGACCAACAGCAAACTTCAATGCTGGAGAACAACGGGCGCAGATGGAGCAGCAGCAGTCGGTGGAGCGATCGAGACATCAGGCCCGCATGCTGCCGGAAGACCGGACTGGCGCAAACTCGCCGACGCTGTCTGATAGGCAGAACTCGCCATCGCAACCTCCACCCGCTGTAGGCGCTGCGGGCACGGCCAATGCGGCGCACATGGTGGCCACTGGCGCGACGACAGCTGGCACAGGTGAGCTGCCTGCAGGATGGGAGCAAAGGCATACCCCAGAAGGCCGAGCCTACTTCGTAGACCACAACACTCGTACTACGACATGGGTGGATCCACGTCGCCAGCAATACATCCGCATGTACGGGCAGAATGCCGGAACCGGGAACACCACTATCCAGCAACAGCCTGTGTCGCAACTTGGACCACTACCAAGTGGCTGGGAAATGCGCTTGACCAACACTGCTCGCGTTTACTTTGTGGACCACAACACTAAGACCACGACTTGGGACGACCCCAGGCTGCCATCTTCACTCGACCAGAACGTGCCGCAATACAAGCGTGACTTCAGGAGGAAGCTGATCTATTTCCGATCGCAACCTGCTCTCCGCATCTTGTCAGGCCAATGCCACGTGAAGGTCAGACGTACTCACATCTTCGAAGACTCGTACGCCGAGATCATGAGGCAAAGTCCGAACGACCTCAAGAAACGGCTGATGATCAAATTCGATGGTGAAGACGGCCTGGACTACGGTGGTCTCTCCCGAGAGTTCTTCTTCCTTCTTTCGCACGAGATGTTTAATCCTTTCTATTGCTTGTTCGAGTATTCGGCGCACGACAACTACACTCTACAGATCAACCCACATTCCGGCATCAACCCAGAGCATCTGGGCTACTTCAAATTCATTGGACGAGTGGTCGGACTGGCTATCTTCCATCGGCGATTCTTGGACGCCTTTTTCATTGGCGCATTCTACAAGATGGTCTTGAAGAAGAAGGTCTCGCTGCAGGATATGGAGGGCGTAGACGCCGAGTTCCACCGCACTCTTAGCTGGACCATGGATAACGACATCACGGACGTCATCTACAGCACATTTTCCGTCGAGGACGAGCGCTTCGGTGAAAAGGTCACCGTTGATCTCAAGCCTGGCGGACAGGACATTGAGGTCACGAACGAGAACAAGAAGGAGTACGTCGAGCTGATAACGGAGTGGAGAATTCAGAAGCGGGTGGAGGAGCAGTTCAATGCTTTTGTGACTGGCTTTCACGAATTGATCCCGGCGGACCTGGTCAACGTGTTTGATGAGCGCGAGCTTGAGTTGCTCATTGGTGGTATTGCTGATATTGATGTGGATGACTGGAAGAAGCATACGGACTACCGTGGGTACACGGAGAGTGATCCTGTGGTACAGCACTTCTGGAAGGTGAGTCCTCTACCATCATCAAAAGCACAAGAATATGCTTGCTGACGTTACACCACAGTGCATTCGAACCTGGGACGCAGAACAGAAGTCCCGTCTCCTGCAGTTCGCGACAGGTACCTCGCGTATCCCCGTCAACGGCTTCAAGGATCTCCAAGGCTCCGACGGTCCACGACGCTTTACGATCGAGAAGTCTGGCGAGGAAACTCAGCTGCCGAAGTCGCATACTTGTTTCAACAGATTGGACCTCCCGCCTTACAAGTCGTTCGATGCGTTGCAGCAGAAGCTGCTGTGGGCTGTGGAGGAGACTGTCGGTTTCGGACAAGAGTAGAGGGTGGGGCTGTGCTTCCGGTAGAGGGATTCATATGGGCGGGCAGTGGGGATGACACAGTATGGAGGTATGTAGTGGCGTTCGCTTGTGTATATAGGCCGGCCCTCGCTCTGGCGAGTGGGCGCAGATGATATCACGGACGCAGTGTGTAACAGTGAGTTTCCAAGCTCATCAACTAAGATTTAACGCGAACATGGTATCTGATGTCTTGATTTAGTAGAGCCTGAAATATGTGCTGTCGAAATATGCTTCTTCATTAGGTATCGGCTGTCTGGCTCGCCTCATCAGGCCCCAGCAGGCCCCCTTGGTTACACCACATGCATCGCCCCTTTTGTGACACCTCACAAATCGAAGACTTAAAAAACGCTTCCATCTCGCTGTCGACGGTCAAGCGAGAGTTCATATTACTCTCCATTCCACGAATTCAACTCTGATCTGACGTTTGTGAGCCGCTTCCACTGCCGGCAGCTTCACGGTGTACGTACGTCTTCTCAACTGCTTAACATGGCCACTAACTCGACAACGACCGAATTCATCGACATCTCCGAGAGGATCGAGTCCGTGGTAGCACCATGGCGGACAACAACAGTAGAGAAGCCCCCTTTCACTGCGGAGCAGCTCACAGCGATGGCGATTCTGGTGAACGGAGGCGAAGTGTTCGAGGTTCAGATCCACAGATGGGGGCTGGATACTTTTGCGTATTATCGTCAAGAGCTCGCGCGAGGACTCTGCGCACTGCCTACAGGCGGTTCCGATCCTAGGACTACGCTTGGAGTGCGAGGCGTTCTAGATATTCACCGTGGCATCACGAGTGCAGTCCAGAGTTTCGACCTGCCTTTACTCGACAACCACGACGATTGGGGTCCTGATTTTGGCAACCTGAGTGAAGACAATTGGGTTGAATACCTCTACGAACTTGAATCAAATGCGTCGCAGCGCTGCTATCGTTTGGCCACGTCCGCAGGCGAACAGATGCTGTCATCCGTCTTCCGTCGCCCAGGCGCGAAAGACCAATCCACCTTCAAATTCTTCGGACTGTCCGCTGAACTGCGAGAGAGGATCTACGAGATGGTGTTTGCATATCCTTCGTCTGGACTTGAGGTTTGCGACCGTCGCTCTACAGAACATGCTCCCAAGAGCGCAAGAGGGGGTTTCTTAACCCTGTCCAGAAGCTGGGACGATAGCTTCACCTGGAAGAAGTGGAATTTTATCGCTATCGGCGCGATGAACCCGTCGGTCACTGGAAGCAGTTGCGACCAGACCAATGAACAAGATCCTTCGTCCGTTGCTTATCGGCAAGCGATTCTACAACGAGGTGATGCCCGTTTTCTACCGCATCAATCATTTCCACTTCCCTGATCCTCACCTGCTCTCTTGGTTTGCGAAGAACGTAGCCCCTACCCGGCTACAACGCATCGCCCAAATCTCCATCGACGTTCGTCGGGATCCCCGGGCTCTGGATGACGCATTCTTCATTCTTTCCCGCCTGCAGAATCTCCGTATCCTTGACGTCAAGGTCGACGAGGAAAAGTCGAGGAGCAGGGGGAGGCCAGACCTCTGGGATCAGGTAATGCGAGGGAAAAGCGTGAAGAAGTTGGATGGAATGCGCGGGCTGAAGTCGGTCACGGTTGAGGGCAGTCCGACCTTGGAGCGAGAGGTCGAACCGTTGATGTTGCGAACAAAGGCTGAGCAGGCAGCTCTCAAGCCGCGGACTATGAACGGAAAGTCTTGGAGCAGTATGCGGAGCTGGTGCGAAGGAAGGGGAAGGAGGCTGTGGCCCAGCAAGAGGGGCTTAGGGAGTGAGTAGACTCGCAAACATCTCCGAGGGAGAGACGATCGATTTAGGCTTGACGTCTTGTTGAATAGGCCTATGTCAAGTTGAGCTCGGGGAAGGGTCTTGAAGCGTATGGAGCTCCATAGCGAAGCTTGATACACCGACACAGCTTTGTCTTTTCTTTGGACCGCCGCCGACTTCCAACGGCTACAGCCACTGAAGCCCATGTCAGCACTGTATGTCTGCAAGAACTTTAAGATATCTGATCTTGCTGTTACTACAACCCATGCGCAAGGTACAGTCTCGAGCAACTCGAAACTCTCCTTCTCCTTCCATTCCCATCAGCCTCTCACCACTCTCACCAAGGATGCTGGAGCCCACAATATTGCACCAGGTTCTCAAAGTCTTCAACCCGGAACCCTTTCCCATTCTTGGTCGTCCCTGGCGGCATCAAAGCCTCTCGAAACCCGAGGTTGATAGCCGGCTCACACCGCCCCTCATGGGTGCCATCACGAAAGGGACAACAACACATGTCTTCCTCTATCCCTGGGTCGTCGTCGTCGTGTTTGACTTGCCACAACAGCTCCGTGTCTACCTCATAGTTCTTATCCCTCGGCGCGATGGTAATCATCTTCAAGCCGACCCATTGCTCCTCCGAGTGGGGGCTCCTACGCTCGATGTAGTGGCCCACCTGGCCCAGAGTCACTTTGCGGATGCGTGCCGCGACTTCTGGTGTCATACGTGCGATCAGCTGGCGAACCTTGGGCGACGGGAGAAGCCAGTCTTCGCTGCCCTCGACGCGAGGAAGAATGTTCTCGTCTAATGTTGCGATGAACGTGAGCTGGAAGTTTGCGCGTTGGAAGACGAGGGTTAGGAAGTCTTCGCGGACGCCTCTGCTGACGGCAGCGAGCGGCGGCATGGAGAGAGTGCCGGGCTCAGCGGGTAGAGCGTCGATGTAGTGGTCGTACACGGCGAGTTGGATGTCTTTCGGCAGGCGTGCGAAGGGTTTGAACTTCCGGTTCTTGTCGCTGTTCTTCAGCAGACTGACAAGGCCGTCGTGCGTTTGCCACGAGCGGTACTTCTTCTGGAAGCCGCGGTCCAGTCCGCGCTCTCTCACACGTTGAAGCAGGTCAGCATCTTCGAGGCTGTCGTAGTGTGGTGCACCTCGATCGTTGCACACGAGACGGTCGATGAGTGTTGACTTCTGCGCCCGGGTCTGTTTGGATTTGTGCTCTGGCTCGTGGAAAGGCATCTCGCGGCGCTTCATCTCTGCAACAAGTTCGTCGATTGAGAAGAATGAGTAATCTTTGGACTTCCACCATGGGCGGCGAGTGCTTGACTGGGCCATCATGACCATGATGGTGCGCCTGGTGTGGAGGAGTACGAAGAGCACCCAGTGCACAGCGTTTGTGCTACCTGCACGAAAGATCCGGCGAGGAGCGAAGTACCTCAGGATGTATGAAGTCCTTTGTTAGTGAATGTTGACTGAAGGGCACGGATCCGGGCACGCGTGGACTTCACGTGTTCTTTGTTAACGATGTGAATAAAAGTCACGTGACCGGCAACTTCCAGATGTCGCATTCTGTTTGGCATTGAATGACTGTCTCTATCTGACATGGTCTCAGCACCCGCTGCCACTCAAGGCATAGACTCACCGATCAGCATCAATCTTACATATCGTTCCTGTACCTCAAGCATACTCCTCCTTCGCCCACTTATCTTCATCCCAGAATTGTGCTTTTACCTCATTTCCCGCAAATTCCGTTCCGCTCATCGCATTCACTGCCCTCAAAGCGCTCAACTGACTCGTGAACTTGATGAAGACCTCGTCCGTTCCACCCATTGCTTCTCGCCAGATGAAGACCCTTTCAACATTGCCATACTGCCCGCCCATTTCATCTCCGATCTCCTGCATGATGTTGTTCTCCTCAATCTCGTGTTGCACGTCCAGGCCATCGAGCATGGAACTCAGCTTGATGACCGAGGACATCTTGCCAAATCTAGCGTCGTCTTCCTCTGTGTTGGTCTCGACCTTCCTTTTCTTGCCACCAACAATCTTTCCCATGTTGGCAGGTGCCGACCACTTTCCATCTGGACCATGAGATCGCTTCTTGCGCTTATCTGGTTTCTTGGCGACAAGGGCGGTGATAATGCCATCGCTTTGAGCACCCAAACCGTGGCCTTCCTCCCATCCATACTTCTTCATCACACGTTCGGCGAAACCTTTCTGGCCAGGTATTATCTTCCGTTGCTGGTTCTCGGCAGGTGCTAGAGGCTGATTAGTAGTAGCGTCAGCCATCTCCACATCCTCGGCTCCAGTTGGGTCGTCTGGCGGAGGAGGTGGGACCTCATAGCGGACCGGCGCACGGGAGATGATGGACGTAGGCGGATCAGGTGTCTGAGCTTGCGACTCTTGCGTCGCAGCTGGGTTGACGAGTACGTTCGCGGTCGCAGGCAGTGATGGCGCAGGAACTGCGGCCGCAGCTTCGCCCTTGGATTTCTGCTTCTGAAGATGCTTCGCTTTGAAGGCGGCGATCTTAGCCTGCGCTTCGGCTTTCTTGGCTGCAAGATCGTCATCTTCCGCATCGGAGACGGGTGGAGGAGCATATGGGGGTGACATGGCCGCAGACTGAGCGTCAAGCGGTGACGAAGCTGAATGGGCGCCCGCGATACCACCCATTTGCGCTCGACCAATGTAGCTCTCACCTGCCATGGCGTTGTCGAACGCTGCTGGTGGTGGCGCTAAATTTGGCATGGACTGGCGGGACCTCTCTCCCTCATCGGTATCGACTGGTGGGGGGTAGTAGTCATCACCGTCTTCTGCAGGTGGGGGAGGTGGTGCAGCATCGAAGCTTGGCGGAGCAAAGTTGAGGTTTGCTGGTAGCGCAAACATCACTGCTCAGGTTAGCAAAGTAACGAAGCCTTGGGAAACGGCACATACTGTTCGGCTTAGATGGCTGTTCGCCATTGTCGCGTTCACCTGCACCATTCCTCTCTGCCCTCCGCGCTTCCTTCATCTGATGGTGATACAGCCTCGCCTTCCACTCTCTCATTTCCCGATGCTGCTCCTCCGAGCCTTTGTAATCTGCATAGTTGTTGGGCATCGTAGGATCATAAATGTCGTCCCAATCCCAGGCGCGTTCCTGCGGCTTGTTGTTCTTCTTGCGCTTCTTCCTTCCACCGCGCGCGCGGTTGTCCTGGTAGTAGAAGTCATCATCTCCATCGCCTACCCAATCCTCAAAGTTCGATTTCTGCAGGCTGGGTGGCTGCTGGGATGGTGTAGACGATAGCTGCCCGCCTTGCTGTTGTGGCCTGTCCGGAGAGCTCGCCGTCACAGCCGATGTGCTTACACTCGACGAGAGTCGATGCGCAGAGGAGCTTGAAGATGCTGTCTTAGGCTTGGCCTTCTGAGGCACCTGCGGCCGCTTGATAGGCTGGAACTTGAGGGATGCTTGGGTTCAAGTGAGTTGGACTGCCTCTAGTAGAGCATATTTGCACGGGTTGCTTAGACGGTACCATCTTTCTTCTTCTGCTGCACAGCGGCATCCTCTTCGCCGGCGCTACCAGAGCGCTGGATGTCGTATCTGACTGGCGCGCTCGAAATGGTGCCGGCGCCAGCAGATTTCTGCCTGTCGGGCTCGAGGAGGTCGGCGTAGAGGGAGAGGCCGCCTCCGCTGGGTTTGGTAGGTGGCGTAGCCATGGTGGGGTGTGACTGATGATACTAAACAATGACACGCAGCATGTATGCGGTTGTTGGCGAGGTCGAGGAGATGAGGTCAAATGCGCAAGTCGAACGCGAACACGACTTTGCAACGGCTGCGCAGTTATTGGATCGGGATCTGCCGGAGCTAGCGCCGGGCTTCCGAAGCATTTCCTAAAGACCCGAGCGCCTCCATCGCGGCTACCTACTCCCAGTACAAGACATCAATGCTTGCGCTCGCCGCTTCCCAAGGGGACGGTAAGATAAGTGCGTACACGGGTAAATCCACCTCACTCCCTCCACTTCCCTCTGTCTGCTTCACTTCGTCCACTAGGTCCAACGATTATCAGAGAGCATACAATACCTCCTAGCAGACATCTCCATCTCCAGCAGTCGCAGCGCGCTAGTCTCTGCTCTGTCATACCAAGGTTCCCTGGACGCGGTCTTCGAAGCAAGTATGCTTCCCGATTTCTTGCACGGCAGCTTCAAGCGCTACGAGGAGGACACTTCCATTTTCATGCACTGGCTCGTCGACACGGCGTCGAAATGCCAGTGCCAGCAAGCACCCAAAGACTCGAAGCCTTCTCGAAGCAGTGCAAGCTTGAGGATCAGTTTCGAGGAGATCAGTCGCCTTGGAGACGTTGTTACGAAACACAAGACCACAGTACCTACATCCGTCCTCGCTGCTGTTAGGCGGGCCATATCTCTTCGAAGGCAGTCTCGGATTAGTATTCAGGAAACTGCGGACGAGCGAGCTGCTCCGATGAGCAACAGTCTGCTTTCATCCGAGTACTTGAACCGCTGTGCCAACGCTTGGAACAGCAGTCACCTGGGCATACCTCAGTATCCATCGATGAGACAGCAACCAAGAACCCAAGCAACCATGAGAACGAGGTCCCAGTCTCCACGAATGACTCGTTTGGTGCGCTTGCCCTTGAAAGACAAGAGGGTTTCAAAGACACTATTGCCAGAGAGACGATCCCACCCCATCAGCGTCTGGTTGAGATCGATGAAAAGGGCACCAGATACGACGGTCCCGGGTCCCTCGGTTGCTTTCGCATCTTCTGCTTGTTCGAGGACTTGCACAACATTCGCGAATTCGTCTCGCAGACTGTCACCGAGTACGCCAACGGCAAGATCGATCTTGCGAATATGGCTATCGTCGCTGATACCGCAGTTGACCTGGCGAACCAACTCCTCGGCGAGTTCACCTCTGCTTCGAAAAAGATCACAGAGCTAAGGAACGGAGTCAACCTCCAGCAGTTCATCTACAAAACGGCCTGCTTGTCTCGAGGGAAGGACCCAAAGCCTCCACCAGAATCTGGGCTGCCCTATGACGTGGAGATGGAGGATGTCGCAGAATGGTGCTATTTGCGCACGCACTTCTGCTTAGAGTAAGTCGTCGACGGCCCTCTCCACCCCTCTTGGTGACAGCCCCTTCCACCATCAAAACATCAAACCAACTGTTTCCACTACGGGCGCAGGCTTATAGTGTGATGGACGCTAACCCCTCGTTGCAGGTTCTTCGCCCAATGCCTCGCATCGAAGCGACTTCCGAGCTCCAACAAAAGTCAACCTGGTCTACCCGGCCTGGGGGTCGAGGGAAGTGAGACGAATCAGGCGACTCGGTTCAACAACGACGCAAATATTCTGATCAAACTTCTCGCAGAGTTCGCGTTTCTGCAAAAATTTGGTCTCGATCTGCCGGTGCAGGATGAGATCACGATGGGTTTCAAGAAGTATGCGAAGGAGAAGAAGATCGGTGTGTGGTTGTGCTTCGCTGCGCAAATTCTCTTGGATGTTCACCACGGCTTAGCGCATACCAAATGCGTGCCGTTCAGCGATCTCAGGCTCTCTGCGCTGCGGACAAAACAGACAATCGAGGAACATTGGGAGCTGAGCAAGACATTCACCACCGGGCCGGAGATCTGGATGGCAAAAGGTGAAGAGTCAATCGCAATGCTCCATCGCGAGGTACATCGCTGGGTCATGGATGACGTTCTTTCTGACATGAGGAACCAGAACATGCCGCGACACATTCAGAAGAGTCTCGAAGCCGCCGGTGGCATCGAGAAGCATTTCCTTCTCAAATCACATGCCATCCTCTCCGGGTTGCTTGCCTTCAACTTCACCTTGCGCATGCAAGCCGCAGGGGTCTTGCTCATGAACCAATGGTACGAGGTCGTGAAGATGGCATATCTGTACAATGCGATTCGACAAAGCGGCATCTGCAGCCTCACATGGCCCGACATGGACGTCTTCATCGAGCTACACGGTGCTGAACACATCTTTCCGGGTGGACGGCCCACAACCGCAGATGAGTCTCTCAAGAAGCTCGAACTTGCTGCAGGCATCAGTGATTCGGACAACTCTGCGAGCCACCCACCAGCAATTGATAAGCGCAAGGTGCGGATCATGGAGCCCAGCGAAATGGTGAAGGATATCATCCAAGAACGCTATTTGATGCATGGTCAAAGCAAGATCTCGTTCGAGAACGTCGACAAGCTCATCGAGGAGATAGCATCGGGCACCGAAGGCCACTCCATCAGTGGTGAACAAGAGCTAAGTACAGACTCCGGCTTGAAGGTGATATGCTCGCGATGGGCGCAAAGTCACCATCTAGATGCGTACGAGCTGCTCGCAGCCATCAAGCAAGGCCTGTACACCGACGAGCCTCGTCTGCAGTTCAACTATTTCGGCATGCACAAACGCTGCGTCGAGATCCTCCGTCAGGTCCAGCTCAAGGAGAACCACAAACTCCGCGAGTATTTCGGTCCGGATTACGTTCCTGACGACGACATGATCTCTCATCTGGTATTCTGGATCTTGACTGTTGCTCAAGGCTCGGCTGCTGCTGGCCTACAGCCGGGTCTTTTGCCGGCGACGAATGGTAGCAGTGTCGTGGCCAGCAGGATTATGATTAGCTGCGCAGAGGTCATGAAAGAGTACCTCCGGAAGAACGGGGACAAGGCGTGCAAGGAGCTGAAGACCTTCTGCAAGAACAAGACGTTTGGGTAGACGGGAAGAAACGGCGCTGGACCTGTTGTGAAGGAGCTACCATGGCGGTTCAGCGTGGAGGATGTTCTTGACCCGGCATCGCTGGCTGGTTGCAAAACCGGAACACTCGTTTCCAGGCAGAGTGATTGCGAGAAGAAAGCGGCAGCTCACCGATGTGCTCTCTTCCTTCGGTCGTTTGTTGGCGCACTATGGCAACCATTCATTGGCCCTCTAGTTGATATACGCATTCTTCGAATGCCAAAATTACACCTTACCTTTCCGTACCCATGTATGGAATATACACGAGCTTCCACATTGCTTTGACACTCTAGCGTACAAGCGGGAGACAGTGAAAGCGGCCCAGCGGTCAGGTCTGGCAGCCTTCTCTCAAAATCCAACCGTCCCGGAAAGGCCACAACACTCTCGTGGGTACCTGTAGGCTTGTTTTTGGGGGAAAAGATTCATCACACGGCTACATGTAGCTCTGACCCGGTGGGCCGCTTTCACTGTCTCTCGCTTGGCGTATTCCCGAATCCATTGAACTGGAAGAGTGCATCCCTGACAAAGTGAAGCTTTGGGGGTTTTCGCATTCACTCCTCCTAAGATCGATGACGTAGCGTGATTGTGATTGGCTGAGAACATGTTCTGTCTGGACTTCACCTATACATACCATTGATTGAATACATTGTGTATAATGAGCAATGTCCTAATGCCTCCCACCGTCTCAACTGGCCTCGCAATCACAAACCCACTGGTAAAATACCGTGCCCTGGTGTCAACGAAACAAATCCAACAGGACCAGGGACAACTTCGCTTGGCCTTGCATTTACAGAGACTATATGACCGTCTGATCGACTACGAGCCCCAGCAAGAATATAGTCACCGCCTTGATCAGATCTCCCGTGCTGTCCGGAAGCAGCAACCTTCCAATGGCTCCGCAAAGTCTACCGATGAAGTTGTGCCCCAACCGCCAAAGCAAAGTACATGGCGGTCTTTTCTGGCGGCGAAGGAGAAGAGAGACTCCCTTGCCTTGACCCGCAGATTGACGTCTCAGGAGTCTGCGATGGAGATGTCTTCACCTAGAGGACTGATGCTGCATGGCGAAGTCGGGACGGGCAAGTCGATGCTCATTGACCTCTTCGCGGATTGTCTTCCTACGCGCAAGAAGCGGCGATGGCACTTCAATACGTTCATGCTTGAGACCTTTTCCAAACTCGAGGCTTTTAGACGGCACAAGCTATTACAGGATCAAGATAATGGCGATGATTACTCTGTGCTTTGGATGGCCAAGGACTTGATTCAGACATCGCCAATACTGTTTCTGGACGAGTTCCAGATGCCCGACCGTGTTGCATCGAAGATCTTAACAAATCTGATGACTTCGTTCTTCCAGCTCGGTGGCGTGTTGATAGCTACATCAAACCGCATGCCGGAGGAGCTGGCGAAGGCGAGCGGCATTGAATTCTCGCCTCCCCCTAGCAGGATGGAGAGTCTGGGCTGGCAATTCGGATTCCGTAGGAAAGTGCAGAGTCCATACGCAGGGCGGAATGAGTTTGCGGCATTTCTTGACGTCCTCAAGGCTAGGTGTGAGGTCTGGGAGATGGGTGGTGGGAAGGACTACAGGAGGTTAGAAAGTACCAGTGCCGCGGCACCACCGACGCAGAAAGGCGAAGAGGACGTGCAATGGAGAATGGACGAGTATCTCGATCTCCAGCACAGCGCTGGTATGGCTGGATGGCCTCATGCTGAGGGAGAACAGCCTGCGGAGAAGGAAGATACAACGTCTTCTGCAGCTGCGATGCCGCGCTTCTTCTTCGTTGATTCTGGCGATGACGCAGCCCAGCAGCAAGCATACAACTCGGTGCTCGAAGCTGCATCGGGCACGTCGACCGACACCATCAAGCTCGAGCCCAGCACAATGAGAGTCTACGGACGAACAATACCAATACCGCGGACGTACAAGGGCATCACCGAGTGGACATTTGCAGAGATCTGCAAGACTACCCTTGGGCCAGCGGACTACACCACGTTGGCTTCCACCTACCACACGCTCATCCTCAAGGACGTCCCGGTCTTGACATGGCTGATGAAAAACGAGGCGAGGCGGCTCATCACCCTTCTTGATGCTCTCTACGAATGCAAATGCAAGCTCTTCGTCATTGCCGAAGCAGGACCAGACGACATTTTCTTTCCAGAACAGAGCCTGTCCGGCGAGGAGAGCGATGCGATCCAATCCGAGACTTTCTCTGAAGCCTATCAAGACGCCACCGCGCCCTTCCGACCCAACATCCTGAGTGACAATCCCAACTACGCAGAACCAGATCCCGAGCCCAACTATACCCACGCCCGTCTCGCCGGCCTCCTAAGTGCAGATGCTCTCGAAGACGACCCGCCGAACAGGCCTGCCCAACAAGGCAAGAATGCGTTTGGCCGCTCTTTCGGAAGGACAGACTCAGAGATGGAGCGCAAACCCATCGATCCCGACGACCAGCCAAGGTATCGCTCTCCTGATTTCGGCAAAGCGAGCGCTTTCACCGGAGAGGATGAGCGCTTCGCATATAAGCGTGCGCAAAGCCGGCTCTGGGAGATGTGCGGTGCGAAGTGGTGGGCCAGGAATGAAGAGGGCTGGCACAGGCCGTTGCCTGCAGAGGTGAGGAGGTGGGAGCGAGCTGTTGGTGAGGATGCACCGTCGAGTCCAGGTGAAGGACAGAGCGACGTTTCCGTAGGAGAAGCGGCGGTGGATGAGACGAGGGACGAAAGCATGTTCAAACGTGGTGGGAGTCCGTTCAGAACCTCTGAGGAGCCGCCTCCGAAGTTCAGCTGGGTGCATGCATGGGGGACTATGCAGTGGGGAAAGAAGGCAGGAGCATGGGGGAGGGGCCCAGAAGGTCTCAAGGATCGCGGTGATGAGAAGAGGTGAAGCTTAAGAGGAGACCTTGATATTGGAAAGAAGGTTCCCATATTCAGAACAGATTCCAGCCATTTCTTGTCCCACCTAGCTCCCTTCCACTAACGTTGATGCTGGAGAATAGGTCGTCCCACGTCGGAGCTTTTCTGATTGACATGCATCTCCAGAAACGAACGATTGCGATAGCAAGTCAGCCGCCTCGAGGGGCTGAATAGTCTCCGAACACTTGTGCATGTCATCGCGTTGAGCTCTAGCTGAGCAGCTCAGTCGTCGTCTCCTGCACTCCATCCGCTCGGAAGTAATAACGTGAATTGCGCCGCAGCCTCGCGCTGAACCCGAGCATACGATAGCAATGGAAATACACTAGATCTTACACTGATCCACAGTAGCTACAGCACCGCCGGAGGATGCAGATGTCGACTAGGCTCCGTATCCGCGCCATACTGTAGAGTAGAAGGGGCCGCAGACGTAGTTCTTTAGGTCCATTCTAACCAAGGGTTTCGTTGTTGAGCCAAGCGTAAGCTTCCCCTTGGTGACGCAGAGTGTTTCGATGTTTTGGAGAGCCTGTGGCAACCTTTGTAAGCTTGTCGTTGAGTAAGGAGATGAAAAGGTTACACGGTCAGGAAGATGAGATTCGGAAGTTATCAACTTCCACCATCCGGTGCGTGTCGCGTCAAGATGAGTGATGATTGATTGCCTCTTGGCAGGCCGAAGTCGACAAACGGTGGCTTTTGTTCGGATCGTCGCAGATCCGACCACCGAATCATCGCGAGAGTCGAGTGGACCATCTCCCTAATCTCGCCTAGAACACACCACCGATCTTGCTAGGCCGTCCTTAGTTCCTTAGCGGTGCGGCCGCGGACACTGGATGGTTTATGCATACTGCCCTCGGCGGTTTATGAGCGCTTCTCGGGACTGCTTTCCACACTCCACTCCTTGTGCACTGCGTGAGTATATATCGCCATCGCGTCCACGTGGCGCCAAACCCGTAACAACCCAGGCCAGGACACTCTTTGAGACATTTCTTCTCTTTCTATCTCATATCTTGACAAGTGAGGTCGCTTTCTGCCAGATCTCTAGGAGCGAAAGCGGGCTGTGGCGATAAGGAAGCACACCCCGGCAACATGGCCCTCGTGGGCAACTTTGGCTTCAGCAACAACGACAGGACCGCAGAAAGTACTGGCGTGGGCTCCATTGGTGGCAACCCGTTCGTCCGGAGGGGCAGCCGTGCGCAGGATGATCCGGTTGGAGAGCAGCACGCGCGCGACCACCTAGGACCGCGGCGGGCATCTGTGCAGTCACACCAGCACGATGGCTTGACCTCCCATAACGAGAAGGAGGGTCTCGAAGAGTACGAATCCTCAGACGCCAAAGCCGAATCAGAGGAGGACGCGCAGGCCCGAGCAGATGCGACCATTACCGAGCTTGCAAAGACCTTGACACGGCAATCAACTTACACCAATGTTCCCGACTCTCCTTTCGATGCAGAACCAGACTCAGCTCTCGATCCTAATTCCAACAACTTCCGGCCCAGGTCATGGGTCAAGAGCATCATAAAGCTTACCGAGAAGGAGAACCGGACTCCGGGACGAACTGCTGGTATTGCCTTCCGCGGGCTCAACGTCCACGGCTACGGCGCCGCTACTGATTACCAAAAAGATGTTGCCAACATCTGGCTCGAGGCTGTGGGCATGGTGAAGAAGGCTTTTGGACTTGCGAAGCCACGCAGGATCGACATCCTTCGAGATTTCGAGGGTGTTGTGCACAGTGGAGAGATGCTGGTGGTTCTCGGGCCTCCCGGTTCTGGTTGCTCAACTTTTCTCAAGACGATTACTGGCGAGACTCATGGCTTCGTGGTCGATGAGGGCTCTTACCTGAACTACCAGGGTATCCCTCCAGAGAAGATGCACAAATACTTCCGTGGAGAGGCCATCTACACCGCTGAGGTCGATGTCCACTTCCCAATGATGACTGTCGCCGACACTCTTTCCTTCGCGGCGCGGGCCAGAGCACCCAAGAACATCCCCGGCGGTCTCAAAGCACAGGAGTGGGCGGATCATCTACGAGATGTGTTCATGGCTACCTTCGGTATCAGCCATACGAAGAACACCAAGGTTGGAAACGATTTCGTAAGAGGTGTTTCTGGTGGAGAGAGAAAGCGTGTCACCATCGCCGAAGCTGCGCTAAGCGGAGCACCTCTCCAATGCTGGGACAACTCAACTCGAGGTCTCGACAGCGCCAACGCCATCGAGTTCTGCAAGACTCTCCGAATCAGTACCGAGCTTATGGGCGCAGCTGCGTGTGTTGCCATCTACCAAGCACCACAGGCTGCCTACGACATCTTCGACAAAGCCCTTGTACTCTACGAAGGCAGGCAGATCTTCTTCGGATCAACTACGGAGGCAAAGGAATACTTCGTGCGTATGGGCTTCCGTTGTCCCGAGCGAGCAACAACACCGGATTTCCTCACTTCAATGACATCGCCACAAGAGCGGTTCATTCGGGAAGGCTTCGAGGGCAAGGTGCCTCGCACACCAGACGAATTTGCTGCAGCATGGAAGGCCAGTCCGGAGCGAGCGGCTCTCCTGAAGGAGCTGGATTCATACGAGCACAAGTTCCCGTTCGAGGGCGAGCAGTACAATCGTTTTGTCGAGAGCCGGCAAGCTCAACAAGCCAAGCACCAACGCCTGAAGTCGCCATACACGCTCTCTTACAGCCAGCAGGTCAAACTATGCCTTTGGCGGGGCCTCTTGCGCCTCAGATCCGACCCTTCCCTTACGTTTACCCAACTCTTCGGCAATTTTATCATGGCTCTTGTGCTCGGATCTGTCTTCTACAACATGCCAGATACCACAGACACCTTCTTCCAGAGGGGAGCCGTAATTTTCTTCGCTGCAAGTCACCCGATCCTACGCTCCAAGCAGTCACGCTAATGCCCTCTCCAGGTCCTCATGAACGCTTTCGGAAGTGCCCTCGAAATCCTGACCCTCTATGCTCAGCGTCTTATTGTCGAGAAGCATGACCGCTACGCCTTGTACCACCCTTCTGCCGAAGCTTTTGCGAGCATGTTGACCGACATGCCTTACAAGCTTGCCAACTCTATCATCTTCAACATTACGCTCTACTTCATGGCCAATCTACGAAGGACGCCCGGGGCTTTCTTCTTCTTCTGGTTCATCAGCTTGATCCTAACGCTGACGATGAGTATGCTGTTCCGAACGATCGCATCCGTGTCTAGGACTTTGTCGCAAGCCATGGCTCCAGCTGCAATCATTATCCTGGCCATCATTATCTTTACTGGGTTCGCTATTCCTACCCGGTATATGCTGGGCTGGTGCAGATGGATCAACTGGATCGATCCGGTGGCATACGGCTTCGAGTCTCTCATGGTCAACGAATTTCACAACAAGAACTACGACTGCAGCCAGTTCATTCCAACATACGGCTCTCTCAGCGACAACTCGCAGGTCTGCACTGCCGTGGGTTCCCGGGCCGGACTAAGATACGTTAATGGGTGAGTACCTCATGATTAGAATCCCCTTCCTGGTCTTCCCCATTCCGTCATACAAAGCACACACTTATCAAGTCCTTCCTCCTTCAATGTTTGGGACATCAGCTAACCCCCCCATTGCGACGACTACATTAACAGTTCTTTCGACTACTACCACTCGCACAAGTACCGCAACATCGCCATCATCTTCGCCTTCATGATCTTCTTGATGGTGGTGTACGTCGCTGCTACAGAGCTGATCTCCGCGAAGAAGTCGAAGGGCGAAGTGCTTGTCTTCCGCAAAGGCCACACACCTGCTTCGCTCAAGGAGAAGACGAGCGACGAGGAGACAGTTGACAGCGGGAATGGAGCTGCGCTGGCCAAGCAAGAAAGCTATACTTCAGCGACGGACATCATCCAGAAGCAGACCGCCATCTTCAGCTGGAAGAACGTTTGCTACGACATCAAGATCAAGAGCGAAGAGCGCCGCATTCTGGACCACGTTGATGGATGGGTCAAGCCTGGCACGCTGACCGCTTTGATGGGTGTATCTGGTGCCGGGAAGACGACGCTTCTTGACGTCTTGGCAACTCGAGTCACGATGGGTGTGATCACTGGTGACATCAAAGTGGACGGACGCCAGCGCGACTCCTCGTTCCAACGCAAGACCGGCTACGTTCAGCAACAGGACTTACACTTGCAGACATCGACCGTCCGCGAAGCTCTCAACTTCAGCGCCCTTCTACGCCAACCAGCCCACGTACCCCGCAAAGAGAAGATTGACTACGTCGACGAGGTGATCAAGCTTCTGGATATGGAGGAGTACGCTGACGCTGTTGTCGGTATCCCGGGAGAAGGTCTAAACGTCGAACAGCGCAAGCGTCTGACGATTGGTGTTGAACTCGCAGCCAAGCCCGAATTGCTTCTCTTCCTGGACGAGCCGACCTCTGGTCTTGATTCGCAGACGTCGTGGGCCATTCTCGACCTGCTCGAAAAGCTGAAGAACTCTGGCCAAGCTATTGTCACTGTCGTACACCAGCCGTCCGCAGTCCTCTTCCAGAGATTTGACCGGTTGTTGTTCCTCGCTGCGGGCGGCAAGACTGTGTACTTCGGCGAGATTGGAGAGAACAGCAACACCATGACCAAGTACTTCGAGGCGAACGGCGCACACCCATGTCCGGCTGAAGCCAACCCTGCCGAATGGATGTTGGAGGTTATCGGTGCGGCTCCCGGTAGCTCTACCGACATCGATTGGCGTGAAGTCTGGCGCAACAGCCCTGAGTATCAAGAAGTCCTGAAAGAGTTGGAGCGTATTGAGACACAACGTCCCAACGAAGTTCCACCCCGTGCCAGCTCGGATGACAAGGCCTCCTATCGCGAGTTCGCTGCCCCCTTCGGCGTTCAATTGCTCGAGGTCACCAAGCGAGTCTTCTCGCAATACTGGCGAACGCCGTCCTACATTTACTCCAAGCTGGCCCTCTGCCTGTTCTCCTCGCTCTTCATCGGCTTCATCTTCTTCAACGCCCCGCTCACGCAGCAAGGCCTGCAGAACCAGATGTTCAGTATCTTTATGCTTTTCACCATCTTCGGCCAACTGGTTCAACAGATCATGCCGCACTTCGTTACGCAGAGAGCGCTGTACGAAGTTCGGGAGCGGCCTAGCAAGACGTACAGCTGGAAGGCCTTCATGTTCGCCAACATCTTCGTGGAGCTGCCGTGGAACAGCTTCATGGCTGTGATCATCTTCTTCTGCTTCTACTACCCGATCGGACTTTACAAGAACGCTGAGCCGACGGGTGCGGTGCATCTCCGCGGCGCGCAATTCTTTTTGTTCGTGTGGCAGTTCTGTAAGTACCACCCGTACCCTCGCCCCTTCCCAGACGTCTGCTAATTTTCGAGTAGTGCTCTTCACAAGTTCCTTCACAAACTTGATGATTGCCGGCATCGCCGATGCGGAAACAGGAGGCAACCTGGCCAATCTGCTCTTCTCCCTCTGCCTCATCTTCTGCGGTGTCCTCCAAACCGCAAGCGCCTTACCCGGCTTCTGGATCTTCATGTACCGTGTCAGCCCCTTCACCTACCTCGTCGAAGGCATGTTGTCCGTCGGAATCGCCAACACGAGCGTCCGCTGCGCCGACAACGAGTTCGTCAACTTCTCGCCTCCCAACGGCCAGACCTGTGGGGAGTACATGGAGCGCTGGACGTCAATGGCCGGAGGCTACTTGCAGGATCCGAGCGCGACGGGTCAGTGCTCCTTCTGCACTTACGACGACACCAATGTCTTCTTGTCGCAGATTGGAAGCTCGTATAGCAATGTCTGGCGGGACTTTGGGATTCTGTGGGCGTTTATTATCTTCAATATCTTTGCGGCTGTGGGCATCTACTGGTTGGCGAGAGTGCCTAAGAATGCTGGGAAGGAGGAGAAGGCTTCTTCGGGACAGGAGACTTCTGAGAAGACTTCGGAATAGAAAGTAGAAGGGGTTGGCATCAAGGAGTCGTAAGGAATATAGATTGTGGTAGACTTGTAGAATAATACGTCTCAGGACGCCGGGATTGTTCTCGAAGCCGGCATCAATCTGCGTTCTCTCTGCGTACCCGCTCAAGGACATCCGAACTCCTTCGGCCATCACAAGAGTACATCGTTATCATCGCCCATCGCCGTCCCCAAGACCTTAGCACTCTCAATCTCGCCTCACGAGATAGGCCTTGCCGATATCGCCACCTTATACCGAACTCCATCCGCGCATACCATCGGCTTACATACCTACATTTCGCCCGTAATGTCCCAGCCCTCAACGCCGTACCTGCATTCGCACAGTGGTTGCACGACAGATAAGCCGCGCAGGTTACGTCGATGTGCGCCCTACGGCACGTGGGTGTAGTGCAGAATTTGGGTAGAGATTTTTGCCAGGCGCCGCTTGCGGGCTGTGGCGGGAAAGAAGAGATGGAACGTTCATCGTCTATAAGAGTCACGGATGACCCACTTGTACAGTGCCATTGGGAGAAAGATAATACTGAACTTGTATTGCCACATCTTTCTTGCAATTGAAGAGTTCGAAGTGCTTCTATCCTACACGTACTCACCGCCATCTGGAGTCATCGAAGGCAATCTACGAAAAGTTTCTCGACAAATCTAGTCCATTGACTCACATCAGAGAACGACAGACTCGAAGGCAGCTTCATAGAAGAGGCTACCTACGCAACACAACATGGCACCAGCTGCAGTTTCAGCCGAGTCCTCCGGCACGACGACTCCAACGACAAAGTCCGCTTCCGCCCTCACTCAAGCCGGCATCAAACACATGCGCGCCGGCAGCAGCACACAAGCACCCCTAGACGCCTCCCTCATGACCACGGAGTTGACAAAATCACCTCGCGCCGTACCCGAGCCTGAGAGCCCTGAGGTCCTCGCGCAGGTAAGTCCCTCTCCCCAAAAACTTCTAGACGGAACTGACCCTCCCACAGAAAACCTGCACCGACCACATGGTCACCGCAAAATGGACCGTCGAATCTGGCTGGGAAGCCCCCGAACTCAAACCCTACGGCGCCTTCTCCATCATGCCCACCGCCAGCGTCCTCCACTACGCCACCGAATGCTTCGAAGGCCTCAAACTCTACCGCGGCAACGACCGCAAACTCCGCCTCTTCCGCGTGTCCCGCAACTGCGAGCGCATGCGCAAGTCCGCCGCACGGATCGCACTTCCCGACTTCGACCCCAGGGAGCTGGAGAAGCTGATCAAAGCCCTCTGTGCGCGGGACGGGGCGAAATGGTTGCCCAAGGACCGCCCAGGGTTTCTTTACCTGAGGCCGACGATGATTGCGACGGATGCGGCGTTGGGGGTGCAGAGGCCGAAGGAGGCGCTGCTTTATATTATCCTGGCGTGTTTTCCGGATATGAGTAAGAGTCTTGGTGCGCCTGCGCCGCCGGCGTTGAATGGTACGGTGAATGGGGATGGGCATGCGAAGCCGGCTTCGAGTGGGTTGAAGCTGTTGGCGTCGAATGAGGACAGTGTTCGTGCGTGGCCGGGTGGGTTTGGGTTTGCGAAGGTTGGGGCGAATTACGGTCCTTCGCTTGTGGCGCAGGGGGAGGCGAGGGCGAGAGGGTTTGATCAGGTGCTGTGGTTGTTTGGGTCGGAGTGTTACGTTACCGAAGCCGGCGCGAGCAACTTCTTCGTGGTCTGGCGGAACAAGGAGACTGGACGACTGGAGCTGGTGACTGCGCCGCTGGAAGAGCGTATCATCCTTGAAGGCGTGACGCGGGCGTCCGTTCTCCAGCTCGCGAAGCAGCGACTGGCCAAGTCAATCGAAGGAATCGAAGCCGTGGATGTGGTCGAGAAGCGCTTCGTGATGGATGATATCATCTCCGCGTACAAGGACGGCAGACTGGTGGAAGCATTCGCGGCTGGGACGGCTTTCTTCATTGCGCCGGTTGGCCACATCCATTTCCGCGGCAAGGAGATCCAGGTGCCAACCGAGGAGGGAGAGTCGGGTGTCTACACGCGGGTCATCAAGCAGTGGTTGATGGACATAATGTACGGCCCTGAGGAGCATGAGTGGGGCGTCGTTGTGGACGAGGTGGCGTGAGCATGAGCCTGTAGAGGGTGTTCTCGATGGCGCAGTTGCGATCCAAGGTGTCCAGGGAGTTGAGGTCGATCTGGGTGGATGTTTGTGCGTTCGGGAAGGTTGTGAGCGTTTGGCCGAACGACATAGAAATGTAATACCTACAGATGGTTGCAAAGCAGTCTCCATTGTCCAGCATATATGGCCACTCATCAGGAGTGATTCAGGGCGTTCGTTGCTCTCTTCGAGAACACAGTCAGTCAAGCCACCCATATTCTGGCATTAGGCAATCTTACCCATGCGCAGTTCTGAGCTCCTTGATAGCCGTTGAACTCAGGTAGGTCGTCATGACCGGAATCAGCCTCTTCTTCGTGTCTCCCACATCCCGCTGTCGCATGGTCTCGAAGGCCGCCTCCTCCCCTTCGCTGGCCTCGTCCTCCTCGACCCCTTCACTCCCCTTCACCCCATCCCGTGGAATCTCGGTCATCTCAGAGCCCAGCGCATTGTACTGGTAGACAGCCACACCCTTCGCAACGAGCTCGCGCTTAGCTATCTCGACAATGCTGATGACCTTGTTGGCCGCTTGTGCTTTCGCGGTCAGAGCCACCACCACTGGTTTGGACCCTTGCGCCGGTGCTGTGGCGAGTTTTGCGGTCACGGCAGCGGTTCGGGAAGATATCTGAGTTGAGGAGTGCACGCTGAGCTTGACCAGCTCGTATTTGTCGGACAGCAGCTTCTCAGAGGGGGGCTGCATGGTGCCTGATGGTGTTGGCGTGATGTAGCCTGGAGTGGCGAGTCTCGCAAGCCGTTGGACCTGAGAAGCGTCCACAGTCGCTTGTCGGTTGTTGTCGTGCAGTTGAAGGTCTATTGAGAGTCATGTGACAGCTATACAACGAATCAGAAAGCTGCATTGCGGTCGGTTTGGCTCTCTTCCACATACGGCAGGAAGGCACAATTCCAGACGAGCTATGAGCGGGTGATTACGACACGACCTCGAATCTTACACGGTAGGCGAGCTCTCCGTGTTGACGGGCAATGCAGTGTGTTGCGTGCTTGTTCCTCGCCGTCCCCAACCGACCCAGCTTTCTTCAGCAGTCTCTCATCACAACGCGACACGCCTCTTGCAAACGAGCGAGAGACGGTTCGTTGCACAACGTCGTCCGTGTCGTCCGTGTCGTCCGCGGGCGGCGGCCGGCAATGGGAAGCCGAGCCAGCATTCCATGAGAACCAGGAGAACTTTCTACTGCGAAACAAGTCTAGGGCGGGAGGTGCAGCCAATGGACAAACGGCGCATCTTGCATCGACTAGCGGAATCGGGGCTGGCTGCAGCTTTCGATGATGGGAGGATCCACAACTGCACCGAGATGCCACGCCTACGCCTCCTCCCAATCTCATCTTCCTGTCATCTTCGTCTCTACTAATCGACCAGCTCCTCCTTCTCTTCGCCCTTTCTTCTTTCCACCCCCATAGACGGCCTTCTTTGCCCTTCACCCACTTGTACTGTGTTATTAGCGTTCTTTGTAATTATACACTTGGCCTCGCGGCGACTGCCTGCTCCTCTTCCCGCTTATCTCCGTCCGTCCTTTCGACCACTTCGACTCACCACATTCTCAGCGTTCGCCCCTTCTCGACATCTCGAGTCGCCACGCACTCGCGCATGTTCGCCGCTTCCTCTCGAGGCATAACCACCACCGTATCGACGTAATCGTGCCGTCACGAACTCGTCGTCACCACTTCCGCGAGCCGGCCGCAAGCCAGGCTCTGTCGCATTCCATATTACCAAGCGCTTGATGGAGACTCGAACCGCCAGGCAACCTCTTCGGGCTTGTTGAAGCCTTGCACACCCACCATGCAGAGCATTTTCCGGTTACCTTGGTGCAGTGATCCTATCGCGCCTAAGTCCGACCATGCCGTGCTGGAGAAGATGCGCGCATCGCCTGTGGTAGAAATACCGGCGCTGCAGAAGCTCAAGCGCAAGCGGACGAACAGCTCGGAGATGTCGCCATCTCGGGCGCAGGACAACAAGAAGGCGCGAACTGGTCACTATGAACTACCGCCGATTCAGGTCTCGAACTTTCAAGCAGGCGGCAAGCCTAGCTTTACAGAAACCCCTGCACAGATATCAGAGGCGAGCCCTGCATTGAATGCTCCCGCTATGCCGGCGCGTCCGGATACTGAACGGCATTCACCAAATGCTGGATCCCTCAGGATGACTGGCCAGCAAACACCTCCCAAACCTGCGGATACTCCGCGAGAGACGAACGTGATGGCGTTGCAAGTGCCTGCATCTGAAGACGCCAAGGGCTACACGCCTCTCCAGCAAGTCATCGAAAATGAGTTCAACATGCAAATTTTAATGAAGCACAACGAGCTTCGTTTAATCGAGCAGGAACTCGCCAAATGTCAGACCGCTCTGGAGCAACTGCGACGATGCGAACTGCGACCTTATCCAGGCAGCGAACGACCATCTGAAGCACTGACTTCTGGTACTGGTCCAGCGGTTGCACCACCTCCCGGTTTCACCCGGCCGAGTCATCCCGCGCCGCATGGCGTGACAGATGGGCCTTACTCTCGCCACTACAAACACTGGCTATTGCAAGATCCGCAATTCGACTCGGTGCCTGTTCAATCTCTGCAGCCTGAAGCAGCCGCGCGACCAACGCGCAACAGTGGGCCAACCAGCAGAAGATTGGTTAACCAGGCGTTTTCGTTCCCAGGCCGGCCTTCGGAACGGCTACCCGCGATACCGAATTATCCTCCGCCAGCACCAGCCAAGGACAGGAACTTACCCAACGTGCTGCGGCGGTCCACTGATGGCAAGCTGGTGAAGCTCATCTGCAATAACTGCCAGCGTGGCAACTTCTCCAGCATCCAAGGCTTCTTGAACCACTGCCGGATAGCACACAAGGTCGATTACAAGTCGCACGATGCTGCGGCGATAGATTGCGGTCAGCCTCTTGACGAGTCTGAAGCTGCGACGCTACCGCCCGAGACGCAGCATACCCCTGTACCGAAGCCACCACCAAGTCGAGCTCCCGCTGCTGCTGCTCCGTCCACTTCCACGCCGCATCGCGCAAACTTCGTCCATCCATTCAACAGCTCGACCGGCTCTTCAGTGAAACTCAACCAGCCTCGGCATCCTATCGCACCCCGTCAACCCGTGCAAAGCCTCAGCTCAGCAACATCCACCACTGCCCAGTCATCTTTCACGCCTGCCGCCCAGCTACCCCGCCTGTCCGCGCATTTTGCCAAGCATCATGTGGGTGGCGATTTGGCCAAAGCGGCAGAGGAGGCGAAGCAGAAGATCGATCTCAGCAGCGAGGAGCTTCCGTCACCAGCATTTTCCGAGCAACCCTCACCCTCTGGCACACCAACCGGCGCCCGCTCACTCGCCACTGCTGGACGTACCGGCACACTCGGCATCAACAGCGGCTCCATCCCACGCCCACCAAGCCGTAAAGGCTTCCGACAAATAATGCCGCAATCGAAAGCCCGCCCATCACCACTGGCGCCCATGCCGCCCAACGATTCCTCAACCATCAAGCACGAACACGAACACAGTGAGAGCCCAGCATCTCCACACTCCCACGACCACAGCATAGAACTCAGTCCTCACACTGCTGACAGCAACCCGGGCTTAGTCTCCGACCACGAAGACGACGACGAGCACGGCTCCGCGTCCGAGTCCGAGGAAGGCCCTGCGCCGCATTCTCCCGCTACGCGGCCCATACCGGTTCCTGGAAACAGGACCTCTTGTGCTGATAACGTGGAGATCGACGTCGCGGTGGACGGGGAGGAGGTTGAGCGGGATGGGGTGGTGATTCGACGAAATAGTGTTTCGGACGAGGGGGGGAAATTTGGTGCGTCGGGGAAGAGGGGTGTGTGAGAGGTACAAGCAAAGGGCGTGGGCAGGCCGCCTTGGGTGTCGGCAATGGCTAGAATACGCATTCGGGACTTTGCTCTGATGTTAACACTGTGTTGCGTAAGTCGAAGCAACGGCGATTAAGAATAACAAATCTCCACTTTTACAATCATCTGCCGTATTTCATTGCGTCTCTTGAATTCATTGCTCTGGTTTGAAAGAACATAGTCACTTCGTGCCGCGATAGTGGGTCCTGTGTGTGGTCGGGCGAACAAAATTTCGGTTTCACTCCGTGCTATGATGCTATCGCTCCTTCCATGCCGGACACCTGTGCTTCTGGCTGTACCGCTTCCACAGTACCAAACAAGCCGTTCAAGAACCCTTCCGCCTCCCTTCCCACCCTCACCAGATCCAATCTTCGTAACGCGCTCCGCTGCGCCTCCAGCACCTCCGGCTCCTCAAAGACATCTTTCATGACCTCTCCTTCCTTCACCCAGTAGCCGTCCACTTTCCGCCGCATATCTGCGTTCCTCACTACTCCATTACGAATGATGCCCAGTCCTCGCGCCTTGCCCACCACACCCTCAAACACCCGCGCAGAATTGCCGATTCTTTCGGCTGGCGCAGGAGGCGTCAGAAAAGCGCGTCCAGTCGCCTGCAACCAGATCACCCATCCCAGCACGGCATCCAAGGTAGCAATAGCCAGCCCGCGGTAGACGTGCATCTTCCAGTAGGCGAAGTCCACCTCTCCAAGCCTCGTGCTCCGCGCATTGGCCGTGGAGTCGTAGTTGGCGACGTAGTAGAGCTCTGCAGCGCCCAACAGCAGGCCTGTGATCGTGGCTACGGTGCACCATTTGCTTCCTTCCATGCCGGAGAGGCTGCGCGATGTTGCTATGCCAAGCGCGATGAGATGCAGCAAGTGCGGAGCTAAGAGCGAAGGCGCGGCGTAGAGGAGGTACATCTGTCCTGCATCTCGATCATTGGGCGTGGCAAAGGGACAAGTGGTGAGGGTGTTCGGCCCAAACCGGGCATAGAGAAGTCGGGCGTCTAGACCCCCCGCGTCGAAAACTTGGCGGAGTTTCTCATCCTGCGCCGTAGGCGGGTGGTGCGCGGAAAGACGGGAAAGCAGAACACCGGCGCTGGTCTGGAGGCGGGAGGAAGTGAGGCGGAAGATGTTCTGCGGGTGGAAGACGGGGAGGGTGGAGAGGAAGGCCAGGACTCCGGAGAGGAAGAGGACGCCTAGGGCGTAGGAGGTTGTCGTGGGGAGGGGTTTGATTTGAGAGGCTGGTCGGGAGCGGATTGCGCGGTAGTACCCTATTGCTTTGGGGAGGAGTAGAGGGCCGAAGAAGATGGCGAGGGATTGGATGCTGGTGTCTTAGTCAGCAGGATGATCTCGCATTGGGAGATTATCTACTCGCGTCTTCCAGGCGACCATTTTTTCCTGCTTCTTGACTCTATTGCTGGTTATTAACGACAACCAAAGACGACACGTTCATCAGATGTTGGTTTAGATGTTGGAGCTGTCTAAAGTAGAAGTGGCCTGTGCTGCGCGCTAGCGCGATTATTTTCTGGAAACCTCAAGCGCGAGCACCTTGCGACTGCGGCTGTTTCCACACAACATTCGCAACAGCCATTGTCACAGTCACAGCCGCCGCTATGGAGGACGACATGTTTGACGTCTTCGACGAGAAGGCTCCGAAGCGGACTGACAGTGGCAAGCAGGACAAGAAGAAGAGCAAGAAGCGCTCGCTCGACGGCGAGGTGAAGAGCGCCGATGATACACAGATGAGCGACGCCCCCGTCAACGGCGGAACGGAAGTGAGAGACTATGCGCAGGATGGATCAGCGGAGCCAGAGACGCGCGAGCAGAAGCGCATGCGGAAAGCGGAAGAGCCTATGCCCGTGGTCACAGACACCTTCGAAACTGAAGAGTCTCGCGAGGTAGATGCGGCGGCGGGACTTCAAGCGCAGAAGGATGACGAGGCCGTGGTGCTCCGGCATCAAGTCCGCCACCAGGCTGCGCTGCCCCCGGACGCGAACATCGATTACAAGCCGCTGCACACGCACAAGCGAGTCGAGAAGCCCGCGCGAGAGTGGCCGTTCAAGCTCGACCCTTTCCAGGAGCTGTCTATCTCGGCTATTGAGCGCAATGAGAGTGTGCTGGTGTCGGCGCATACCAGTGCGGGCAAGACGGTGGTTGCAGAATACGCCATTGCGCAGTGTCTCAAGAACAACCAGAGGGTAATCTACACCAGTCCGATCAAAGCGCTGAGCAACCAGAAGTACCGTGAGTTCAGCGCAGAATTTGGCGATGTCGGCCTCATGACCGGAGACGTCACCATCAACCCGACTGCCACCTGTCTGGTCATGACTACGGAGATTCTACGGTCTATGCTTTACCGCGGCAGTGAGATCATGAGAGAAGTCGCTTGGGTGGTGTTCGACGAGGTGCACTACATGCGTGACAAGGAGCGAGGTGTCGTCTGGGAGGAGACGATCATTCTCTTACCAGACAAGGTGCGCTACGTCTTCCTGTCCGCCACCATTCCCAACGCCATGCAATTCGCCGAATGGATCGCAAAGATGCACAGCCAGGTGTGTCATGTGGTCTACACCGACTTCAGACCGACACCATTACAGCATTACTTCTTCCCTGCAGGCGCCGACGGCATCCACCTTGTTGTCGATGAGAAGGGCGTTTTTCGCGAGGAGAACTTCAACAAGGCCATGGCCACCATTTCAGACAAAGCCGGCGATGACGGCTCCAACCCCATGGCTAAGCGCAAGGGGAAGGGGAAGGACAAGCGGGTGAACAAGGGTGGCCAGAAGGAGGGTCCGACGGACATCTACAAGATCGTGAAGATGATCATGATGAAGAACTACAACCCGGTCATTGTCTTCTCTTTCTCGAAGCGCGATTGCGAGCGGTATGCGCTGCAGATGAGCCAGCTGGCGTTCAACGACGAGTCGGAGAAGGCCATGGTGACGAAAGTGTTCAACTCTGCCATCGACATGCTTTCGGAGGAAGACAAGGAGCTGCCACAGATCCAGCACATCCTGCCGCTGCTGCGGAGAGGCATCGGCATTCATCATTCTGGGCTGCTTCCGATCCTTAAGGAGACCATCGAGATCTTGTTTCAAGAGGGACTGATCAAGGTCCTCTTCGCGACCGAGACATTCTCGATCGGCCTCAATATGCCTGCAAAGACGGTCGTCTTCACCTCTGTACGCAAGTTCGACGGCGTCTCGCAACGATGGGTCACACCAAGCGAGTTCATCCAGATGTCCGGGAGAGCAGGTCGTCGAGGTCTCGATGATCGCGGTATTGTGATCATGATGATCGACGAGAAGATGGACCCGACTGTTGCAAAGACGATCGTGCGTGGCGAGCAAGACAAGCTCAACAGCGCGTTCTACCTGGGCTACAACATGATACTGAATCTGATCCGTGTCGAAGGCATCAACCCTGAATTCATGCTGGAGTCCTGCTTCTTCCAATTCCAGAACGCCGCGTCCGTTTCAGGTCACCAGCGCGAGTTGGAAGACCTGGAGCAGAAGCGCTTGGACATGTTCATCGAGAACGAGCAGGAGATCAAGGAGTACTACGAGCTTCGGGAGAATCTGACGAGCTACACCAAGGACCTGAAGGCTGTGATCACAGACCCGCAGTATCTGACCAAGTTCCTGCAGCCTGGTAGGCTAGTCAAGGTCAGGTACGAGGATCACGACTTCGGATGGGGCGCTGTCGTCAACTACGTGAAGGTCAGGCCCGGGAAGAACCAGAAGGAGGAAGACATTCTGCGTGGCGCTTCGGTGGTCGTGGACGTCATCATGCCCATTGCCGCAGACTCGACGGCACCACCCATCGGCTACAAGCTCAACGACGATCTCCCTCCCAAGGTACGACCCTCAATACCAGGTGAGAAGAACAAGATGGAAGTCGTACCGGTGATGAACGGAACCATCGACGCCGTGGGCCACATCCGCCTGTTCCTTCCCCAGGACCTCAGATCGCCTGAGCAGAAGAACGTCGTCCGCAGGTCGCTGGAAGAAGTTTCAAAGCGCTTCCCAGATGGTGTCTCTATTCTCGATCCTATCGAGAACATGGGCATCACCGACGAAGCCTTCAAGAAGCTCCTGCGCAAGATCGAGATCATGGAGAACAAGTTCCTCAACCACCCCCTCCACAAATCCGACCGCATGCCCGCACTCTACGAGCAGTACGGCGAAAAAGTCGCACTCAACAAGAAAATCAAATCGCTCCGCAAGAAAATCTCAGACGGCCAATCCGCCCTCCAACTCGACGAGCTCAAGAACCGCAAGCGCGTCCTTCGTCGCCTGGGCTTCGTCAACGAAGCGGACGTCGTGCAGCTCAAAGCCCGCGTCGCCTGCGAGATCAGCACCGGCGACGAGCTTGTCCTGGCCGAGCTGCTGTTCAACCGCTTCTTCAACGAGCTCACGCCTGAGCAGTGCGCGGCAGCGCTCTCGGTGTTCATCTTCGAGGAGAAGAGCAACGAGATGCCGACGCTGCGTGACGAGCTGGCGAAGGCGTATCGGGACATTAAGGCCGAGGCGAGTAAGGTGGCGAAGATCAGCGCGGAGAGTAAGATGGTGGTGAATGAGGAGGAGTATTTGCAGGGCTTCAAGTGCGAGTTGATGGAGGTGGTGTATGAGTGGACGCATGGTGCGAGCTTTGCTGCGATTTGGTACGTGACATCTCCTACCATACTTGATATTGTTTTGTGCTAACCGCTTTGATAGCAAAATGACGGACGTCTACGAAGGCTCCCTCATCCGCCTCTTCCGTCGGCTGGAGGAGTTACTGCGGCAGATTGCGCAAGCAGCGAAGGTCATGGGCAGCGAGGAGCTGCAGCAGAAGTTCGAGGCGGCGCTGGGCAAGGTCCGGAGGGACATTGTCGCCGCCCAATCACTGTACCTATAGATCACGCTGTGTTTGTCGCTGCTTGGTGTGAGCATTGTGGCGCATGCCGATGATGCTCACTCGAACTTGTTGCAAACACTGGCAGCATAGCCGACTGTTGCATAGTCATGTATATGTGTACTATCGGTTCAAACTCAACAGCCCTTCCACGTATCTCCTAGCATCCACCCCAATCCCGCCAGCGAGCGCGGCGGGACCCCATCCTGCGCTAGCGCCGCCTGTAGGGTCTCTGTCTCGGCTTCCGAGACCCAGCGACATGTTGCTGAATAGGCTCGTCATCGCATTGCTGCCCGCTGAGGATGTAGACTTGGACACCCTGCCCGAATCTGTGGCCTTCCGCACTAAGAATGCAATACGATGCATATCCGGTTGCGTCTCGGGCACAGTCTCCACCTTCATCTCCTCGCCTGCTATGTGGATATTTTGATCGCTGCGCAACGTCGCGACAGACTCCTGGCTGCCCGTTTCATCTTCAGCGTCGGTGGTAGCAATCGCCGGAGCAGAAGGCGGAACCTTCATCCACACCACCCACCAGCCGCGACTCGTCTTACTGGTGCGCTCGATGTCGTTCTTGCGACTCCGAACGCTTTGCAGGGTGTTGAGGATCTGGCTGTGGACATTGAGGGCCTCCAGACGAGTCCACTCGGCAGGAGCGGAGGTGTCGCTGCGCAGCATTGTGAGGATGCCTTCGGCGGCTGGAGTGCCAGGGATGGGAATGTTGGGTATACTGGTGTGGACCGTGAGGAGACGAGGGTCGTAGATGAGGTCGAAGATTGGAGCGGAGCTTTTGCCTTTGGACGGCAGGGTGTTACGCTCGGTGGTGCTGGCTGTGTCGCTTTCTGGTGTGTCGGTAGCTGTCGCGGCGTGAGAGCTCTCGATCCGTTGTGCGATCTTATCGACGTCGGTAGACGAGAGCAATGCTTTGCGAATAGGCGAGAGGATCTGGTGGAGGGAGCGGTAGAATTCTGTCCATTGCAGTGACGAGGTTCGGTTCCTGAAGAGAAAACAGTAGATGAAAGGCCGGTGGACGTATATCAGCACTCTCATTCGCCTGTATTTCATGATTGCCTCAATGCCGGTTGTGACATCCGGTACAGTGGCCTTAGCCTCGTCCTCCGGCTCGTCGATTGGTCGCTTAATCAGCTCAACTTGGATGGTACGCAAGACAATACGAGAGCCAGCCCCATCAGTGTTCAAGCTACCGTCAGTAAAGTCGACGTCCTCGGCTTCCGTCGAGGCGTCCAGGTCGCCTCGCAGACCGATCAAGAAGTGACCTCTGTTCTCTTGCCGTATCTGAGCAGCAGCCTTCGACCTGAGCGTCTCGCCATCTGGTATAGGATCGACCTGGGTCATGACTGCATTCTCCTCAGGTTCAGGCTCCTTCTGCCCTTTGCCGTTATCTTTCCTCTTCGTGGAAAAAGGTCGCTTCGACTGCATACTAGCAGAGCTCTGCCGCGAAGTCGAGGGGCGCTTCTGTGAATTCTTGCCGAAAGTACTGAGTCCGAACGTCAGGTACTTCATGTACTGATCCGGAATGCCGAGTGTGGTAGCAGGCTCCTGCACCGCAACCTCATCGTCATCCTCCCTCTCCGAAGTGCTCTGATCAGCGTTGCGCGTAGCATTCTCCAGCGCCCTCTCTGTGGCCGTAACTATTGGCGGTGGTACGCTCGGTCTGCTGGGATCCGCTGGCGTCGGCGTTCGCTCTGGCGTTGTTGCGTAGTCGTGAGATGCAACACGAGGATGGATCTCCGGCCGTCGATCTACAACTGCGCCAGGCTCAACTTCCCCCTGTACTTCGGCAGAGTCAAGTGGTTGTTCGTCTTGAGCCTGTTTGAGATCGCCACGCTCTGGAGAAGGTGGCTTGGGTGTAATGGCGTTTCCATTCGACGACCTTCTTGGGTCCGGATTCCTTCGTCTGCGTTTCCGACGGTCACGTAGCGGGTTGTCGCGGACGCCGTATGCATACTCGCCGTAGCTGTAGATCTGTCTCATCCAGAGCGATACGTCACGTATCGAATGTCGTTCCAGCGCGCCTATTCCTGAGAACACTATCCCATCTGATGCAATCGGCGGAGTACCATTCCCCATCCATGGCATCGCCTCTTCGTCATCCGCCTTCTCTTTATCTTCTGACACGGGATCTCCGAATCTCGAGACGAGTACATCCTCCAGTCCCTCAGTCCGTCGTACCAGATCTTCCAGGACCTCCCTCTCCCCGCTGCCCCATTCCTCCTCTCCAACTCCATAGCCCAGCTCGCCTCCACTCGCAAGCTTTATGCCATTGAAGATGTCGACGGCCGGGTTGCCATGCAGCAGCACATCCCAGCTCCTCGAAAAGCGTGACCAGTATCGATCCAGCGTGTTACAGAATTTATCTCTTGACAAGCGGACGAAGAGGTCATCCAGCGAAGGACCGTGGTGCAAGCAGAATATCGAATGCGCCTGGAGCAATTGCTGGACTAGCAGCGCAGGTGGACTGATCTCTCGAGAGGAGTATTCGACGGTGAGTTGCTGATCGCTACTGTCGCCGCCCTTCTTCGCAGAGTCTGAGGGCGGTATTGAAGGCAATTGAGTAAGATCGATCGACTGTACCATAGTCAGACTTGACCTCATACCGCTGTCTCGCAACCTACCGCAAGTATCCACCACCCCTTCTCCAGCTCGCGCAGAACTATCCTGCTCCTGTCCGTCTCGATCGAGTCCACGGGCTCGCCATTCGAAAAGCTCCTGCGATCACGCTTAGCCAGTACACCCGGTACCCATCAATAACCACCATTACTTCGCGAAATCCACCATACCCTGCGCAAGCCCAATCTGCCTCAACTTCTCATTCTCTTCCTGGCGCAGCGCATCGCTGCCCACTCCTTCGCTGCGCGACTGTTTCTTCGCGGCGGCGCGAGCCTCGTTGGCGACGCGCGAGTAGTAGTAGACGAGCTGGTCGCGGAAGGTCTCATCGGTCGGGCCTAGGGTCGGATTGTAGATGGCGAGGAAGGCCAGGCGTGCTGGCACGACCCTTGATGGCCATTCTATCGTGCTCATCTCATGCTGTTGTAAGCGTTGCAGGTTTACGTGCAATGCGCGTCAGACCTTGAATCTTGGTTGCGCTGTGAGGGTCCTTCCTGATTGGGAATTGGGCGATATTATGCACATGTTCTTGGGAGGTGGAGAGGAACACGATCGCAGAATATGAAGGAGTCTATTGTATATCTATCCGAACGCCTTGCTAATTCCAAAGCCTCCCACATGCCCGGGGTATCATACATACAGCCATAGATCCATCGCAACATCCCACGTCCGACATAATCCCTACATCAAACCCCCAAGCACCAACTTTCCCAACCCGGCCACTTCCACCTTCACGTTCGCTCTCGTCCCATCTTCGAACTCCCGCAGCACGTTGGAAACCAAGATCTTGCGAATGGCCTTGTCCGCCTTCGAGAAAGCCTCGCCAACGCCAGGTCCACAAGCCTCAGACGAAGGCACGAGATCCAACAGCTTGCCATATGTATCGATCAAAGTATCGCAAAGCGTAGCATACGTGGTCGCAAAGTCTGCATCAAAAGGCAGATGCGGAGTCACCAGATGCTGGAACTCGTGTCCACTGACATTGTTGATCGGCGAAGGATACTCCTGCGGACTCGTCGCTTCCGTAGCTGACCTTGGAATGCCCAAGTAGTCCGGCGACGGCGTGGTGATGGCTATGCTGTCCGTAGCTGTACTCGCTCGCCTTCCCTTGTTGTTCCTGTTCCCCAGCCCCATCCCACTCTTGAACATCTGGCCCATACGGCCTTTGCTAATGCTGTTGCCGCTAGTGTCGAAGCCGGAGAGGGATTGATAAGTCTCAAACTCTTGTAGCAGGGCGGACAGGGCTTTGAGGTATTCGAGCGCGGAGCCGGAGTTGAGGTCGAGGAGGGCCGGGAGGCTGTAGCCGAGGACGAGGTAGCTGTTTGCGCGCCGGCCGAGTTTGAGCGGATGCATGGACGGGATGGATTGCAGGGAGGATGGCGTGTAGTGCCAAGTGCCAAAGTAGAATATATTGCCGTCGTGGACTTTCCGGAGGTACTCTATCGTGGCCATGCGTTTGGTAGAGGTCTCGTGGATCTGCTGGTACACTACCTGCGGGTTGTGGGTACCCGTTGGTATCGACGAAGTAGGCTGTAAGGACAAGCCATTGCGTTCGCCGTGGGAGGAGCTGATGTCTCGACTGAAGCTGGCTTGTGGTTGTAGACCTGGTCTGTCGGGAGGGGCTCGCTTGGGCACAGCGGGTGCTGCGAGCATGGAGGCCCCAGCGAGGGGAGGAGGGTACATGCCCTTCGAGATCTCCACGGCCGTCGTTGGTCTGTCTGCCACTGTATCCGGAAGGTCCGGGTAGGCGAGCGTCGGTAGGTTGTCCGTAGATCTGAACTTGGACGAGAGTGATCTCGCAGATATCGACAGCTTTCCTCTCTTCGGTGTGGGTGGGACGAATGACGGAGGAAGGGGGCCAGTAGTCTGAGCCTCCTCTTCCTCCGCCGGCGACGTGGTAAAGGACGACGTGATGAGGTTGCCCGACGAAGGGAATCGCGGCTTGTGGCCAAACGTCGTTGCTGATCCGGCGCTGGGCTGCGTGCGGTGAGATCGCAAGGAGACCGACCTCTTGACGTTGTGGCCTATATCCGAGACACTGCTCGTCAGGCTCAAGAGGCTGCTCTCCCGCTTATGGCCATTGATCAGCTTGCTCTTGTCACTCTCCGTAGGCACCTCCAGCGGCGGGCTGAGCCTCGTGCTGTCCCCTGCCGTGTACTCGCTGGGCTGCCTCTTGCTGCCGAAGCGATTAAAGACAGACGAACTGCTGGTGGAGAAGGAGGGCATTGCGGGGCCTTGCCGCAACGGAGCGGTATTGCCTCACCAACCCTGAAGGCCCAGGGGCGACCTGCTCCGTCGGTGCCGTTGCGGGTGCGTCTCAGATCGAGGCTTGTGATCCTGCTGTAGGCGTTGTTTCCACCATCGTAAAGCTTGCATCCCATTGGGTTGGTTGTACCGCTCCAATGCAGGGGCAAGTCTCGGCGCACATGCCGAGCTCCATCTCACCCACCGACCTTTCATGTGAAGCTTCGTCCTGACTTCAGCGGCCTAACACTATGTACAGCATATGACTCGCAGCACATGACCGTACAGCATGTGAAGGTGCCTAAAGAGGACCGGCCTCAGGGAAGAAAGGGTATGAGTCTGGAAGATGGAGTGAAGTTGGTGGGTTGTAAAATCGGTTTCTAGCAGTCCAAGCAAGTACATCGCAGCATCCATCAAAAGCAGCACCAGGAGCTTCACCGTGAGCAAAAAGCAATGCCATCCATCGAAGCGAGTCCATCGCCCAGTCTGCAAACCAGCCCAGCAATGCAACCTCTCCGAGCGACAAAACAACCATAAACTCCTGCAAGCAATCCCAGCGATAAACCACCCTTGGACTCCAGCAGAACATCCCGGCAATGCAACATCCATGAGCTCCAGCAAACAAGCCATCCTTCCCAGCCTTCAGCCAACGCCACAGCGCCGCGCTTGAACCCATAGCAATCTCCATCCAACAAGCAGCCTTCAAGAACCCATGCAATGCCTTGCTGTTCGAGGCCAGCGCGCCTTTCGAATCGTTGAGGTCGGAGATGCGTGTGCCGTGCAACCAGAGAAGCGAGCCAGAAGCGAACCGATGAGAGCCGTCGACGATCGTGGTGGAATGGTAGACGGGTCGTGTCCTGCAGACCGCAGGTATGAATTCGGGGCGCCGGGCGTCGCCTCTGCAGCATCTCGTCAGCATCTGAGCAATCATGTTGATGGAGAAATACTCACCGCCTCTCGTTCTCTTGCGCACCACCGTATCCGGACCGCATAGGTCCGGGGTTTGCCACTCCTGGCTGGGGCGTCAGGGCATACGCCCTGGGTGCATACCAGGAGCAGCTGCAGCCGCCGGCTGGGGCGCCGGGACATACGTCCCGGGTGCATACCGGACGGACTGCGACAAAAGATCAAAGTTTCCAGGGCCCTCAACAGATTCGTGCAGGTCGCGTGGGAGCCATTTGTACTACGTGGGGGCTCGACCACTGCGCTCGGTCTGCAACAATTTTAAACTGCTTTGTTGGTGCCACACAAGCATACACCCTCAACGGCTCGCCTGCTCAAACCTGGGCAGTACACCGGGCTTCGAGGGTCACCGGCTAAGAGCCCCAGGGGCCCCCAGTATTCGGAGTGTCATGCTGCGCACGCAAGAGTCTGTGCTCTACACGTCTGGTTCCGGTGGGGCATACAATCTAACCAAGACTGCTTTGCACGCTCACTTCGGACGCCTCGGGCAGGCCACCCTGTCGTGGTACCTCCGCCTGCAGCGGACTTTCGTTGTGCTCGGATCGAGACACGAACGGCGGTTGGTTTGTCGTCCGCGATCTTTTGGGCCATTTTTTTAGAGTCGCTGACCAACGACTGGCGATGAACGGCGATGAACGGCGGTGAACCAGATGAACCAGATGGCTGATTCGGAGAACAAGGAGGTGACTGCGCCTTCGATGGCGTAAAGGGTGGTCTGCGGTCTGCATTGTTGGATGATGTGTTGTTCTTCGGTGTCGTTCTTCGTTGTTCGTTGTGGCGTCGTGGCTCTGGCTGGTTGCTTCTGGTGGTGCTCTCTGGTTGCTGGCACTCTCGGATTACGACTCCTCGTCGCTGGATGATGTTTCGCTCTTCGTTGCTCGTTTCGATGTCGAGGCTCTCGGTGGTCGCTTTTGGTGGTGCTCTCAGGTCGCTGGGTTGCTCGGCTTACAAAATTTCGTCGATGTCGTTGCCTTCAGGCTCCGACTTCACCACAGCTTCGTGCACGCTCCTCTCGCTCGCAGTGGACTTCGAAGTGCCACCGAGCTTGTTCTTCCTGCCCGCACTGGTCTTCCCGACGCGTCCGCCCCTGACTTTTCTGCTGGCAGTAACATTGACGGCATTGGCGGTCGGCTTGTTCTTCAGGCTGTTGACACGGCGTTTGATCCTCTCCCGTGCTTCCGGCCCCATCCTTCCCATAAGGCCGTCAAAGCGCGCTTGCAGCTGCTCGCGTTCGAAGACACCACCTTCTTCGATTTCGTTCTCGCTGGGCGCTTCCATGCCCACCTTGGCCCTCCCACCAGAGGCCTCAAACCTCTCGCTGTCCTCCTCTTCGAACGGTACATAATCCTCCTCTCCGCCGGCGTCAGCGTGATCTGAGCTGACATAGCCGCTGTCGTCAACGGGCCCTGCAATTTCTTCGCGGAGATGGGCGTCTTCGAATTGGCTGGCAGTGCCTCCATTCTTCTTCTCTGCCGACAGTTTTGCGAGGCCCTTCATCTTCTCGTGGACCGACGGCCTGCTGTGGATAGTGCTTTCCTCCTTGTGTGGCTTCATTTTGGAGAAAAACGACATCATATCATCCATCTCCCCCGCTTTCTGCTCGATGTTGAACTGAATGTCGGCCCTGCTTAGCGATGCCTGTTGCGCATCACCCAACTGCCCATACTTCTCTTCTCGCTTCTCGTCTGCATCTTCGAAGCTGTCGGACATCATCAGGTCGACAACTACTTCGTCGAATCGTGGTGGCCAGCAATAATTCACTTGATGGAGCCTGGATTCCAACCCTGCGCCGTCGGCGTAGGCTTCTGCGGCACAGCGGAACTTGGTCATGCCACGCAGCGTCTTGACGACCTCAGTCCAGATGGTTGGGAAGAGCTTCTTCTCCTGGCATGTTGCCTGACGTGGCATATCTTCTCCAAATGAGCGAGCGTATAACTTGGTGATCTGCTCTGAGCTGAGGAAGGTTGAAGCGGCCTCGAGATGGAGCTCTGGAAGATACGAGAGGATGCACTTCTGGGCGTAGATGACCTTTTGGAATCCTTCCGGCCTTTCTTCAAGCGGGTAGGGCCTCCACCCGAGGGGTTCATCGGGGTCGAAATAATCGCCCAGGAGCTCCACTTCGTGGCTCTGAAACGGGACCGAACGAACCGCAGTGTAGCTGACCATGGTCTGGGGTTTGGTCGGATCGACGTTGTACCAGTGCTGCATTGGTGAGGCAGAGGGATGCTTGTGTGGCTCGGGGCACCGCTGAGCATGGATGACTTCGAGCTCGACCTTGTACTTCTTGAGCGCGGCCTTGTGCTTCTTTTCACACGCCTGGACTGCTTCGTCAATGACCGATTGCCACTTCTTCGCGCTCTCTTGGTATGCGCGGTCAACGATCAATTTCCAGGTTTGGGCCGAGCCCGTTTGATCCGTGTTCAGACCGTGAGTCGGGTCTGCCGGGATAGTTGCGGCCTCTCGAGCATTGTTCTCCTGAGCAATGGCCCGCTGATATTCCATCGTCTGGTCGTGTACGTGCACTGCGTGGTCGAACCCTCCTGGGGAAGCCTGCTCGGTGGCGACATTGACTTCCATCGGCACATCAGCAGTCGCCTCTGCTGCGTTGTCGAAGGGCCACTTCTCGGCGGCGGCGACATGCTCTTGTGCCCTTGACTGGTCATCTCCGACCATTTGCTCTTCGCGAGACGTCGACTCTGCGGCCAGGTCATCGCACATCTTCTCGACGCCAGTGGCATGCTGTTGTGCCTTCGGCGGGTCGTCTACGACCATTTGCTCGTTGCAAGACGCTAGCTCTGTGGCAACGTCATCGCGCCTCTTCTCGACGCCGGCGACAAGCTCTTGAAGTCTCGACCCTTCCGTAAAGAACGCTTGGTTTTGTCGAGAAACGATTTGGAGCTCCAGGAGCAGCAGGTTGACGGCTTGGTCTTTCTGGTTGTACGCGTTCTCGACGGCAGAGCCCAATTGTCGGAGCCACGCAACTTCGTTGGTGAGGTTTTGCTCTCTCTGAGAAGACGCCCTGAGCCGCTGATCGAGGCTGGTGATGTGTTGTTGATATTGGTAGGCGACAGCATCCCTGGCGGCCTGGGTGGCGATGCTTCTCGCGTGAAGGTCCTCCCGGACATCATCATCACACTCGGTTCGTACGCGCTTGCTGTCTCGGAGAAGGGGGAGGTGGTCGACATTTGGGGCCTTTCTCTTGTTGCTGCCGGGGACCGGCTGGTACTGGTATCCTTCGACCTCGAGGCCGGAAGGCTCTTCTTGCGCCGTGGCGGCGGCCATCTCGTGGTGGCGGAGTGGTGTGAGTTGCTGACAGGTGTGTTGCGGTGGTGGAAGAAGATGTGTGGAAGTGGAGAAGATTGAACAGTAGTGTGTGCAAAGATGCTTGACAACTGTTCGTGGTGTGTTGGTGTGAAGAGATTGAGGTTGGAATTGCAGCGCGTTGTGCGTATGTACGTGGCGGGCTCGTTAATGCCTTGGCGCTTCTCGCGAGGAAATTGCGAAACTGCCCTCTTCACATGATTATGCCACGACTTCTGCCAGCAGCTCTACTTCCCTCTTTGGACATAAGCGAGCGTCGGAAGTACCCGCAACGCCGATCCTCCAGCTTTTTCACATGTTAAAGACGACCTCACTTCATCGTCTCGACTCTCTGCCATTTTTCTAAAACTGCCACATCGTCGTACAACACCGCAAACATGGACATCCGACTTCTCCACCCGTCCGATATTCCTCATGTTCAGCAAACAAACATCACGAATCTGCCCGAAAACTACTTCTGCAAATACTACATGTACCATGCCTTGAGCTGGCCGCAACTCAGCTATGTCGCAGTGGATGTAGGATGCATTGTCTCTTCTCGTGCGCGCATGATGCTGATTCCTATAGGTCTCTCGCCCGAAGAAATCGCCCTACGATGCGCCGAAAATAGTAGGATACGTGCTCGCGAAGATGGAGGAAGACCCGATAGATGGCGTTCAACATGGGCATATTACATCTCTGAGCGTGATGCGGACACACCGACGGTTGGGATTGGCGGAGAAGCTCATGAGGCAGAGTCGTAAGTCTTGCGAAGCTCTGGGATGACGGGCGCAGCTGACCTGCACTGCAGAGCGAGCAATGTTCGAAACCTACAAAGCCGTCTACGTCTCGCTGCACGTACGAGTATCCAACATCGCCGCACTTGCGCTCTATCGAGACACCCTGGGCTTTACGGTCGGCGGCACAGAGGCGAAGTACTATGCGGATGGCGAGGATGCGTATAGCATGCGCATGGACTTGGACTATCTACGAGAGGAGGCGCTGGATGCGGAGGACTCCGATCAAGAAGATACAGTTGGACAGGACGAAGGCGGCGAAGTCGGCAGCGCTGGAAAGGCTGGCGAGGGTGCCGATGCGAAGCAGAAGGAGAGGAAGCGCAAGGTCAAGGTCGGCAGGCAACTGGGCGTCCAGGAGCTGGTGGAGAACAACGCAAGCTCTCAGCAGGCGAAGGCGAATGGAGCATCATGATCCAGAAACGACATGCGCGACCACACTAAGGAGGCATCACCCAACCATGCGAGCATCAGTGTTGAAGAATGAGACATTAAATATCCAGCCTCGCAGGATCCCTGTGAACCTGCGCTGCCATGGCCGACCGCATTGGCAGGCGAGAAGGCTTGGAGAGAACCGGTTTCGGAAACATTGAAGGCTGCCTGCACGTCGATGACAGGCGGTGTGGGTGTGGCATGCTTTGGCTGCTCTGGCTGCGAAAGAACCGCCGCAATCATCAGCATTAACTTTTTGATGCGAGAAGAGTCTCACCTAAACCTTGAGGGAAGACGGGATGATTGTCATGAGAACTATGGTCTAGGTTACAGCCACTCTAACATTCGAGGTCGTCTGCAAAGCATTGACTTCCAAATCCCATCCAGCTTCCATAAGACCTTCTTGGTGTTTCTCAAGCATCGCCGCGGCTCTTCTTCTCATCTGCTCCAGCATCGCGATTACCTCTTCCGCCGCTTCGTCCCCCTTTTCGCCTTCTAGATCGCCATCGCGGCTGAAGGCAACCTGTTCTGCTATCATACACGCTTCCCACCAGCCCGCCAGCACATCCGAGGTCGAAGCGCCCGTCTTGACCACGATGCTGACTTGTGCAGGTCGGCTGCTCGTGTTCACCCAGAGAACGTACTTCCGATCCTGGTAGATCTCGAACAGCCCCGAAAGAGCATCAGTAGGGACATGAGCTGACTTTGTGCTGCTCTGCCTTTCCGTTGCCATCGACGACAGCAGATCGGACATGGAGCTGCCAACGCGGCAATAGCCCACTGCTCGTCCATCTCGATCTCTAAGCACCCCATCTCGCTCGAAGATCTGCTCCTGTTCCGAGACTTCATCTGGTGTCGGAACGTGCGACCGCTTGAGGTGGTGATACACAAGCGTCGCTCTTTGCCGGCTAAGCGTCCGCATGCTTACCGCTCTTACAGCCCTGCGGTTGGTCTCCAGATGCACTGAGAGCAGGAAGATCAGCACCGTCCAGGTCGCAACCGGCGTCGTGATCCACGATACCACCACACTGCCAGCCAGCATCCCGAGCAAGGAGATCACAGTCTCCTGGCTCGAGTCCTTAGCATTCAGCTCTCCCAGATTACCCCAACGAGCAAAATGCGCA
Source organism: Saxophila tyrrhenica (assembly GCF_035928015.1). Taxonomy (NCBI): domain Eukaryota; kingdom Fungi; phylum Ascomycota; class Dothideomycetes; order Mycosphaerellales; family Extremaceae; genus Saxophila; species Saxophila tyrrhenica. The sequence goes on along the minus strand of NW_027041738.1, from coordinate 1,054,986 downwards.
CTCAAACTCGCTTTCGCAGAGCCAGCCGCAACACCGCACAACGCTCGTAGAACGCTGCTGAAACTCAAGACAACCACTCGAATCGCTTTCGGGAAGACGGGAGAAAGGCAATCCAAGATAAACGCAATGTCGTTCAGTACATCAGCGAGGAGACGGTACATCTTGCACTCCGGCTCCAGGCTGGTGCCGAAGCGATGGGCGAAGAGGATCGTTGCAATGCGGCCGGCTGATTCCTGCAGGACGGAGAGCAAGAGGGCTGCGGTTGGTGATGCGGTGGAGTCGCCCACGCCCACGCTGGAGAGGACGGCGCGGGAGGAGAGAAGGCTGGCTATGCTGCTTGAGAAGGCTTGGAGGGAGTCCTGGGTAGTCGTCAGTGAGAGGACGGGGATCGAAGAGACATGTGGCTTACGTAGATCTGGTATCTAGGAACTTTAGCTTGTATCTTTCAAATCGACCAGTAGCACTCACTCAAGGTAGTCGTCAGTGACGCTGTGCGGGTAGCCTGCTGGCAGGAAGACGTCCAATGTTTGCTGCCATCTTGACTTGGTAACTTCTGGATACTACGACAACATCGTCAGCTCCGAATAGACGTTTCAAGTCGTTCTTACAATCGTGTCCACTCTACTGAGTCCATCCGGTCCGCTCGAAGATTGAACGTAGGTCGCCAGCACATTGCCTGCCTCGTCACTTTCGGTAATGCGAAGGGACTTGTCAGACATCCTTTCTACTGCACGTCTTTGAGCTGAGAGGGTATCTGTTATCCATGGGTATTGCAAAGACAAAGATGATGTTGCGAAGCAAGGTCGAAGGCTTGGCGAAGGATGAAAAGCACTTGGAGGTTGGCGCTTTCAACAAGACGATGGCAGTATTGTGTCGACATGACCTAAGGTGCATCTATTCGCTCAAACGCAGCACAACAATACAGGGTATCTAACACTCCTCGCAACATCATGCCTCCCCAGCAAGCGCCTTCTTTACCGCCTCAATCTGCTCCATCACAGCACTCCTGCTCGTCCCACCCTTTGCAGACCTCATCTCGACGCTCTTCTGATAGTCGAAGACTTTGAGCACATCCTTCTCAAAGCGCTTGTCTACACCCTCCAGTTGTTCGAAGCTCAGCTGGTCCATTGGCCGGCTTTCCTTCTCGGCTAGAGCGACCACTTGTCCGGAGATGTGGTGGGTTTCTCGGAACGGCACACCTTTGCGTACCAGGTAGTCTGCCAGATCGGTAGCCAACATGTCGGGCGTGAGAGACTTGAGCATGTTGTTCGGCAGGATCGCTAGCGTTGACAGCACACCAGTGGCGATTTGCAGGCTGTCGCCAACAGTCTTGACGTGATCCAGCAACGGCTCGACAGACTCTTGAAGGTCCTTGTTGTACGTCGAAGGGATGCCCTTGACGCTCATCATCAATCCAGACATCTGGCCGAAAGCGCGCCCAGCCTTGCCACGGAGCAGTTCCAGCGAGTCTGGGTTCTTCTTCTGCGGCATCAAAGACGATCCAGTCGAGTATGCATCCGCCAGCTTGACAAATGAGAACTCGCCGGAGGAGTAGATGATCAGATCTTCAGCCCAGCGCGACATATGCATCATCAGCATGCTGCCCCACTGCATCGTCTCGACTACGAAGTCGCGGTCCGCAACACCAGCCATGGAGTTCATGATCAGACCGTCAAAGCCGAGCTCCTTCGCCATGGCATCGCGATCGATGTTGAAGGGGTTGCCAGCTAATGCACCGCAGCCTAGCGGTAGTTTGTTGACCCTGAACTTGAGCTCTCGTAACCGCTGGAGATCCGCGGCGAAGAATGATCCGTACATGAGCATCCAGTGACTCCAGCGTATCGGCTGTGCTCGTTGAAGATGCGTGTATCCAGGCATGACATGCTCGATCTCCTGCTCCGCTCTCGCCGCAATGACCTTCAAGAAATCGACCAAATAGCTCTCCAGCTGGTCCAACTGATCTCGCAGCCACAGCCGCATGTCCGTAGCAACCTGGTCATTTCTACTCCGTCCCGTATGCAGCTTACCTCCAATCTCCTTGCCAATGATCTCGCCCAGCCGCCTCTCATTTGCCGTATGGATGTCCTCGTCGACGCCAGGATTGATCTCGAACGTGCCGTCCTGCCATTCTTTCGACACTTGCTTGAAGCCGCGCTCGATCTCGCTGAACTCTTGCTGCGTCAAGATGCCGTTCTTGGTGTTGGCGCGAGCATATGCTATGCTGCCGCGAATGTCCTGGGAGTAGAAGGCTCGGTCGAAGTAGATCGATTCGTTGTACTGTTGCATTATTGGGTCGAGACCACCTGTGAAGCGTCCGCCCCATAGCTTGCCTGCTGCCGGAGCGCCCTTGGAAGCCATGTTGAGTCAATGGCTTGGATGAGTTGTACAATCCTTCGTTGAAGACCTCAGAAGATTTTCTTGCGCAAGCTCACCTGTACCTGCGTCACATGGATGATCTTATCTTGTCTTCCAATGCCACCATGAGCCTCGCCCCTCGCCCGCCGCCCTCGCGCCTGCTGATCGGGAGACCCTGCCAAGAGGAGGTGACTTCCTTTTTGGCCTTCGTCCTTGAACTTCTCAACTCCTCCTTTGACACGCACCACACCGTCTGGCATTCTCATCTTCAAAATGTCATCCACGGTGTCCACTGCTACGGTGCCGGCCACTACGATCGATCAACGTCGAACAAGTCCTGCACAGGAAACGAAGCCAGAGCAACGGCCTGAGGAGAAAAGTCAAGACGAGTCAGATCGGTTCTTCTGGACATACACTGAAGAGCCACACAAGACGCGAAGACAGGAGATTATTCGAGCACATCCAGAGGTCCTCAAGCTTTGCGGGCCAGAGCCATTGACCGTTCCTCTGGTTCTGGCAGTTGTGGGGATCCAGATCTTCTGCGCCTACGCACTACGAGAATCTCCGTTCTTCTCATGGCAGTATCTTCTCACGGCGTACGTTGTGGGCGCAACGGCAAACCAGAACCTCTTCCTCGCCATCCATGAGATCTCTCATAATTTGGCCCTCAAATCGCCCATTGCCAACCGACTGCTGGCAATATTCGCCAACCTGCCGATCGGTATCCCCTACTCTGCTTCCTTCAGGCCGTACCACCTCACCCATCACAAGTCCTTGGGCGTACACGGTCTAGATACGGATCTACCGACAGCGATGGAGGCTTGGTTCTTGGACTCTGTGGGCGGCAAAGCATTTTTCTGCACTTTCCAGATCCTGTTCTACGCCCTACGACCCATGATGGTGTACAAGCTACCATTGACCCGGATCCACGCGCTCAACATAGCCGTGCAAGTTGCTTTCGATGCTCTTATCGTCAATTACTTTGGCGGCAAGGCGTTGGGCTACTTCATACTCAGCTCCTTCCTCGCCGGCTCTCTGCATCCATGTGCAGGGCACTTCATCGCCGAACACTACGTCTTCGCGCAACATAGCCGATCCCTCAAGCCCTCGCAGCCGGAATCTGCCAAGTTGGCGCCACCACCAGAGACGTTCTCATACTACGGTATCCTGAACCTCTTCACGTACAACGTTGGCCTCCACAATGAGCATCACGACTTCCCTGCGATCCCGTGGACTCGTCTCTGGAAGCTGAACGAGATTGCGAACGAGTTCTACTGCGACCTGCCATGCCACCATAGCTGGGTGGGCGTAATGTGGCAGTTCGTCCTCGACAAGGAGGTGGGGTTGTGGTGTCGGGTGAAGCGGAAGGAAGGTGGGCGCTTAGTCGGTGGAAGCAAGCCTGCTACTCATAGCCAGCCCATCGACGTGGCACGATAACGATAGATGCGCTCTGGACATAGACATAGAAATGCACGCCATATTTGCACAACACATATACAAACTACCGCCCTCTCCCTTCCATCTCTGCCACCTCACACCCCAATCCACATAATACTAACCACAATATCCATCCCCTTCCCCTCCCCACCCTCATACTTATGACTCCACATCCCATCCCGCTCATTATTCCAATACGCCCCACTGGCGCTATGCATCCCTCTCCTCCCGACCTTCCTCTCCTGGCTCTGGCCGCCAGTCACACCCGCCTCTTCATCCGCATCCGTCTGCGTGCCCGCTTCAGCTCCAGAAGACCGCGGGTCCGAGAGGTGTTGTATTATAGTGCTGTTGACGGCGAATTTGTACTTTGTGTCTGCGGCGCTGGACTCGGAGATGATGGATTTGAGGATGCTGTTTATGATGGTGTTGTTCCATTCTTGCGTGAGGGCGTGGTTGTAGTAGGAGGTGGTGGAGAGCGCGGAGTCGCAGGCGGAGTTGCAGAGTTCTTGGAGGCGGGTTGGGGGGATGGGCTGGAGTGGTGTTAGTGGTATTGGTGGTTGTTGAAGGGGAGTTGCTTACTGAATTGGTGGCCATTGTGGTAGGTATCTGACGGATTGCTCTTGAGATCAGTGTGGAAGTTGTTTCTTAGCGCTGTTTATGTACACGTTGCGAGCCTGTTGTACATGTGATACCTTGAGCCGAGTGTTTGTTGGCCGTTGTGCTGCACGACCTCGACCCTGCCTATTTGGGCGCTTATCGATTTCTAGCCGGATCGCCAATGGCTTGAAACTCTAACAAGCACGTGGGCTGCTTCTGAGCTCGTGGGCGACTCCATCTTTTCAGCAGCATTGCAAAGCTCTGCACACTCAAGCAGTGACCTCGCGGGCTCCTACAACAGCAGGACTACTGGACTCATACCGCGAGCGGTCAGTCACTGGGTAGCGCGCATCGCTGGGAGCAACCAGTAGCGGAAATAGTCGACGACCGGGGCGGCGGGAGCTCTTGAGCAATACACCAGACGATATCACAACGACATAATACAATGTCGAGCCAACCACTCCTCCAGACAGCGCCAGGCCAGTCGCCAATCTACAACCCAAACTCATCCCTACTAACGTCACACAGGCAAGCGCATCGCCCTCCCCACCCGCGTCGAGCCCAAAGTCTTCTTCGCCAATGAACGAACCTTCCTCAGCTGGCTCAACTTCACCGTCATCCTCGGCGGCCTCGCGATAGGCCTCCTCAACTTCGGCGACAAGGTTGGCCAGATATCCGCTGGCCTCTTCACACTTGTTGCATTGGCGTCGATGCTGTATGCGCTGGTGACGTTCCATTGGCGAGCAAAGAGTATACGGATGCGAGGGCAGGGAGGGTTTGATGATCGGTTTGGACCTACGGTGCTGGCGATTGCGTTGCTGGCGGCGGTGGTGGTGAATTTTGTGCTGAGGGTCACGATGGCGCCGGGGGAGAGTAAGAAGTAGGGCTGACGTTGGCTGGAGGAAGGCGATGTTGGATGACTCTATTGTGCATATGGTGTCCTATCATTTGCCAGGAGATCGCTTGTCAATACCACCGGCCTTACCGTTACGTCTCGATCCGGCCTACCGTTGGTTGAAGTTCTCTACGAGCAACGGATTCCAGGAATGTTGAACAAGTACGGAAACCCACGGGAACGCGACGACGTGTTGGGACGAAACCACCAGGCTGACAAATACTGCATACCTGGACGGCTGGAGGCGGCAGAGCGCAAGCCAACTAGAAGTAATACATGCTGAAAGCTCAAGGAACTCCCTCTTCTACCAGACACAATGGCTGCCACATTGGTCCTTCTATCTCACTTGTCTTTGACTCCTAGGCGTTTCTCAGCGTGGAGAGTAGCCTTGGAGATGTCGTGAGCCCTAGACAGTCGCCCACTATCCTTGTCTTGTCGTACGACTGTTGTCTTTGTGTTTATGAGTAATGCTCTCAGAGCATCGAGTTACGAGCGATGAGAGCTTTCTGGCTGAACATCAAAGTGGCAGCTATGCGCCATCCGTGGCAAGATGTGCCGTCTGCTCATCTCGTCTCAATAGCTACAGTTTAGTGAAGCTGTGAAGAACGTGTCGCGGTGGTATCGCAGCCAACCCCGACATCGGCCTTCAATCACGGCTAACCGGCACATTCAACGACGAAAAACCAAGACGACAGGTCAAGCCTTCCTCACCGCAGTAGCATCAAGGCCACGAAGGGAAGGCGCCGATAACGCCTCGATATCCGAAGGCAATGGTAGGGATCTGATATGCATTTGTTGACTTTCTATCCTTGTACATCTTATACATTCTTACCGATCGCTTCTTGGAAGGTTATCAGTGGTATGAGGAAGAGAGCTCGAAGCACTAGTGGCGAACATGTCTCCTCCCGCATCTGCACAGTCGTTCGCGATAGAAGAGAGTAACTCAAGACCCAACGGACTGGTCCGACAGTTCACGCACGATGGCCGTGTGCTCGAGGCTCCAGGCGAGCGGCACGAGGATGAATTGGATATCGAGCAGGGCGCAGAGTCCGAGGACAAGCGGCCAGGCATCGCCCTCAGCCGGACCATATCATCTGGACCCCCCTATACGATCTTTGGACCTAGAGCAAAGATGTTCATCATAATATCCGTCTCCGTCTCCTCCCTCATATCGCCCTTTGGCGCAACGACATTCTATCCAGCGCTGAACGTGTTGGCGAGGGAGCTGGACGTCACGCCTACGTTGGTCAATCTTGCCTTGACCACGTACATGGTATGCTGTCCTTCACTGATGACCTCGAGGTGCACGTGACTGATGAACACCAGATCGCTCAAGCCATTGCGCCGGCGATAATAGCTGGAATGTCTGACGCCAGTGGTCGAAGAACATCGTTCATTATCTGCTTCGTCATCTACATCGTTGCGAATATTGGGCTTGCGCTGCAGACCAATTATGCTGCGCTTCTCATCCTGCGAATGGTCCAAGCAGCCGGCTGCAGTGCTGCCATCGCCCTCGCGAACGCTGTCGTCGCCGACATAGCGACGAGTGCTGAGCGAGGACGTTACATGGGTTATGCGACTGCAGGCTTGCTCGTGGGACCTGCTTTTGGTCCGACCATCGGCGGTAAGTCCAGCTGCCACTTGCAGAAGCTTCTTCAAAACATCCCGTCTTCAAACGTTTTGAGACCTTCCCAGCTTGATCGATTGTCCGAAACCTCCACTGACCATGCTACCCATCAATCTAGGCGTTCTCTCCCAATTCCTCGGCTGGCGATCCATCTTCTGGTTCCTCGTCATCTTCACTACAGTCCTCTTAGTCGTCTTCACCCTCTTCTTTCCCGAGACCTGCCGCAATGTCGTCGGCAACGGCTCCATACCAGCCAAAGGCCTCAACCAATCCATCCTCGGCTACATCCAGCAGCGACGGCACGCTCGCAGCAACGAGTCGATACACGATGACCAGTCCATTGTCTCCACGCAGAGGAAGCGGAAATTCACCTTTCCCAATCCACTCACTACTCTCAAGATCCTGGGTGAGAAGGAGAGTTGTATCGTCCTGCTGTACAATGGCTTCTTCTTCACCGGCATGATGATCTGCGTCGCCAGTGTTCCCGACCTCTTCCAGCGGGTGTACCATCTCAACGAGCTCGAAATCGGCTTGTGCTACATCTCACTCGGCGTGGGCAGCTTGGTCTCCGCATTGACGATGGGGCATGTCGTGGACTGGAATTTCCGCCGCTACGCCAGCCGGTTGGGCTTCGAGATCAAGAAGGGCAAGCAGCAGGATCTCGAGAACTTTCCCATCGAAGTCGTGCGCTTCCAGGTCGTCCTTCCAGGTCATGTCCTTGGAACCATGGGCATCCTTGTGTACGGTTGGACGCTCAAGTTTGAGACACACATTGCTGGTCCGGAAGTGGCGCTCTTCTTCATCGGCTTCGGTGTCTCGACCGCTTTCAACCTCACGAACACTCTGCTCATCGATCTGCACCGCGACAAACCAGCTACGGCCACAGCAGCGGTAAACTTCGTACGGTGCTTGCTCTCTGCCGCAGGAGCTGCTGCTATCATCCCAATGTGCGATGCCATGAACCCTGGCTGGGCCTTCACCTTGCTCGCACTGATATACACAGTGTACATCGTGCTGGTGTTCTGGATCATGAAAAGTGGGCAGCGGTGGCGGCAGGAGGCGGCGGCGAAGCAAAAAGCCAAGGAAGAGGAGAAACGGGCCATAGAGGAAGCGGAGCTAGACATTGAGAAGCATTCAAGCGCGGAAGACACGCCCACGAGGCGAAAATCGCAGGAGAAGCAGGAGGAAGCCGAAGGTCCGCCAGAGCGATGAGATTTGGTTAGACGAGCAAGATAGTCTCCCGTCGTCCGGTCTTATGCAAAGGCACGCCTCCAAACCGTGGCCGTTTCGGGAGCCAGTATGAAATTCCAACGCCCACTCGTCGGTACATAGGACATCCATCAGTTCGCGGATCTCCAGAGGGTGTCTCGACTGGCTCCACTAGAAGCAGGAAATACCTTCGCATGCTGCGTGTGAGGCGCCGCCTTGCCTCCTGCGGACCGATGTCTTCCGCGTTGATGGCCATCTCCTGTCGGGCCATCGCCTCTTCGTTGGTGTCGCGCCACATATTGAGATCGTAGTCGTAGGCTGGTTTGGATCTGCCAAGACCAAGGACGTTAGGCCGTCCCGAAAAGTTACTGTCATAGTCGAACAGTACCTGCCAGCCTTGCCATAGTGGGCCGCCGCTTCTTCGCCAGGCGCTCGACCGTAGGAAATGATTATTAGGCTTACTATGCTGCCAGAACGTCTTCGTATCCGTTTCGTGCCAGAGAAGAATCGTCTGGAAGTGGGCAGGCGGGTGTACTGGGTTGTCAAAGAGAGCGAGCCCAGCTAATCTAGCAGTCGGAGGCGCTTCCAAACAGGCGACTTGTCGTTGGCCTGTAGTTGGTAAATCGCTGAAGATCCGGTCAAAACTGCAGTGTTCCTTATGCGCGATGATACCTCCGTCAGTTGCGTCATCAACCCGTGCGTAGCAGTTGGTACATCTCCAACCTGAAGTCGCACGTCTTGGTTCTCCCGATGGTGAGTCTACAAACAGCAAGCGAGCGTCGCTGGCCGACCGAACACTATGCGCAACGTCGTATTCCGGCGACAGATTGAGTGTGGTTATAAGGTCCAACTTTGTCTGCGAATAACCGCCAACTTCGGGCAACCATCCGTAAGCTTTGGCGCACAAGGCATTAGTCCTGAGCGACGTGGGTTTCACACCACGTCGTGCCGGCATCAAGGGGTTGAAATCCAAGAATTTGATGTTCCTGAGATTCATCGAGTGGCACCGCACGAAGCCTTCAAGCTCTTTAGAAGTCTGCGATCTGGAAATGCGACTCAGAGTTCGTATTTGCCCATCCTTCGACGCCCAGCTCCAGCTTGGTGCTCGGCCGGGATGCGCGCGGCAGGTACTGCAGTCCTCTGGATACCAATACAACGATCGAGCAAGCTGGCCGGTCCATAGACCAGCCTGATGCTCTTGCTTGGTTCGCCAGGCTATGGCTGTTGCCAAACCTTGAAAAGCAACGAGCTTGTCGGTGAGCACCGTCAAATCGCGGGAGGTATAGTCTCTAATCATCTCATCTTGATCAAAGATTCCATCGAAGGGATCGTCACGTCTTTTCACACCTCCGAGCATTTCGCGCACCAAAGGTGCTTTCCAAGTGCCAGCTGGGCATCCCAGAGTAACAATATTGCAACGAAGAGTCGAGAACGGACGCCGTTCCTGCGGCGCACCTGTTTGTTCTAACATGTTGTCTCTTCGTAATTGTGGGATGACTAGGGGACGGTACCAGGACGTCGTTTTCGAAAACCATGTGCTCCTCTCCTTAAGACCACCAAGATGCTCGTCAAAACCATCTTCCGACTTGGTTAGGGTGTGACATTCCCAGTATAGCTGATACTCGCCGAAATAGAGTATTCGCCTCGAAAGCATGCGCTCCTGGAATGTCCACGCTCGCTTGCTCCACAGGCTTGTCCTAAGCTCCCGGGCCAGTGCTGTATCGAACCCAAGCGGTCTCTGGGTATTGTGGCCGTCCAAGAACGGTAGCACCGAGGTCACTGTGAGGTGGCCGAGTGATTGCTCCTGGCCAACACTGTCCGGCGCAAGCCATGGGATGGTCGCTTGCGGCTGGAAGAGCTTTCGCGCGAAGAGCCCGCTATGACCGTCCCTGTCACCTATGACGGCAAGCGTCAGAGTTGCATGTTGGTACACTGATGGCATCAGTGCAGCCTCGCGCTCCCAGTCATCATCGTCATCTTGGACAATACACAAACAATCGACCCACAAGAAGGATATATCAAGGAGCCGGGTGACCTCCATGGCGTCCCGAATCGTGGCTGGAATTTGCTCCTTCGGAAAGCCATTCTTGAACATGTCGACGGTGGCCTTGGTTGTTCGCAGACCGGTCAGCGATCCCCAGCGATAGCTAAGTGCTGCAAAACAACCTTGACATCCATTCGTTTCCAAGAGCTTAGGGTTTCCAACTTTCGAGACCTGGACGACTCGAGTGGGTAGCGTGGATACCGACAGCCTTTTATCGACTCTTGTGCCGGCCAAGGTCAATCGGCACTTCCAGTGGTCTTTTCTGCAGCTTCCTAGCCATCTACTCGCCAATGTCAAAGTCTCCGCGGACACCAAATGCGCTGGCTCATGCCATGGCACAGTAGCTTTGATTTCCTTTCTGGCATCTGAGTGTTGTCAGCATTGCTTCCCTCGGTTGTACCGAACGCACGAACGGACCTTGAGATACGGACACTCGCAACCCAGTACCGATATCTCTGAATAGCGGGGAGACGTCGTCGCCTTCCAGCTCCAGCCCAAGAGCTATTCCAGAGGCGATACCCCGAAACTCACCCGCATTCGACCTCACCACCGGCTCGCCTTCGCCTGAAAACCCAGTCTTATCGCACAGTCGAAGACCAACCCGGCGGTCCTGGCCTGTTGAGGCATCGTGAGGAAGCACCTCACAGAGGACTCGGCAGAATTTGCAAGCGCCTCCATTGGCAAAAACTTGCTGAACAGTCGGTCCCAAGTGCCATGCCTTGGAGTACTCGTGGATGAGATGCTCAATGTCTTGCTGGCTCCGACAGACGGACGTATACATTATAGGGGGCCAACGGCTCAGGGCAAAGTTGTTGACGAGGCTGCATTGCTCGCACAAAGCAGACATTGGAGGCTTCAAGGATCCCGCCACCGACTCATAGAGGCTCGATGGTTCTTCTGCCATGCGTAGTTCACCGAACCAGTGGTCAGGCCTGCTTCCGGGCTCTCTGGTGGTCCTATGAGGGTCGCCGGTCGAGGCGTAATGATGGTTACAGGTACGTGGCCGAGACAGTCTTCTTCAGCTTCCTCAGTAGATCGCCGCCATGGCACGTATTGCTGTTGGCCTAGTCCGTACGTCTTGGGCTTGCTCAAACAGTATCTCCCGGACACGAAGATCCAAGGAGTTCGATTGATCGTATCGTGGATCAGGAATGAAGCTTGCATGCCACGTTCAGTGTTGACTGGAGAACGCCAGGCTGAAGAAACGTCAACGCGCACCAAAAAGGGAGCCACATCTCCCCAAAAGAGCTAGCGGCTTGCGAGCTCAAACGCAAGAGTGATCAATTACAATGCAGCTGTTCACCTAGATACCACACCGATCGTGGCACAAAGCTCGTCCAGTGCACGAGACCCGGCGAGAGTTTGACTCTCTGCCAGGATCTTTACACGCAGGCTACCTTCCGCTGGACAGCTCTCCAGCAGCCCATCATAGCATCGCCATGCCATAGCGAGGCTGTCTCGCCCGCAGCATAGCCGTCCAGCGTTAAAAAAACTCACCGGAAGGCGCCACGTCGATGTCTGCAACCCCGCTGTCATCGTTTCTGTTGCCTAGAGTGGCCTTGTCTTCATATTGCGCCTTTGGATGGCCTGCTGTGGTCGACTGCACTGCAGCTTGATTGAACGTCGAGCTGTTCTGGCCCTCCAGGCAGTCACCAGAAAGCGAGCTCGAAGAAATGTCACAGCCTTCCAGTCTGGGGTGCGTCTGTAGTTGAGGTCGTTCACATGGTGACTGTCCTCAGGCGAGCAGCCGAGATTGCAATATGCATGAAAGACCGACCATCAACACCGGCCCTCTGTCTTCTATTTTGGGAAAACATCGCAAGGCCCGCTCCTAGACTCCAGAATCTCGTGTGGCGGACCTTCGAAGCCCTCCGTGTAGCAGAACATCCACAGGCACGGCCAGCACGAATGACATCCAGTTCATGGTGAACGGGTTCTCCTTGCTATCTCAATCTTAAAGTCCACGAAACTCGCTGAACCTTTCCAGGTTTCTTCGGCCGATCGATCCAGGCGGATAATTCTCGACATTGCTCGCACGGGCTTGGGGAAAGAATGCTGTCGAAACATGCGGATCAGGAGACTGGCGGTTCAGTCGTTGAGGAATTCGTCTGTAGTATTGCTATTTCTTTGCCCATGCTCTCCCGTCAAGTCGTAGATGATCATTCAGCCATCTCGGTGCTCAGCGCAGTATCATCCCATCCATGACTGGAAGGTTCAGAGCACGGCGCCCGTCATGGTCTTTCCATGCTCGCTCGATTCGTCTGCTCGACGTCCTTCCGGCCGTATCATATGCAGCAGTCTGCTGCATTCTGCGGACAATTCGTCCACATTCCCCTCAATGGCCAATATCACCATCCATCAACGAACAGTGTGTTTGTGCAACCGGCCAATCCGGAAGGCCCCTGCCCTCTTCAACCCTCAACACTCCTCCTCGCCATCTCCAACGCCCCCTCAAAACTCTTATTCCCCCCAATGAAACCCCCCGCATGCACGAAAACCCCACCCTCGACCCCACTCACTTTACTCAACTCCTCATCCCGCACCCCCCTCCACTGCTCCGGCAACCCCTTCCGATTCTCAAAACTATCGCTCGCCACACTGACCGCGCGAATCCGCCATTTCGAGTCCTTCTCCCCGTTCTCCGCGAAGAGGACGTACAGCACTTGTCCCTCACACCCATTCTCACGCTCAAGAGTGTACAGGTGGTCGGCCCAGGGCGCGCCGCCGTCGGCTTGTTGCGGTATCACTAAAATACGTCCTTGAGCGTCGTAATCCATGCGGTTGGCGAAGGCTTGCGCGATGAGAGCGCGGGCGGGCAGCCAGTTGATCGCTTTGTCGGAGAGCTCGAGGTCGAATTGCTCGCCTATGAAGGCGGAGGCGCGGAGGAAGCGGGCGTCTTCTTCGCCTTGACCCGAAGACTGGTCCACTGCCTTCGTGTCTTTGACGGGGGCGGAGTTGAAGCGGTTCACGACGCTGGCGATGCTGAATCCTCTGTCGGAGAACTTCTTCTCGATGCCGGCGGAGGCGAGGGCTTTGGAGTCGTAGTTGGCGATGCCGTTGTCGTTGGCGTCGAAGGCTTCGATGAAGTCGTCGTAGAGTTTCTGATAGAGCAGGGCGTTGTCCGGTGTACCCTCTTTGATCCCCGCGGCTTCAGCGAGGATGCGGTGGCCCTGGTGCATCCATACCAGACCTGCCGAGCTGAGTTTCGTGTGGCTACCTGGGAAAGTCGTGTTGAACTCGCGCTGGTGATGGTCGTAGCGGAGGATGTCGTGGTCGTGTACGGCGCCTACGTCAACGACGACATCGCAGGTCTTGAGCAGGTCGAGGTCGCGGGTGCGGATGAGGGAGGAGTCGCGGTAGGTGGGGAGGAGGCGGAGGAGGTGGACGGCGAGGGCTTCGTCGGCGTGGAAGTGGCCATTGTGGGTGCCGATGACGGGGGGTTTGGTGCCGTTGGTGGACATTTTGAGACGTTTGGCGGAGGGTTCGATGGTGGTCATTGATTGAGTGAAGTGGGTTGGTGGTGGCCGGTGGCAGAGGGTTTGCGCGGGTTTGAAGCTGATAGCAGTGCTGAATCGACGTTGGATCCCGAATGGTTGCAGAAGTCGCAGCTGTTGTCGTGGTATCAACCTCTTCATTGACTTGCGTCAGTCTCTTCAATGCTGCATCCAAATCTTGAGGTCCCTGCCTTAGGCCAAGATTCGCTTTTGACCAGGGTCAAACCTTAAATGTAGCCAAGAAGCATGTGAAAGTCGAGCACAGCTGGCATTTTCTCGCCTGGCATTGGGTGGGGGGTACCGCTGTGGATGCAGCCATGACATACAGACGGCCGCAGTCATTGCAGTGGGAATGAGCTGACCCAGAGTTCCAATCGACTGGGTATCATCGCGCATATTGCGAGGCCAGTCACGCCCATTTCATTCGTTGGACAGCTGGGAAGCGGGTTGGAAGCTGCAGCACATCTTGGAACTGCACGCGACACCCTTCCTCGGCGGTACATTACCTATTCCCTCCCACGGCCCAGATCCAGATCCAGCATCAACTGCTGTCTGCCCACGCGCGCGAACTCCCGAGCAACAACGTGTTCGACGCCCCATACCAGCACCGTCGAGCGACTACTGCGGCCAAGTGGAACAAATCCGCCGAAAAGAGCAGGAGCGGTAAGGCGCACAAGCCAACACGCATACAACGCGCTGCACTCTCGCTCCTGCCAGACCGCACTTCTCTACCACCGACAAAAGGACGGCGAGGAGACTGGTCCTCCCACGAGTCTCGGCGCCTCTGCGCCTTCTACCACCAACACCACCACCACCACCACCAACCACGAAGTCAACACTCCAAGCATGATCCTCCGCTTCCTCTCCAGCTCCGCCTTCCTCGTCAGCATCATCTTCACCATCCCCCTCGCCTTCGACATCGGCGGCAGAACATGCGGTCTGGCCTTCAGCCTGAGCCTGGCCACCTACTACTTCATCCTCTCCTGCCTGCGAATAGCCACACCCGACAATTCAAGATGGCGAAGAATACTGGCCAACGCCTACGCAGGCCTGCAGGTCCTCATCATCCCCGGCTTCCTCATCTGGTGCCTCAACAAGTTCAGCATCGATGGGGGAGATGACGCCGGCTGGGTCACGAGGGCCTTCTACAACGCTACCAAACCTCTCCACCACAACCCCAGCGTCAAGGAATGGATATTCGGACGAGAAGGACTGCTGGAGCACTTCCTGATCGGCGGCTGGGACAAGCTCCTCCGCTACAGCACGCCCATCTTCCAGCTCACCGAAGGCTTCTGCTCCCTCCTCGTCATCCAAGCCTGCGGCCAGGTCACGAGATATCTGGTGAACAACGGCGACGGCGGCGACCACTGGATGATCGGCCTGCTCATGTTCAGCAGCGGCGTCATCAGCAGCGCCGTCTACTTCCTCTACCGTATCTCCACCTTCCCCGGCATCGACTCCCAGGACGCCATCCTCATCGGCATGGCCATCTGCTGCGCCATCTTCCTCTGCGCCTGGGGCATCGGCTCCGGCCGCGGCAACGTCGTCGAATCAAGTCTTCTCTTCGCCTACATCACCCTCTGCATCTACCAGATCTTCACCGACTACCAGCCCTCCAACCCCAACTCCCCCGCCGCCCAACCGGTAGTGGAAGGCGAGGACTTCCCACCCCTCCCACCGATCTTAATGGCCAGCTACACCACCCTCCTGCAAGCCCTCTCGTCCCTCCCAGCCACTCTGACGTCAGCCTTCGGCTTCATGTACGCCGCCGTCCGCACCATCACCCCCTCGGTCATCATCTCCCTCGTGTACCGCCTCACCGTCCTCTACGCCTCGGCGCGCATCATACCTGCCGTCCGCGAATCCGGCGCCCGCGCCTTATCCTCCGACCCCTCGCTCGACGACAGCGAGGAGGAAGTCGGCACGCTCATGGGTCTACTGTCGTACTTCAGCCCGAGCATCCTCATCGCCGTCTACACGAGTCTACTGATGCAGCATTTCGCCTCCGCGTCGTCGGATCATCCGGGCGAGTGGTGGACGAGCCAGGGCGGGGAGGGGGGAGGGAATATCTCGCGCTGGTTGAACTTGGCCGGGACGATGGGGTTGTATGCCGTGGAGTTGTGGTTGGGGAAGGGGTATGGGGATGATTTGGGGGGGCATTGGAAGATGGATTGACGACGGACTTGGAAACTGGGCACAGATTGTTATTGAAGGAGAAAATGTGATCTGGATGGTCGGCAGCAGCTTCTGGCCAGAGAGGATTGAAGCAGGATGTGAGGCGGGCTGCACGAAGAAGCACGAATGCGGGGATGTACGGATGCACCATGAACTCCTGCCACGACGACTCAACGCCCTGCACCGCGCCGAGCAGTCCGAGAGGCGACCGTACCGCCCCCGCCACTGACCAGAGGGCAGCGGAATAGCCGGAGGTAGGTAAGTGAGCGACGGTGCACAGCGCCCACAACGCCCAAGCAGAAAGGCACGGTCAAGCACACCGATGACAGAGACGGCATCTTGGGAAGACCACATTGGCGAAGGATGATGACCTAGAGAGCCAGGAGAGGAAGTAATCGAGGCCGAGCGAGCTTGCCTGAGCACCGAGACTAGAGACTACAGGGTGTAAATTGTTGTCGCAGCGTCGAAAGCACCGAAAATCAAAACTTCCAAACCTCGACCGCAAGGCCGTTAGCCGGCCACTTCTTTCCCAAAGGTAGGTCATCAAAAGCTATCTTATGGTTTGGGGATTAGATTTGCTTACCCTCTCTCTCCGTTGCCATGTCCGATGGTCATCACAGCGTTCACAGCGTACAAAGGTAAGCCAATGCACTCCCACATCAAAAGCGAAGCTCAGCCCAGCCTCCCACGCTCTCTTCCGTCTCACCTCCACCCACAATCATTATCGTAAAGACCAATGCATCTCCTCCCCTTCCAACCTTCCCCCAAGTGCTGCAGAGGCCCACGACCGCGCCCACCTGTCTCTCACCCTCACCATCCCTCCGCATCCACAGCACCAAGGACACGCAGCAGAAATGTCCGCACTGCTCTCCCCCCTCGCCCGCCTCCTGCTCCTGTGGCCAGGCGCGCTCGTCGCTCGCTTCTGTGGTGGATTCTGGCGCGCTTATTTGCGCGCTTTTGGGCTCGTCGGTGGCGGGGGTGAGGCGTTCGTGGAGCGAGTGAGGGGGGATGATGGCAGGTCTGGCGGCCTCCACGAAGGCACGGACGGAGCTGGCGAGGAGCGCGATGGGCATAAGGGGCGAGCGCCGGTCCCTTCGCTACCTCCGGAGCTTCTCATCCAAGTCGCATCCTACCTCGACACGAGGGACCTCCTCACCCTCTCCACCGTCTCCAGAACCTTCCACGCCTTCACAACCGCTCACGGCGCCCACATCGCCTCCACCATCTCCCGTAACGAAATCGCCCGCCTCCACACCGAATACACCTACCTCTCCTTCCACGCCCTCCCCCTCGACACCGCCCTCCGCCGCTACGAAACCCGTCTCGGGCGGCCGTGGGACGAGCGCCACGGCATCGCGCCTCGGACGCAGGGGTGGCGGGCGTCGCGGTGGTTGGTGCAGGCGTATTTCCGGGCGAATGAGGGGGTGGGGTGGAGTGGGCAGGAGCAGGTGGAGAGGGTGGTGGCGGGGTTGTTTGAGGTTAGTTGGGCGTTGGAGTGGTAAGTATTGTCTCCTTCGAGGAGGGATGGTTTGGGGTGAGGAAGGGGCTGATGATTCTTTGGCGTGCAGGTATAAAGTTCAAGCTGAAAGGAGGCCGAAGAGCCATGGTTCGTACCACCTTCAGGACCCCGAAGTCCATGGGTCCATCACTCGACAGTGGACGCGTGAGCTGAAGGAAATCGTCGCCCACGATATGTATGGATGCAGAGGGGGCGCCGAGTGCAAGAAGTACGACCGCCTAGCCTCCCTGTTCATCCAAGCCATCCCATTCCCAGCGAGCCACGCCGAAGTTGTCGCAATGCTAGCCCGGATCTACGCCGAACCGCTCGTCGATGCGCCGGTCACGACTGCAGAGGACGAGCGGTGGCTGGAGAGATGGCACGGGTCGGTGGTGAAGTTGGATTCGAGGTTGGTGGACAAGACGGGGTTGCCGGTGTGGAGGCCGGCGAGCGGGGAGTTCGATGCGTGGATTGGGTTTTCGAATGAGGGGACGAGGGGGTTGCGGAGGGTTTGGACGTATGAAGGGGAGTTGAGTGGGTCGCAGTGGGCGAGGCTGTTGGAGGAGTGTAGTGTTTTTTGGTATTGAGTGTGTCTGTCGCGGGAGGAAGGGGCTTGTCTGAGGGGCAAGTATATGTGTATTGCGAGATAGTGTGGAAGAACTCTACTTACCACGTCTTTCGCAGACACCCGATGTTGAAATTTCGAGGTGTTGAAGAACATCAATCTTCAGAGCGAGCGTGCGACTAGAGCGCCGCCCAAGCCAACTGCAATAGCACACAGAGCACCCTCGGTCATCTTGGTAGCTGGGCTCCTCCCTGTTGATGTCGGCTCAGAGCCAGTTGTTGCTGCTGTGCCGCTGGGTGAGGCGCCACTCAGTGTTGCTTGAGGGAGCCCAGATCTTCCAAACCCGACGCTGTTACAGACGCTGTTGAATGCATCCATAGCAGCTGCAGTGTTGTCGTTGCAATATGAGTATATGTAGTTTGTCACTTCGCTGGCGTTGCCGCCGCTGCACATGGCTTGCAGGTTGGATGGGTCCGGCTGGGTGCTGCGACTATATTAGGTTTGTGAACGACATGAGGCTTCGGGAGGTCTTGCATACTTGACGGCGGCTATCAAGCAGGCTGGCGGCGCTGCGTTTGCCATTTGTATCAAGATAAAGCATGCAATTGCAATGACGAGAAGCTGTCTGAGCATCACGGACTTGGTGGGCTTCCACGTGCTTTGACTGTAGCGGGAGTTCGTCGGCGCCTACATGCGCGAGGTCCCAGACTCACGAAGGGGCAGGAAGTCGCCGCGAAAGGTACGTCACGCAAAGTAGATGTTTGATGTCTGCGAGCTGGGAGGGCTGAAGTCCAAAAGCTCAGACACATCTTTCGCTTCCTTGGCGCCTTCTGCGTCTCGACTTTGCCTTCGTCCTCCAATCTCACCTCGTCTCATCCCTTTGCATCTCCAACACCCTCAGCAGACGCCGCTCGTGCATAGGACACATACAAAGAACGCGACATGACAGCGCCGATCTCAACGCTCCCTTCCAGAACATCGGCATCGGCGTCAGGATGTTGGTCGAGGATCACGTTGCGACATCAGCGCTTGGAAGTGCAGCTAAAGCGTACAGGGTGATGCTGGTCGACATCGCAACTCGAGCCCGGCCACTGGCGCCAGCGTTATCCTCTACATGACTCTTGCGACAAGTGCCATCCTCTGCGCACCGTTGGAAGGGTGTAAAACCTGTGTAGCTGCCCTGCGCTTGGGTTTTGTACAAGGACATCCGTTGCTATTGTATGCACTGTTGACCGGCCTCCAATTTTGTCTGTCGGCGTGCTCGTATCGCGAGGTCTTTGCGCCGACGGCGATGCTCGCCACTCGTTTCATGGATGTGTTGCAAAAGGTTGGTATAAGGCTTTCGTTGCTTCTGCTATTTCTCATGCGTTTCCTCTTGAACACCCTCTTGCATCTACCAACAGCGCCAGTATCATGCAAATTTTCTTCTATTAGACTAATCTGCTGTGCTCATGCTCAAAACTAACTCGAGCTTCTATCTCCACAATAATAATCCCCTCGAGATGTCTCAAGAGGCACCAGCAATGGAGCCCTCCACTCCAGCAGTGCCAGAGAGGGCTATCCGTCGAAGTGAAGATATCGGTGCACCTTCAGTAAGCAACGAAACGAGACGATACTGGCGTGCCTCCGAAGCACCAGCACCACTGCGTCCAGCAGCATCTGGCGGGGTACCTGGGCGGCCCTCAGAGGACGGCCAACACTACATTCCACCAAATCAGCAGATGATGCATTGGCAGCCACCGCACGACGAATACGCAGCATACGATGACCAAAACCCGTCACCCCCAAGAGACTACTATCTCGTCCCTCGCGGCGTCAACAGCGCCGCTCCATCCCCATCCCCGTATCCATCAAGCGAGACGTATGCACGAAGACCTTATCACAATCCCCGCGAGAGCACCGAGACACACCGACCGCTTGTCAGCAGCCAGCAGACACCACGAAGACGTCCGTCCGCGTCCGTTCGACCTCGCTGGGCCGACGGCTACGAGGACGAAACACCGTCGCCTCGATCAAAGCGCACGCCGCAGAAGTCGAGGACGGGCATTTACGTGGTCAGAGAAGGCGGCGGCGGTGGCGGAGATGGTACAGAGCCTGATGAGATCATGCGATTGCCATTTAGCTCTTGGATGCACGGCACCGTGAAGAACCGTAGGTCCTCCGAACACCAAGCCCCACTCACAACCACGAACTGACACCTGATTGCAGATTTCATCGCCGTCCTCGGCGAGTTCGTTGGCACAACCATGTTCCTCTTCTTTGCCTTCGCCGGCACATTGGTCGCCAACATCGGCGCCACCGAAAGCGCCAGCCAAACCACCACCAACGCCGCGGTCGGCTTCAGCCCGATTGTGAACCTATACGTGGCGGTAGCATTTGGTTTCAGCCTCATGGTCAACGTCTGGATCTTCTTCCGCGTGAGCGGTGGTTTGTTCAGTAAGCCTCCGCCTCCCTATCCCCATCCACCCTTGCCAGAGACTGACTCGACATTTGACGACAGACCCAGCAGTAACCCTCGGCATGGTAATGACGCGCTCCATAAACTACACCCGCGGCTTCCTCCTCGTCTCCGCCCAACTCGTCGGCGCCATCGTCGCCTCCTTCATCGTACAAGCCCTCTTCCCCTCCGACTTCAACGTCCGCACCACCCTGGCCCCGCAAACCTCCATCGCGCGCGGCGTCATCATCGAAGCCATCTTGACAGCAGAACTGGTGTTTACCGTCTTCATGCTGGCCAAAGAGAAACATCGCGCGACGTACATGGCTCCGGTGGGCATTGGACTGTCGTTGTTCGTGGCGGAGCTGGTGGGGGTGTTTTTTACGGGCGGGAGTTTGAATCCGGCGAGGAGTTTTGGGCCGTGTGTTGCGACGGGGACTTTTGATCCGGAGCATTGGGTTTATTGTGAGTCTTCCCAAACCTATGACATTTTGGTGGCAGCGTGCTGACGAAGTATGCCAGGGGTTGGGCCGGCGATCGGCGCCATTGCGGCGTTTGCGTTCTATCGGTTCATCAAGATCCTGGAATATGAAATGGCCAACCCGGGCCAGGATGCTGAGGACGCCGAGACGGCGCATATGGAAGCGAAGGAGGCTCGGGGAGAAGTCTGATGTTGACGTGCTTGGACGGTTATTCGCGAACGAGGAACGTTGGGAATGTTCATCTCACTGCTATCATGTCTTCTTCATTGGTTCTATCTAGCGAGGCGTTGTGGCAGCAATTCATGAGCTATAAAGCGAACAGTATCATCAATGAGGTACCATACCATGCCCATTAGCAACCCCCGTACATAGTAACGCCTTCAAAATGACAATTCGGCGTCAGCAACGCCCACCGCCTTCCCCTCGCGCCAGCGCTGTACCTCACGCTGACGACCAAGACCCAGACAGCTCAGCACACGCCACCACTAACTCGTCTGCAACGTCGCCTGCCTCACTCCCTCCGTAACTTCCTCTACCGCCTCACCGGCCTTAGGATTACTCTGCGCTCCATCCTTCTCCACCGCCTCGACGCTCTCTTTGCCCTTCTCAGCAGCCTTCTTGGCTTTCTTCGCGTCCTTCTCCGCCTTCCGTGCAGCCTTCTTCGCCGCCTCTGCTTCCTTCTGCTTCTTCAACTCGTCGCCGCCGAAGAGCTCGCGCCATTCTTGCTCCTTTTCGGGCTTGATGTTCTTGAAGAGATGTTGCGCTTTACCGATCGTGTGTCCGGGCTGGATGGAGGAGGCCTGCCAGTCGTCCGGGATGGTGAGGAGGTCTGCGTTGAGCTGGGTGAGGATGGAGCGGGAAGTGGCGGGAATGTAGGGTTCGATGACCGAAGCGAGGAGGTGTACGTGGTTCGCCGCGAGGTTGACGACGGTGTCGCAGAGCGCGCGGTCGTTGTTGAAGAGAGTGTTGTCGAGGCGGTTGTCTTGCAGGAGCTTGTTGCCAAGACTGGAGAGCTCGCGTGCAGAGATGAGACCGGCCTTTAGGCGAACGGCGTCCATCTGGTCACGGTAGGTCTGGAGGATGGTGTTTGCTTCTTCCATATGCTGTTTCCGTCGGTTCGAGATGGTCTGGTAGTCGTCTCGAGATTCGAGGTTGGGTAGTTCAGGGATGACGGAGTTGTATGTCTTTTCTGAGTTGACGAACTTGAGGATGCGGTTGACGAAGTTGCCGAAGTTGTTCACGAGCTCGTTGTTGTTGGCGGCGATGAAGCCGTCCCACTCGAACTCAGTATCGCTGGTCTCCGGTCTTCGAAGAAGCAGGAAGTACCGCCACACGTCAGGCGCGATGCCAGTCTCCTTTGCGCTGGTCCCGAACACGCCAATCCCTCTGCTCTTTGAGAACTTGCCGTGCTCGTAGTTGAGGTACTCTGTAGTAGAGATGGTGTCGACCATGGTCCACTTGTCACCGGTTCCGAGCTGAGAGCAAGGGAAGACTACTGAATGGAAAGGCACGTTGTCCTTGCCCATGAACTGGTAGAGCTTCACATTCTCAGGGTCCCGCCACCACTTCTCCCAGTGCTTTGTGTATGTCGCAGTGATCGAGACATAGCCAATGCATGCATCGAACCACACATACATGACCTTGTTCTCGTAGCCAGGCAGAGGCACGGCGGTACCCCACTTGAGATCTCTGGTGATGCCTCTTGGTTTCAGCCCTTCGCTCAGCCATGCATTTGTGATGCTCACACCATTCTCGCTCCATCCGCCCTTTGCGAAGCTCTCCTGCGACCAGTTCGTGACCTTCTCTTGCAGCTTGTCCAGTAATATGAAAGCATGCTTGGTCTCCCTCTTCACTGGGGACCTGCCATCCAGCTTGCACCGCGGGTTGATGAGGTCGAGAGGATCTAGCAGATGCCCGCACTTGTCGCATTGATCTCCTCTCGCATCTCCATAGCCGCACAGCGGACACTCGCCCTCCACGAACCGGTCTGCGAGGAACGCTTGATGGTTCTCGGCTTCGCAGTAGGGTTGTGTTGTTGTTCGCTCCTCGAGGTAGCCGTTCTTGTGAAGCTTTGTGAAGATGTCCTGCGCAATGTCGGTCTGTTCCTGTGTAGGTGTTCGGCCAAACTTGTCGAATCCGATCTCAAACCAGTCATAGACCTCTTTGTGGATTTTGTTGTACTTTGAGCAGAGCTCCTGAGGTGTGAGACCCTCTTCTATCGCCTTAGTCTCGGTGGCGGTGCCATACTCGTCTGTGCCGCATACGAATAGCGTTGGATGCCCGCGTGCCTTGCAATACCGACTGAACACATCTGCGCTCAGCACTGACCCGATCACGTTTCCCAAGTGGGGGACGTTGTTCACATAGGGGAGCGCGGAGGTGATTAAGACATTCTTCTTGCCTGGTACTGGCAGGATCTCGTCGGTGGCGCCGTTCATGTCGAGTCGCGTGTCGCAGGTTGTTGTCTTGTCTTGATTCTGCGTTGCTTCCAGGTCTGGACTTTTTGATGGAGGGGCAGGCGCAGCATGAGTCAGCCGTCGAGTCATGCTCGAGTTTTCGAGTCGACAGAGACGGGACGATGGGAACAATACGTTGCGTGAAGGGGGGGATTGTGAAAGACATTCGCGCTCAGGACCTATTGACATGCCTACTTCTGATATGTCTAGCGTTCGTTACCGCAGTAGCCAAGTAGAGGTTGCAACAACCGCCTTCGAAGCCTTCACCTTTCCTCGAAGCGACTAGCGAGGAACTTCACGATCTGGAATAGTCTCTGGCTCATCATCCACCTCAGCATCTCAGCTAGTCACGCATGTGACAACTGTGACCCTCTCACTGTTCACGCAGAGTCCATTCACACGTTCCAGGCGCCTCTGTGCGGCAACTGCGAGGTGGAGAACGCAGTCCCAGGTGACTACATCGTCCATCTCACGAAGGACTATCTTCTAGAGCAGCACAGAGAGCATACCGGTTCGGCGCTCGAAGACTCCGAGATGAGAACCGTCCTCAGCTTTAGCAGTGACTACATGTACTCTGCGGGCCTTGATGCTCAGCCGCTTGCAGTCATCCATGGGGATGGAGGAACAGAGTTGGTGGAGTGCAATATACGGAGAGGCATCGATGATTGAGTGAAGCTGTTGCAGGAGACTGTATTGAGTTAGAGCTGGGAATGGCTTCGGGATGTGTGGTGAAGGACTCACCCTCAATCGTTCGCTCTTGCGGCCTCGAGGTCTGAAGGATCCTGGTGTGCTATCGTGAAAGTCTTCTGAGACATTGGAAAGCATGTCTCAGACAGTTTCTGCGTCCCGTAAAAGTCTGAGGACGTCGCCGACGAGGTACAGACTTCCTGCAATGACCATCGGTCCTCCGTTCGCCATCTGGCTCGCAGTTCGCAATGCAGCCAGCACATCTTTACCAGCCGTGTGTACGTTCAAGGACTCAAGATCCGAGACGACAGATCTAGCAGCTTCCAGCAGTCGCTCGTTGTTGAGTGGCTTGACCCACGGCATGCCGTCCACAGGTCCGAACTCGACGGCAACCACCGTGTCTCCGTCTTTGAGGAGAGGAGTGAGAATATCTTTAGGGTCTTTGGTGTCAGAAGCGGCGAGAACCCAGGTAACTCTCTGAGACACATGCGGTCTGTCCGGATGAGTTCGAGAACGGAGGACGACTCTCCCCAGCGACTCAGCAGATTCTGCATTGTGTGCGCCATCGAGAAGAACCGCTTGCTTCCGGCCGGTCAGATCTTGAAGGTCAATAAGCTGTTGACGTCCTGGAAAGGTGGTCTCCGGTATGACGTCGAGCATAGAGTCAATGAACGCATTCGCGGTCGTCCACTCCTTCCCTAAAAGGACATCGTCTTCCGTTGTTGTCGAACATGGCGGCCGCTCGAGTCGCTGGAGTGCTGTCCAGGTGGCCAATAATGCGACCGCGGCATTTCGTTTGGCATGGGGCGGTAGTGGATAGAGCTGCAACATCTCCTCTAAGTGCTCGTAGGCGTATAAATGATCCTTTGACCCTTCAGGATGTCCTAATGATCGTATCGGAATACAAATCCTCCGAGCAACGTCTTCAAGAATCCCTTTAACCTCTTTCGGATTCTCGTGATCATATACAGCCGGAACGCCATCTTTGAAGATGCCCGCTTTTGCTCGCGTGATCTCTGCCAAAGTACCACCCAGGAAAGCTTGATGATCAAGCCCGATACTCGAGATGGCAGTAACAAGAGGCAGAGGTCTGAACTCCTCCCACGAAAGCGATGCAGGCTTTTCAGTGCCTTCTTGCAGCCCGACGATGTTCGTAGCATCTAGCTTCCCGCCCATTCCAGTTTCAACAACAGCAACATCCACCCTGTGCTCAGTGAAGATCTCGAACGCAGTGGCAGTCAGCAACTCAAATTCGCTGGCACCGACTTCCTCTTCGTCGTTCCTCCGCAGCACGCGCTGCTCCACATCATGGAAAGCTTTGGAAGGTACCGTTTGCCCGTCGATCGTGATACAATCCCAGCGATCCACCAAGTGCGGGCTGGTGAATCGAGCGTGTCTCAACCGCTCGTATATTAGCATTCGACCAGAAGCACGCTGATGCTTCCGCAGGGCGGGCCTTTCATCAGCGTTGCGGTGCCTCTGAAGAGAGTTGTTATAAACGTCCAGCATGCGAGATATGTAGGCGCATATGGAGCCTTTTCCGTTTGTGCCTGCTACGTGTATGGCTCGCCAGGGCAGAGGCGTGCGGGCCAGGAGGCGAGTAATACGTTCTAGGCCGGGAGTAATCATCTTCGTGCACAAGGTCTTTCTTGAACGGTTGACGAAGGCCTAGAGCAGTTTTACAGTCGAGTACGGATAGTCGATTCGACGAGCGTTCCTCATCGCGGCCAGACTATTACTTTGCCATTGAACGAAGGGTGATCGGGCCTTTCTCCAATTGTGTTTATTATTCCGCGTACGACAAGATCTTGACTACATTTTGAGAAACAGTTCGTCGTCTGCAATGCTTGTCGTCCGTATACCATGCTAGGCCCGATTGGGAGCCGGATATCGCACCGAGCCCTTAGCGCGCAGGAGGGCCAGCCTCGCAGACCTGCTGGCCGGGTTGCCGCCTCCGCAGAAATCCAAATCCTCTCCAGGTCGATCAACGAGCGCAACACGCATCGGAAACACCCACTCTCCACTCCCCTCCATCCCCATCTCCACTCAAGACTCGGTCGCGGACCTCTACCGACCTTCGCGACCGCATCCTCACCTCCCCCATCGCCATGGGCCTTCCGTAAGTGACACCTCCAAAGCAGCCGCGACTGCGGCGCGTCCAGACGCGAGAAGCAAGCGTGACCCTCAGGCTAACTTGCGTCCGTGACCCAGTATCTGGCGCAACCCGGAGGAGGCCAAGGTGAAGAAGGAACACACGAAAGTAGACCCCACAGCAGGAGCGCGCTCGCCTATACGCCGCGAACGACCACCCTATGCCCGCCGCCGAACGCCGCCTCGCCATGAGTCCTCCAGCAACTTCCCGCCCCGCTTCCAGCGCTCACCCCCTCCATCCATGGGCTTCAACGGCATGCGCGAGGGTCGCCGCGCCGAGAACAGAAGCGTGCCTCCCATCTCGAGTTTGCTGGAGTCAGCGAACGCTCGCGGAGAGCCTAGAAGCTACGAACCTGCAGGTGTGGATGAACTCGCTACAAGAGAGCGCCACTTAGAGGCCAGCATTGACCGCCTGAACAACGAAGCAGATCGCCTGGAGGGCGAGACGACTGCTCGTCAGGATGAGCTAGACTTGCCTACTGGCTGGGAGAGCTGGACCCAGAGTCGAAGATCGGCATGGCTGGCTGATCGTCGGAGGCCGTCTCCAAGATATCGCATGAGTGCACGAGACTATGAGCAAATGAGGCGCGACAGCCCAAGAGAGTACAGGCCAAACGCACGTAGCGCTCGACGAAGCGCTTTACCCACACCTCCCGAAGACGAGTCAGCGGACCCAGACAGCCTATTTCTGCCCGATAATTCTGCCTCAAGACGCACCAACGGGGACGCGCACCCGCTGAGACAGCATTGGGCGCCTCAGCCTCTTGTGGATGGCCTCGGTGATCGCATTCGCAGCCCAACCCCTGGGGATGGCTGGGAAATCATGCGCGCTACAATCACGCCAGATGCCACGCTTCCGAGTGCCGACAGTAGCTTCACCAGCGCAGCCGCAGCAAATTCTTTCTCCAGCAACAGCACGAGCGCTACGGAAGCCAACTCCAGCTTTTCATCAGTCAACAGCCGTCAAACATCTCGCGCAGGAGGCCAAGCAGAGTCTATCTCATCCGTAGATCCGGACGATCTTCGCAACGATGATGACCGAGAAGTCGAGGCTGAGTTTGCTGCAGCAATGTACGCTCAGGAGCTGACCTACCCAGAAGGATGCTACCGCGTAAGGGAGCACCGCACAAGGTACCGTCAGGAGGGCAGACAGTACGCCTACTCAGACGAGCCAGAGCCTGTAGAAGTAGGTTTCCGCATCATCAACGAAGCTCTAAGCACGTCCGAAGGTCGCGAACGCGTCGACCAGCTTGCGCGCACCATGAACGAAGCTACCGACGACATGGCGCAGCGCATCCGCACACGCCGGCCCGAAAACACTCGAAGCGATAGCCCAAGACGCCCTTCAGCTCTCCACCACGAAGACGACAGTCCACCAAGCCCTCACCCCGAACGCTACAGCGAGGAGACCCGCGCCGCAGCCCGCGAAATGTCCGACGACATCTACGAGATCTTCGAACGAATTGGACCCGTCATCCGTCGTCCAGAACCCGACTTCACGTTCCCAGAGGGTTTCCGTGTCCGCGGTATGCTAGCCGATTCTCGCTCGCGCTCTCGCTCGCCACCACCACGCTATTCACCGCCTCACACCGCCGCCACATCTCACGCAGCGCCTGAGGCTCACCCCGTCGGTCCTCCGAGCATGCGCAGCCAGCGTGAAGTCGGCGAGATGTTAGGGGAGGGGAGTGAGAGCGAGCTGGAGGGGTTACAGAGGATTGCAGAGAGGATGGCGCAGAGGGGAAATGTGCCTGATGAGTGGTGGATGAGTATGGGGATGAGTGGGCTCTCGAGGTCAAGGGCGAGAAGTCCTGGGAGGAGACGCGGGGGTTCTGGTGAGGGTCACGAGGCGGCTGGGACGAGGGTGAGGGAGGGGAGGGTGGGGAGGGGGAACTCAAGGCTATGAGAGGAAAAGGTTGTTCGGGATGCCCTTTTGGTGCGGTAGGCTTCGCATTATGGGTCGGGAGTGGTGACGGTGATGATGACGAGTCTTGAGCCTTCCGGCTAGGCAATTACACGCGGTCGGTGGTCTTTGTTGCTCGAGAACGGCGACCGAGAGTAATGCTGGTCTATGAGCGACGTATCGTGTCTGATTAGAAAAGTACTTCATTACAGCACTTATCACTGCAGGCAGTGGTGGCTTATGTGTATGTATCATACTTGTCGAACAGTACACCGCCTTCCACGTTCACTTGCCACTTCGAGGAATACTGGGCAGCATCTTGCTCAGCCAGTCCACGACGAAACGCCTGCCCTCCTCAGAAGGTAGGGCTTTCAGTGAGTCGGAGAGCTCGTCCTGCCAATTCGTAACTTTGTGCAGCGTGAGGCCGACAAGGTTCTCATTGAGCGACGTCCTCTCCTGAAGCGACGGGTCGCTAGCAGTTGGAGCGATGGAAGCGTCGGTGACAACACCATGCCGAACGGTCAAATCGATGTTGACAGGTCGTGAGACCTCATTCGAGTTCGCGAGAGTAAACTGTGGCGTTTGGAGGTACGTCCATTCGAGTGACTGAAGCTCTTCGTAGCCTCTCTTGATCTCTGTGACCTCCAGCAGTTCATCATTGAATGGCATTGCTTCAACACCACGGTCATGGTCATACATCTTGCTGAACTGGTCCTGCACTGCTGAGATGAAGTGCTCGTTGCTCAGAGCGATGTTCGTAACAGGCGAGGACACGCTTTCGACACCGCGAGCTTTGATGTAAGGTCTGGCGGGCGAGTGTAGACACTGCGAGATGAACTTCA
Source organism: Saxophila tyrrhenica (assembly GCF_035928015.1). NCBI lineage: Eukaryota > Fungi > Ascomycota > Dothideomycetes > Mycosphaerellales > Extremaceae > Saxophila > Saxophila tyrrhenica. The sequence goes on along the minus strand of NW_027041738.1, from coordinate 1,026,135 downwards.
GGTTCGGGCTCGAGAGTAAGCAGGTCCCGTGATGCAGCGCTCGTCCTCTCGTCAGCTTGTACGCTGAGCCAGAGACCTTCAACGGCCGTGCTGCAGAGTCACTGGATGCCGTGTATGGACTCGTATGCGTGTCCTTTGGATCTGAGTCGGCCTTACGGTCGCCTTGATCCAGCACAATATCGTGGCGTTCATTGACTCTCGCCCGCTCAACGCCGCATCCTCGCAAAGCACGCACGATCATCTCGGCATGCTTGTCCCGAGTGAAGTCCGCAGAAGGGTAGATTACAGTCCAGTTGACGTTGCCTTCATCGTGGAAGACTGTTCCGCCTCCGCTTCGGCGGCGGACGAGATCGATTTGCTGGAGTACGCCGGGTTTTGATGCTTGGGAAATCAAGTTGAGATCAACTTCTAGCCACGGATTCTGATTCCTACCGATGATGATGCTTGGCCTGTTGACGTATAGGAACAGTATGGTTGATTCCGACGGCGATTTCTGAAGGAGGTGGTGTTCGATTGATAGGTTAAGGTATGGGTCTCGGGACGAGGAGATGTATGACTGGACCGGATCTGAGAGGTTGCGCTCCAGTGAAGTGCTTGATGCCCATCTTCTCGCTACCAGTGGGAGATGTGGTGCTGGTCGCGCTGCTCTGCACAGCTGATGGCTGAAGATCATGTATGAACTGTGCGATGCATGCGCTGGTCGTTGGTGGAAGAGCGATACGAATGGCGCCTGTGTTCTTCTCCCAGATGCAAAGCTAATAATCGAGCCACTGTCGTGCTCTATCGGCCTTTGCAACTAGGCGATCTGGATGAGACACGGTATGACCCGGGTGATTGGAGTGAGATGGAAGGCTCAGGGATGATCTTGGTCGCTTGGCGATGACCTTTTAAGCGCTGTTCGTCCGTTCACACAGCTGGAAGGTCCAGTGACTTCCAATCAATCGTGTTCGAGGTGATGGCGTTACACTTGATGCGGAATAGGAGTGAGCTGGTGCATGATGTGAGGTGACTCGGTGATGTCTCGCGCACGTGATAATCTGTCGTTCAAAAGCTTAAGTGGATTTAGAAGTAACGGTCCAGCGCTCCTTCCTCTCGTTGTGCCTGAACTATTCTCAATGCGGCAAGTGCGACTATCGATTAGCCGACTTCCAAAAGTCGGGAACGTCGTGTTTCACTCGCATCCTTCACTCCTTTCGAACTCCCCACTTCACTCACCACCGACGATCATGTGCCAATGGCAACAGACAACATGTCGTGGGCCAACAAGACGCCGATGACGGTAGCAGGATTGGTGGCACACACGAAGAAAGAGCTGGACGCCGACAGTACAGACAAGCAGGCCAAGTTGCTCGCGGCCAGCGTGGGCGAGCTGCCGAAAGAGTCACAGAATGGGGCGACGCTGGACTTGAGCAGGCAGAACATTTCTGCTCTGCCGGTCGAGGTCATCGAGTTGATCAAGGATCGAGTCGAAAGGTGAGAACGAGCGAGCACGAGGGGAGGAGATTGAGGCTGACCTTACCCAGGCTCGCACTCTCGCACAACCCCTCGGTTGCCCTCCCAAGTCAGATCGTCGAATGCGAGCGTATAAGGTACCTCAACATACGATGGAACGACCTGGAGCGTTTCCCGGACGTGGTATGTCGAGCACCCACCGTCACCTTCTTCTCCGCCAGATGCTAACAGGACCAGGTCCTCCGCATGACAAAGCTTGAAATCCTCGACATTAGCAAGAACAGGATCGAAGCTATCCCGGACGGCATCAAGTCCATGACCTCTCTCAAGTTCCTTGCTGTGGCGCGCAACAACATTCGAAGACTGCCACTGGCTCTCGGCGAGATGCCAAGCCTGCAGAAGCTCAAATTCGACGAGAACCCGATCGAGTTCCCACCACCGGACGCCATCAAGCTGCCAAAGAAGTCTGGGGCGTCTTCGCTAGAGGCTGAGCGTGAGAAGGAGACTTGCAAGGCGGTCAAGGCATACCTGAAGGACGTCGCGATGAAGCAGCGGGTTCGCACAACGGAGGAAGAAACGAGGTAGGACTCACGTCCTGGGCACACAAGTCCCACTGAGCTAGTACTGATGCGGTAGTCCAGCGAGAGCAATGTTGAGACTCCACGTCCACCAAAGCGCACTGCCACTATCGGTCGCTTCCCAATTAGGCCCAGTATCAGTGGTATTGCTAATGGCGCCGACCTGAAATCTAGCTCGCCGTCAGATCACCCACCGCCGATCCCACAGCGCTCACATGCTCGGGTAGCTTCTACAGCCTCCTCAACCTCCATGACCCCGCCAACTCCCAAGCGGCCCGGTGTCGCTCCCCTTCGCGCCAATGGCAACGACATGATGCGAAGCCGTAGCGAGACTGCAGCCTCTGCAAGTTTGCGGTCAAGACGCCAGGGCTACGTGCCGAAGCGAGACCGCAAAGTCACCGGCGAACTCAACCCGCTCGCTGAAGCGCCTTCGGAGACTCCTGACCGATCCAGCCAAGCTTCCACCATCAAGCCCACGCATAGTCGTGCAACTAGCACGTTGTCGACTACAAGCAGCGTCTTGCATATGAGTGGCGGCGAGACCTCTTCGGGACCCGGCAGTCCTACGGATATGATGGCATCTCAGTCAGGCTTGACAGTTCGTCCGCGCCGTACAAAGACTAGCACCATCAAAGACGACGGCTCTGGCTACTTCGCCAGAAGTGTCCAGCGACTAGCAATTACGTTCCATCAGCTGCAGCGACCGATAGATGACGTCCTCGCGACGCTGGAAAGCTCAACGTCTCCAGACCCAGCTCTCCGTCGCTGTGTTGCCGAAGCCAACGCTACCGCCTTCCGCGTTGACGATACCATTCGCTCCGCCAGTTCAAACCTGACACGCATGACGAAGGGGAATCTGCTTCGCATGTCGCATCAAGCCATCAAAGCATACGCGGCGGTTGCAGCCACAATGAAACGGAACGTCAGGAACACCGTTCGCCAGGCAGAAGCGATATACCTTCGCTTTTTGATGCTGCAGATCTACTCGACCATCCTCGAGCTACGGAACATCTGCACCGTACTTGGTTTCACGATCAGAGACCGGCCAAATCCAAGAGATCCACGTACTTCGCGGGCATGGAGCAGTCGGACTGTGACGCCAACGCAACCGAAAGGCCCAAGTGAGCGTCGCTCAAGACGTCCTACAGTGTTGCAGACATCGAGCAGCGCAACCATCCGGCCCATGGCACCGCCGCCGATGCCTGTACATTCAAACGGAAGCAGTCGCACCAACACCATGTCATCGATGAGCGCCGCCACTCCCCGCTCTGGTGAATCTTTCTCGGCGCTACATTCATCGAGGCCCAACGTCTCCCGCGCGAATACCATGCGCAGCATGATGGATGTCTCTGAGCCGGATGACCAGTTCGAGCAGATCTTCCTCAAACTTCGCATGGCGTGTGAACAAGCCGGACAGGCACTCCAATCATGTCGCATTGAGTTCCACAACCGCAGAAACGAAGCGCTCTCCGTCAGCCAGCCTCGACCAGCTTCGCAGTGGAAAGCTGCATTGGAGAAATGCGACATCGTGAGCAATAACACAAAGTATCTCAAGAACCGCTTGGAGATGGTGAAGGTCAATGACCCGACCATACGTTTCCAGCGTGATTTCTGGCAGCTGTGCGATGCCTTCGTCCACGTGAGTACTGACACTAATGTCAAAAGACTAGCTTCGCTAACACAGTAGGGTGTCCTCAGTCCTGGATCGACCTCGCAACCGAAATCAAAGACCTCGGCAGCCAACGCGGCGTCGACGTTACGAGCGTAAAGCTAATCATGCGCCATGTGCAGAAACTCGTCAAGGACGTCAGCAAGACCATCTCGCACTCCCCGCTCTACCACCACGCGCTCGGCACCAAGATGCCCGAATCCGCGCACTCGAGCCTTGCGCCTCCTTTCCCTGCTGGGCTGCAGCGCTCGTTCTCCGAGCATCCTTCGTCGAGCGGCGCTATGGGAGCTCAGAACCCGTACATCACGTCCGGACCTGCGACACCGCTTTCGGCTGCACTCGGACCTGCGGCGCATACGGTTGCGAGCACGCCTAGTGCTACGAGCGGGAACCATCGGGACTACTTTCAGGATCCAACGATGCAGCAGAGTTGGAGGAGCTCCTCACATGGACGGACTGATACGGTGATGCAGGCGCCGCCGAGACAAGGGAGGCGGCAGATGGGGACTTAAGGTATGCTATGGTTGTTCTTCTCGTTCGTGACTCTTTCGTGTGTGGAGGGCATGGCAGGCGGCAGCAGCAGCGGTTGGGAAGCGGGTGTTGTGTTGGGGGCTTGTTCAGTTGGTGTGCATTGGTGGATTGGTGGAGGGGGAGACGTGCTGTGGCAGCTCACGCTGTTATTGCATGTTGTTGTACTACTATATGTGACACTAGCGCTTGGGATGAGACACGGCCGGCATTCGCAGCTTGAGCTGCAACGGAAGGATGGGAATCATGAGCGCATCATGGCAAGGAAGAACGGTAGCGCTGGATCATGGACGGAGGAAGTGTCACAATAGCAACTCGCACTCATTGCCAGTGCACCACAAGGGAAAAAGAACAGCCCAGCGATTCGGCGAGGTTCTGGGGTGAGGATTAGAGGTGGACTGGGACACAGCCGCCGCAGCAGGCTCATGCATTTGACGGCTAGATAGTCGTGAAGCTCGCGAGAGCAATTCACAGCAATGCAACCATTCTCAAAGCCATCAACCTTCCACCGCACCTGTCTTTCACTCCCAGCAATTTCTGCATCGTCGAGAGCTTCACGAGGTCGAAGTTTAGGTCGAAGCCGCTTAGTCGAAGAGACCGAAGCCCATGTCCTCGTCCGACTCCTCCTTCTCTGTTCATCGCACACGAACATCAGCACACCGCCCCTTCCCACAATATGAAGATAATTCTCTGACTCACCTTCCTCCTTCTCCTCCGCCTTGGGCGCCTCCTCCGCCGCCGCACCACCAGCAGCCGCAGCACCGCCCGCAGCTGGCGCAGCAGCGGCACCGCCTCCGGAGCCGACGTTCAAGAGCAGGTCCTTGACGTCCTTGCCCTCGAGGGCTTTGGCGAAGAGGGAGCACCAGATTGGCTCGACGTCGGGGACTTTGGCGGCCGTGATGAGGGAGGTGAGTTTGTCGGCCTGCTTAATATTAGTACGCAAAGGACGGGGGTTGGGGTCATGCTGTAAGGGTGCGCATACAGTGATCTCGACGCCATCATCGGCCAGGATGAGCGCGGCGTAGGAGGTTGCTAGCTCGGCGGTCGACATTGTGGTTGCTGTTTTGGGGTTTGTGATGGGTTGTAGAATTGGTGATTGAGGTTTAGGATGCCTAGCAGGTTTCTTGAGCGGTACCTGAGGGTCTTCTTCCTTCGTTGCGTGAGTCAAGAGGTGTCGTCGGTGATCCGAATTGAGCAGTGTGGTATCTGAACTCTTGGCGAAAGAAAGAGCTAGAGCGGCGAAGCTCGTGTCAGGTAGGCCTAAAGTCGTGACAGTAAGCGATGAGCATGTGCGACATCCGAGGATGATCGATCAAAAATTGGTTCACAGATTGACCAGATTGATTCTTGTCGAGCTTCACAACTGACTTCAAAGGTATGACTTATGTGTTAGCACTGCCTATGACTCTATCGACCGTCGAGAAGAACGTTGGGCTCGTATGAACAAGGCTGACCGCGTGGCCTGTCTTGCCGGGAATGACAACATAGCGAGGGGACTGGAGAGCCCTGCTTCACGAGCCTCTGGGGAAGGTGGGGCTTCGAGTCGATCCTTCAACCGTCCTCCAACGTTCTTCTTCCTGACACCACGACTACCACAACAACAGCGACACCACCACTACCACCGCCATGACCGACTCACCCGCCTACCGCCTCCCCCTCGATCCAGCAGAGCAACCCATCCTCGACCGTCTCCTCAACATCCGCGACCACCTCTCCATCCTCAAGCAAGACCGCACCTCCTACGTCAAGTCGCAAGATGTCACCAAGCACTACGAAGCTGTCATCGAACAAGTCCAAGCTCTAAATAGGATCCGGGTGAACAAGCGCTCTGAGCAGAACCGAGTTGACACCGTGCTGGACGACTGCTTCCAGCTCATTTCCCTCTTCTTCCTGACGGTCGGTCGCAACTCGGAAGCGCCTGCTGTATACTCGGCCATCAGTACCGTCAAGCGCCTGCTGGATCATCTGAGAGAAGCTGGCTTCTACTCGTCGAAAGATCTGGAGAGCGTGGGCCAACACATCCAGCAATGGCAGGAGAACGTAGAGAGAGGGAAGGAGAGCCACTCAGAGGATCTGCTAACGCTACTTGATGCGCGGATCGAGGTTTGTAAGAGTACGTTGAAGGAGCTGCAAAATCACCTGAGCCGGCTGGATCCGGAGATGATGGGTCGGTATGAGAAGTTGGTGTCGATACTGCGGAGCCTGTCAGCTTGCAACACCAGATCAAGAGTGAGTAGTCGCACAGTGCGTGATGAGAAAAGAGAATACTGATACCGTGCAGTTCCCGACAAAGGAGGTCAACGAGTTCGAACAGCAGGTCATCCAGATACAGGAAGAGATGAACGCCGACACCATCGAGTACGAAGGCAAGAGCGCAGAGCAGGCATATGCAGACAAGCTGTCGAAGCTGAGCCTTACGGAGGGCGAGATACAAGACGGTCGGCAAATTGTGCTGGCGCTGCTAGCACGGTGTACACTGTGGATTGATATCATCCGCGAGAAGTAAGCTTGGCGATCTTTACCCTTTGGCAATCATGTTCATACTAACAGTGTGCCACAGACAAGGCAACATCGATCCGCGCTTCCAAGACACCTACGACAGACTCATCAAGATCCGGAACACCCTCGAACAGATGAACCTCACCCAAGCCTGGTCCCTCCGCGAAACCGACCTCTATTCATACCAGCGCCAACTTGACCGCATCGATGAGGCTCGAGTCGACGGCAACTTCCTCGACGTGACCGGTCACCCAGCCGATCTCCACGCCCAGCGCACGCTGCTGTATCTGCTGCGCAAGAGCTACGCATTCATATATCAATATATCATCTCCTCGGAGCCAGTCTCGGAGGCTTTGCTGCCAATCTACAACCAGCTGTTGACGCTGAAAAGATGTTTGCACGAGGTCAAGAGGTCCGGTGGCGTGGACAGCCCGAGGGAGCTGTACCCGTATAGCATGAAGCTGAACAGCATTGATAACATGAAGAAGGATGGCAAGTTCATGGTCGGCAACGACATTCCAGAGGGCCAGGCGAGCGTCACAGCGCTACTGGATGAATGCTTCGAGATTGCCTACGACCTGCGGAGCGAGGCAGATGAGAAGAGCGAGAAGAAGGACGGCGACGTGGCGAATGGGATTGGTGTCAAGGCTGTGGAGGCCTGATCTTATGAAGTGCTTTCTTTGACCAGCATGCAAGGCGTCTGGCGTCTGCGCCGGGAGACGGCGACAATGCTGGGGCCAGCCTTTTCTTCGACGATGGTGTGTTTTGATACTCGGAAGTTATCATGATCACGGCTGCGATGAGTAGTGCCAGGCGCAGCTCCTACGATAGACGGTACCATGAATCAAAAAGAAAGCTGAACCTCAAAAAACAGAAACTCAACTAAACGCTCCCAAGTCTATCTTATCAAGTACCTCGTCCTCATCACTCTGGACACCATCCGCCCGCTCCTCCGCATCCTCAAAGGTCAACCGATCCCCGTAACTAATACACAGCTCCTCACCCTCCTCCACCCAGCGCGAGGTGCGATACACGATGACCTGCCGCTCGAGATCGCGCTCCCAGACGACGTTTTGATGCGAGCGGGAGTGGTTGAACATTGAGCCTAGGCCGAGGACGACGGCCTGCGTTTTCGCATTTGAAGAAGGAGTGTTTTTGGTGGTGCGGAGGGGCCAGTTGTAGGTATAGTGGTTCATGGTGGTGTGGGCGATGTGGTGTACGGTTTCGGCTGGGGAGAGCAGGAGGACGGGGCAGATGTCGAGTATTGTTCCTGGGGGGACTGGGGTATTGGAGAAGACGCCGCGGCCTTGGAGAGAGATTAGTGAGACGGGAAGTTGATTTGAACGGGGAGGGGGGTATGAGGTACCTTTCGGTGTGTCGAGCTTGATGTACAAGTGTGGGAATCTGTCCAGTTTTACTTCGGTGGCGGTGGGTGTGGACATGGTGGATATTTGACGACTTGAATAGGAGTACTATTCTTCGAGTATGGTAAAATATACATTCAAACGATTGAAGTTGTTAGTGACTGCAGTATGTCTTTGAGGCTATCATAGCCACTATTCATTACCTCCATTTCCACAGATGGCGACATTCACATGCAACAAAGTTTTTATCGCCCGGATCGGACTAGCCTCCGCGTGCTTCCAGCTCATATCCCGCTTCCCCACCAACACCACCATTCAACCACTCCAACCTTGTCGTGAGGTCTGAACAATGGCATGGCCTCCCACACCCGCGCCCCCTCCACCAGCAGCGGCCACGCCCTAAGCCTTAAAGTCCTCCGCCTCACCAGGCCGTCTCTCGCGACGCAGACACCGCTTCCGCTTTCGAGCTTCGGTAATGGCTTGGATCTAGCAAAAGATGCTTCGGTCGCGTACCCAGGGGCTGACACTGGGTCTTCGTTCCCATTGACGCCGCTGTTGACGCTACCGGAGGCATTCGGGGCGGCGTATGTCGGGGAGTCATTCATCTGTACTGTGTGTGCAAACTACGACAAGCCCGAGGCAGACGAAGCAGCGGGGGACGAAGGAAGGATAGTCAGCGTAAGCGGTGTGCGGATCACAGCAGACCTGCAAACCCCCTCCAAACCCCAAGGCACTCCCATCTCCCTCTACGGCCCAGACCAAACTCCCGAAGACAGCCCGAACGGCCACGACCTCGAACCCGGCTCAACGCTCCAAAGAACTCTCCATCACGACCTCAAAGAACAAGGGCAGCACGTTTTAGTCGTAACAGTCTCCTATACGGAAACCTCACATACCCCCGACGGCGCTAGCGGTGGCAGAGCGAGGACTTTCAGGAAACTATACCAGTTCACTGCGCAGCCGCTCATAGCCGTGCGAAGCAAGATTACCGAACGTAAGCGTCGCGCGCCAGAGTCAGGACGGTCGTGGACGCTGGAAGCGCAGCTGGAGAATGTCGGCGAGACGAGCGTGGTGTTGGAAAAGCTGTGGTTGAGCGAGCGGGAGGGTGTGGAAGGGAAGGGGTTGAATGGGGATGAAAAAGCGGAGGCGACCGTGTTGAAGGCGAGTGATGTGGAGCAAGTGATGTTTGTGCTGAGGGAGACGGGAAAGACGGAGGAGGGGGGTGGGCTGGGCAGGGTGCCGTTGGCGCAGTTGAATGTTGAGTGGAGGTCTGCGATGGGCGGGAAGGGGAGTCTGACTACTGGGTGGCTTGCTAGTAGAGGCCGGTGATGAGACTGAAGTCTCTGAACTGCTCCATACTGCGAGCTACGGCGAGGGATGACCCGCGAGGTTGGATCAGCGTCGAACCGCCTTGCTCTACTAGAGCGCCTTGCCCTCGCCACCAGTATGGACAGAACGGACAGGGTCCAGATCCTCGCCCTTCTCCAATGCTCTTTCGAGCCTTTCGCGATCCTCCTGGCTGGCGTCCGTGATGTGGACAGCAACGTCATCCCCGAATCGCTCTGAAATCTCCTCGAGGGTGAGCCGTGCGGTCTCCTGTCACAAAAAAGCAGAGAGGGGTTAGCAAAGTCGCGGATATTGAGAGGCGTGTGCCCTTCGATACTTACCGGGAAGTAGAGGTAGATGACTGCGGCATCTGTCAGCATGAACCCTTCTTATGGAGGATAGATAACGCCACTTACTCGGCAAGAAGACAGCACACCAGCAAATCACCACCAGGAAATACTTCCACCCGACCTGTGCGAAGCCGATCGGCGCTGTTTGGAGCAGGATTATTGTCGACGCGAACTGGCCGAACAGACTGAAGCCCATTCCAATGGATCGAATCTCGGTCGGGAAGATCTCCGAGACCCAGAGGTACATCGTGGTATCGCAGCAAGTGCCTTGAAACGCCAGGTAGAGGAAGATGAAGAAGACGCCGAAGCCATTTCCCACTTGGTTAGTCGTGCCGGCGTACTGTGCGATCATGGCTGAGAGACATGATGTGGTGACCAAGCAGCCTGCGGTGCCAACCATGAACATGCCGCGTCTGCTGTTGACCTTGTCGTGCAGCCACGCGCCGCCAGGGTTGTAGATTAGGCCGGCTGTTGTCAACCAGAGCGCCGAGAGGAGAAGCGGCATGCCGCCTGTTTGTCCCAGGTTGGTGTAGAGGATTACCTGTGGTCGGTCAGCATACTCACAGCGACAATCCCCTGATGTATCTTACGCCATAGTTGTTGATGATCAATGGTCCGCTGAATTCCGCTCCCCACTGGATCAGAAAGCCAATGATCATGCGTTTTCGGTACGACCGTTTGGTCCATACGGTGACCCAGACGGATTTGCCGGTAGCCTTCAGCTTTGCTTCATCGAGCTTCAGCTGCTCGCTGATTTGGTAGAACTCCTCCTTTGCCGCGATGTCGTTAGGGTCTTCGGGCGACTGGCGGAGCTTGTGCAGCACATCGCGAGCTTCTTCGAGTTTGCCTTTGGCAATAAGCCAACGAGGACTGCGGGGCATCCATGGGCTGCCCGCGAGAAGTAGGATTGGTGAGAGGCATTGGAGGCAGAGCGGAAAGCGCCAGGCGAAGGCTGGGTTGGAGGCTGTTGCGAAGTAGCAGCCGTAGCCCACCCAGCCGGCGAGCATGTAGCCAAATACCAGAAAAATGGCATGATGGCCAACGAGCCAGCCACGGCGCGCGGGTGAAGACATTTCTAAGAGCCGTCAGGTTCATTCTCGACTGGTTATGAGGAGTGTTCCGAAGACAGACGACATACCGGACATATACATCGGACAAACCGTCACCAAGATACCAATCCCCAGACCCGAGAAGAACCGGCCAGTCTGAAACATCGCCAACGCTGCCGCTCCACCTTGCAGCGCGCCTCCGAGGACTGAGAAGAAAGCACCGAGCTGGATGTTGCGCTTCCGTCCGAAGACGTCGCAGCTCCACATCATGAACAGAGCACCGACAGCTCCTCCGGCAGAGAAGACGCCGTTGGCTGTCGCGATGGCGTGGGTTGTTCGCCCGGCATAGCCTGGTTCGCCTTGCGCGGGTAGGTTGAAGTAGGAGTACCAGCCTGGTTGTCCGATGGTGGATGCGATGATGGAGGCGCAGTAGCCGTATGTCTGGTGGCCGCCGTTAGCTATGATCGTTGACTTGCAATGGGTCGTGTCCGTCTCACCAAGCTGCCCAAAGCTACGAAGACAATCACAAGGCGATTGTAGACGCTCGTCCTGCTCTCCAGTCCGACTGCCATGTTGCCGATGAGAATCTCGAGCGCAGCGGATACCACGAAGCACTCGTACTACTTTACAGTACAGTAGTTGCTGTCAAGCCCGACGAGATGGTACGAAGAGCAGCATTGCATGAACAGCTACCGGGAGCGTTCTTTAATGCCGGCCGGGATAAAGATACCCAATCTTGGTCCACAGATACCAGCGCACTGTCAGCTGTTCTCGCTTGCCATATTTGCGGTCCAACGCCCATTTGCCGCGTCTCGCAAGAGGCGTCGGTCGCTTGAAGTCTAAAGTCAAGCTTTCTCCCCACAACACAGACAACGCGGAGAGAGGAGCGATGGGATGTTATTTCCGGGCTACGGCCGAGACGCGTCCTCGATCGCGTCGAATGCGTGCGGACTTCCTCCTGCTCTTCTCGATACCGAGTTTTGAGGTCTCTCTCTTTGCAGTTCTCAGAGCACGTACACGACATCGTCTAGAACATCGGCCAGCAAGGACTCTTGACAAGGAGATACCTGGAAGCGTTCAAGACACAGAAGGTTCGAAAGCCGTGGCTCTCTTACAGCAACATGGCTCCTACATGCTTTAGCAATACCTAGTTCAAGGACGCTTAAGTCCAGTTCTTCCCTCTCTCGCTTTGCAAGTTATCCTTGATCCTGTCCAAGGCTGCCTCCGGTCTTGGAACCTGTCAGTATACTGCACATGGAAGAGGAGTGACTTGCAATCTTACCTCGGAGACGGATCGTACTCCTTCATCTTCTGCTGCAGCTTCGTGTGGCCTTCCTCCTGAATCCGCTCCTCGTACGGAGTCTTGAGTACGCAAGTACCGCCCTCATATTCCTTACTCTCAACCATTCTTACCATGAGCTCTCCAATATCGTCAGGCTGCAGCTGCTTCCTACCAGCATACTTTCCCCATTCTATCATGTTGTCCTCTCGGTCGAGCCAAAGCGGACTAGTGACGAGGCCAGGCAGGACGGCATTTATCTTCACGCCTTCATCAACATCTGCTTGCCCCATAGCTTTGGCAAAACCGACGATTGCGTGCTTTGACGCAGTGTACAGGCTGGCGAGATAGTTGGCGCGGATGCCAGCTGTGCTTGCCACCAAGCAGACCACGCCTTGCTTCTCTGCTCCGGCCAGGGCACGCATCGCTAAGCGCGTGAACTTGATGGGGTGGTCCACGTTGATGCGAATGGTCTTGTACGAGCCAGACGTCTCATCGTCCCAGAAGTTGGACCATGATGGTTCATAAATGCCGGCCTGGTTCCCCATATCAGCAAACGCGATTGATCAACAGAAGAGTCAACCTACAATTGGAGCATATACGTCCGGGACTGCACCAAACTTCTCGACTGACGCGGAGATCAAGTCATGCAGATCGTCCCAGGACGTCACATCGCACTTCTGGAAAGCAACCTCAGAGTCTTTGGTTTTCGAAACGTATTGCTCGGCGTCGCTGGTGAGCTTCAAGTCCCCGATTATGATACGAGCACCTTTGGCATGGCACTGTTTGACAAAGGCGAAGCCAATGCCACTGCCTCCTCCGGTCACAGCTGTATTGTGTCAACAACAAGGACAGATCCGTTGGACGATGTGTCTGGCACCAGCATACTGACCAACGATTTTGCCGGATAGCTTGAAGTTATCGACTGGGCCGTACTGAGTCATCCTGTTGAGAGCAAGTTGATTGTTTGTTAATCTACTACGAATGCAGAATTGACTACATCATGGGAACATGATCGAGATATACATGAAGGCAGGGCAAGTCACCTCGGCGATCGATGGTGGGGAAGCTCTGGAGAAACACGACGTCCAGGCCGATCACGGTGGTATGAGCAGTTCTTCCAGCCTGAATGTACGTGACACGGCAGACACGGCGTCGGAGTGGGAGCTTGATTCAATGTTGTTGTCTTTATTCTACGCGGCCATCGCTTGCTTCCACAGCTTTGGCAACGGACCTATCCAATCGTCAGTCCTGGGCTGCTCAGCCTACTAGAACAACCATCACAACGATGCACACATCTCAAACTCACCATTAAACCCATAAACAGGATCCCAATCGGGCACATCAACACCACTAGCCTCCTCCCCCTTCGCCCTCGTCTCCCCCTCATCCGCCTTACAGAAGTTATTATTCCACTTCGGTGCCCCCTTCGGATACAATCCCATATACACATAATCCTCACTGCTCTCTGTATTCCTGTGAGCAACTCCCGCAGCATGCACAGCGATATCTCCCGCTTGCATATCAAACTCTACACCGTCGCTTAGATCGTCCAGTGGGCCGACGCCATAGAGACAGTGCGTGCGGCCGGAGATGGCGGCGTAGCATTCGTGGGTGTTGCTGTGGAAGTGGGCGGAGGGGTAGTGTTTGAAGGTCCCGCCGTGGAACTGTGAATACGACAGGTTGATCAGTAGTCGGGCCTGGCAAATGGAGTATGTTTTCCTCGCGAGCTTGACGAACCCATTGATTCGCACCGATGGCCTTGCTCACGCTCTCTTCGGTCATATCATCTGGTAGGACTGAACGGTAGACCAGGACAGGGAGGCGAGAGTTGGGACAGTGGGCGTTTGGTTTCGTCCAGTAGACCTGTTCTCAGTAGTCAACATACAGCTTACAGGTGGCGATCGTGGACACACTCACTTCTGGCTGCTTCATTTCAGACGCCATCTTGTCGGTGTTGACAGTAGTCAATGGAACGGAGGAAACGATGTGGGTGTAAGATGATAGCACATTATATAGCTCTGGTCAGTATTGCCAAAGGAGGGCAGCTGTTCCGTCGCTCGAAGCTCTCTCGGCAAGCGTCATCGTGCGGTGTTCTGTCGTGAGACAGAGTATGCCTACGTTCAACGATGGTATGCGGCGTTCACGTCCCATGTTAGTCCGCTGGCCGCTAATTGTGGATAGCATAAGGTACTATCGTTCACCTGTGGATGAAGGAGCAGTCATCAAGCGGGATCTGACTTCGAGAGAATGATCAAGTCTCAAGGTTTAAAGTCATTCCTAGCTAGAGTACACGCACGATTGAGTGCTTCAAGCCTATTGTAACCAGGCATCGTTGGTCATGCCAGTCTTCCACCCCAAGTGCACACGCCCAGTGCCGCAAATGATAGCAACCCACTCCATCAGCCATCTGTCGTCGTATCATAGCTCTCGGCATTGTGAGGATCTCCATCTCGCATTATCAACAGCGCATTCAGGTCACCACTCAAACTCGCCCGTTCCCTTGTGGAAGACCCACTCCTTCCCGCCGACACTCATAATGCCGTCCTTGAGAGTGCACTTCCACTTGTTCTTGACCCTCTGCACCTTGTCGTAAGTGCAGAGAATCGTGTCTCCACCCTCCTCATCTTCATCACCCAAGCCGTTCCCACCGTCGTCATCCGAATCATCGAGGTCGGAATTGATAGCGTTCTCGTCATCTTCGTCCTTGATGTCCGGCTTTTCTTCGTCTTCGTCGTCGGCCACGCCATCAAATTGCGGGATCCGGCTGCTCGAAGGCGTAGGCTTTGACAAGGACGGAGCGACCTTGCCGTGCTTCTGGCGTTTGGTCGATGGTAGCTCATCCAGTGGCATCATCAAACCACTTTGAAGATCTGCCGAGTGCTGCATGACTTGATCTCGAATCATGCGATCCGCCTGCTGCCTTCGTTCGACACTGACCGCCCGACGCTGAGCTAGAAGCTCCTGCCACTCCGAGAGAGCATCGTCGGCACCATCGGTCTGGCTGTAATTCGGCTGCTGGTAAGCTCCCTGCGCCAGCTGTGGACTGTTGTTCTCCATCTTGATAGGTGGCCGCTGTTGTTGCTGATGCATCTGTTGCTGTTGCTGACGTTGCATCGCTGCCTGCTGTTGTTGTTGCATGGAGTACTGCTGATTCTGCTGTCCGGGTAGTTGCAGTCCTTGCGGTCGTTGCTGCTGGTGATGCTGTTGTTGCTGACCAGGCAACGCAAGACCGCCGCCACCGCCGCGCTGCATGGCGTTCAGCGACGCATTGGCTGCCGAGCCGTACTGCTGCTGCACCAGCTGTTGCGCGCGTGCGATTCCACCTTGAGGTGGTTGGGCGTATTGCGGGTAGGTGCCGTTAGGTAGGCCATTCGACTGATGCGAAGGTCCTGCTTCGGACTTCACCGGGCCACCATTCGCCGCAGTACTAGGCGGCGTGTCGTAGTTTGCGTAGGACGACGGGGGCAGGTTTGTCGGATTGGACGGGTGGGGGGCAGCAGGCGCTGGAGACTGCAACAGCGGCTTCGGCTCCCATGGCATCTGCGCAACACCGCGACCAGACAGCTTGCTCTGCCATTCCTGGGATCATGTCAGTATGTCTGGGAATAAGCGTCGTACAAACATGAGGTGTGACAAGAAATTGAGCAAAGTGTCACATGACGTGTGGTGTTTCTCAAAGCAGTAAAGCGTGGAAGAGGCGGTGGGGCAGGGCGCAAAAGCGGCGTATAAAACAGTCGCCCAAAAGAAGCGGCAGCCCAGCGATCTTGCGTTTCTGCAGCCCCGCTTTCGCTGGCTGAGTCGCTCGAGCCCGGATTCTCAGCGTCGCAGGCAGCGGTGCGATGATATGGATGCAGTACCGCCTTTCCATTCCTTTCTTTCTGCATAAAGAGATGGAGATGCTGCGTATGTGAAGAGTGTGCAGTGCTCTGACAAGACTTTGCGTGAAGAACGACAAACTGGAAGACACTTACTGCTTGCATCTCCTGGAGCGTCGCTTGCCCAACACCACTCGACTCGAACTCCTCCGTCGACTGCTTGATCACCTCCTTGATGATCTCGGCATAGACATCGCCCTATCAGCGACCGTTAGCCATGTCTTTCAACATCGCGTGGCCACGACACCACTGCTGCAGCGAGTGGAGGACGGGTGTCACTCACCACCAGCGCGTTCGTCATGATGGCGGTTGGGGTGATGAAGGCTCAAGATGGTAGTCGGCCAGTGAGGATGTAAAGATTGCTATGCGCTATATGGGCCTCGCACGGTGTCGCCGTTCGAGTTCGAGACCAGGTGGTGAAGGTAGGTGGCAGTCGGTGTCTGTGAGCACCTGATTGCGAAATGCTTCACTCCCCTGCGCGCGGCAAGTAACAATATTCGGTCACCATGTGCCCTCTCCTACTCTTCGCTGTCCTTCCAGTATCCAATTTCGCAGTGTTGACCTTAGTTTGGCCGTGGTTGTCGCGGCTTCAGGTGGTAGTCAGTGGACAAGTTGACGGCAAACGGGAAGTTCTTAGGTAGGCTCGGTCTTGGCGCTTACATAACCGACCTTTCTCACGCTGGCTTCACGGGATGCATTCACATCTGCTTCACTTGTACGAAGACTCATGGTGGATAAGATTCATGTGGAAAACGCAGAAGCCGTACAAGCTCTTGTCTAATACGGCGTAGGTATCACATGTAAACGCAATCAACGGTTTGACTTCATTGCTCATCAAGAGTCCCTCCTGCCTCTCAGCCCTTTCTTCTCATCACTCAGTAACACATCATCCTCAGTCGGCGGTGGCGGCGCGTAGTTCGGCCTGGGAACATTGACAGGCGGCAAGTCGGTCGCAATGGCGTCCTCGTAACTCGGGGGAGCATCATCATACACAGGAGGCTGCGGCGGGACCGCAGTGCCTTGCCGAGCAGGCAGATCACGCGACGGCCCTTCCATTGGTGTCTCAGGTACCGTCATACTATTTCGCTTGCCCTTCTCTACTTTGAGCTTCTCATCGAGAGCTGTCGTGGTGTTGATGGTAGGCTTGGGCTTGTTGACGCGAGCTTGTGCCATAGCTTCGAGGAGTTGGGAGGGCGGTGCGATGCCGGAGAAGACTGTTACGTCGAGTCGGAGTGGGAGGATGATGGTTTGGGGCTGTATCGATAGTAAGCGGATTTGATTCCCCGATCTAGTGAGCAGGCAGATCGTCCTACGATTCTACTGCCATGCCCTTTACTGCGTACCTTGGCTGAGCTCTGCATGGCTCCGGAATAGCTGAGTCCGATGCGGACATCCAGTTGATACTTGCGCGAGATGTTACAAGTCTCGAAGGATGGAGCGATGGTATTGGGTAGGGTTTGGCCGCGCCACAGATTGTCTGCGATGGCGTTTTCCGTGCCGGCAGAGTCAGAAGCAGTCCCAATAGGCATCCCCATGTTACTTCTGCTCACGATGACCCAGCTGTTGCTTTCCGTCGTGTGGAGATCGTGCGCTCTGATCTTGGTCTGACCGATGAGTGAGACTTCGAGGGACTGCAGATTGACAACTGCGTCGGAGTCGTTCAGTTTCTTGACTATTAGCCGTAGAGGTATGTCATCATTGCAAGTCAGGATGGAAGATTCGGGTAGGCGAGCGTCGACGGATATGCTCGGTGCCTCGTTGCTTGTAGCGGAGGTAAGTGGAGGTTCTTTCGACTTGCTGAAGATAGACTTCATCTTCGCCTTAGCGGCGCTCTGCCCTTCAGGAAACGCCGCGAACGCATGCTTCTGCCGCGCATAGATCTCGTTACCAGAAGGCGATGGCCGAGGAGGCTCGATGGGGAAGAAGTTGAAGGGGGCGTACGCTCTTGGATTCTCCTTCCAGAACGAGCTTCGCCGTACAGTGGCCTTGACGAAGTATCGGATTTCAGCTTCGCCCGGGAAACCGCTCAAGGTAGGCGGCAGCGTCTTCTTGACGTGAGTCTGTGGAGGCTTAGAGACCTCAATGCCGCTGCCTGAGATGCTCATCGTGCCCATCTGGCTCTTGTCCGAGGCGCATGAGTTGTTGAAAGGCAGCTGCTTCGCATTAGTCTGAGCAAGTCAAATTTTGAAGGCACCGTACGTACCTTGACGGAGAAGGGGTATTCATGGTTGCCAGGCGGAAGCGTAAAGCTGTTCTTCGAAGTCGTCCAGCTACCCTCCAAGATGTCAGGTCTTGGAAAGACAACCTGGGTCTTGTAAAGGATCTGACCTCAATACCCGCTCGGTCAGCGACTAGGTGCACAAGCATGTAA
Organism: Saxophila tyrrhenica; assembly: GCF_035928015.1. Taxonomy (NCBI): domain Eukaryota; kingdom Fungi; phylum Ascomycota; class Dothideomycetes; order Mycosphaerellales; family Extremaceae; genus Saxophila; species Saxophila tyrrhenica. The sequence continues at coordinate 1,007,792 of NW_027041738.1, read as the reverse complement.
AGTCAGCTCTCGAACTCACCTTGTGATACTCCAACTGCGGCTTCGCCCTCTCCCCCGACGGCCCAGGAGGCGCCAACAATCTCGTCCTACTCTCGCCCTCAACCTTCACCACAATCGACTCGACATCGATACTCTTGCCACACCGCACCACGACTTTGCCGGAAATCTGGTCGAGGTTCGTGTAGCTGACGTTTCCCGGCTGGTCGAGCACGATCGCGGCGGCCATGGTTGATGAATTGCTCCATGGCACTGCGCCAGTCTTATCCGGCACGGTGTGCGGCATCGAGAGGGCAAGCACGAGCAAGGCCGCGGAAGCCTCAGCCGCGGTGTTGGCTTCGATACATGTACCTGGCTTTCGTAATCAGAAGTTGGTGCGGTCGGTAACAACTACGAGATTGATTTTAGCTCTTGGTCTGATGAGGTGAGGTGGTGAATTGCGCGTTCGGATCATCGGGTGGTGAGAGGTGTTGGCAGCATCCACCGTTGGTTTTATTGCAACTGATATCGCCGGTAGGACAGAAGATTGATCAGCTTTGACAAGGTCGATATATCGCATGTGCTGCCTCTTTTGGTGAGCCGGAAGACGGCATAGAGAGCTGAAGAGTGGGCACCAGTATCCAGCTGAGAACCATTTGCCCGATCAGCAAGAACAGAAATCAGAATCTACATCTCAATACTGTCAATATCGTATGCATGAGATTGCCTTGACACTGCTATTGGCGATGTTATTAGCACCCGGATAACAGAGAGCTACTGCACTCTATAGCTACCTGCAGGACGGGCCATATGCAGACAAGCCACCTTAGATCGAACCGAGACAATGCAATACTCCATGGGTATCTATCAAATGACAACTACATGCTCATGCTCATGCTCATGCAACTCCACTACTTGCTTCCACACGCCTCCCCACTGCTCTGGCTCATTTTGATCGCCTGCTGCAACTCCTCATCATCCTCATCCCTCTGCGCAGCCTTGCCCTTCCCAGCAGCGGCCTGCCGATGCTGCTGCTCAAGCATCGACTGCTTCTTCACATAATCCAACACGACCTGCTCCTCGTTCCGCTCCTGCTGCGTCTTCTCGCTGGAGCCCTGTCCTTCATAGTCCGCCTGAGTCGTACCAGCAACATGGCCAACATCATACTCCGGCGGGTTCTGCGCACTTGCAGGGCCGTGCTGGGTCGCCGCGGAAGCACCAACATCGTAGTCTTCGTTGTCTTCGTCACTATCCCATTCGCTGTCGCTGCTGCGCTGGCGGCGCTGTTCCTTCAAGCTTTGTGCCAGCGCACGCTCCAACTCTTCGTCGTGCACCATGCGCTGTTGCTGTTGGTTGTCGGCGTCCGCGACGCTAGCAGCGATGGCTTGCTTGAGCTCCTCGTCTTGTTCTTGCGAGCCTTGATCTTTATCAGCCTGGGTGGCCTGTTCTTGCGCTCGCTCGGCTCTGCTTTTCGCGAGCTCGGCCATGCTGGCGCGAATGGCACGCTCAACTTCTGCATCAGCTTCAGGGTCGCCCTGCGAAGTCTCTTGTACCGACCGCCTGATGGCCTCCTCCAGCTCGTTGTTCTCAATCGTTGCCTGATCCGCAGTAGAGCTCGCACTTCCACCCTCGCCTGCTCCCATGTCCAACATCGCAGCTTCAGGACCTGTGCTGGCACTGGCACCACCGGGGCTGGTTTTGCCTGCCCGCGAAAGTCTGCGCGGCTTCTTGTCCTCCCAGCCAGTTTTAATGTAAGCCTGAGCCTTCTTCCTCTGCTCTTCCAGAACAGTCCTGACAATCTCATCTGGGTCCCGTTTCCTCTTGATATCCTTCTGCATCGCTTGCCACCTATTAATGATGTCCTTCCGCTCGCCTTCGGAACTCAGCTGCCACTCCTCGTATCCCTGTGCAGTGCGCGCAGCAATGATATAATTCTGCACGCTAGCACCCATGTTCTTCTGCATTTCCTTGTAGACGCCCTTCATAGTGTATCCGGCAATCCCAAAGCCCGCAGCAGCAGGCTTGAAGACAACGCCTCCAATACCCTTGCCAAACCCCTTAACAAAGCCTGCTGCACCCTCCTTCTGCGCGCCTTTAACCGGCTGGGTGACCAGGCCTGAAATTCCATCGTAAAGCCCGAGGCCAAACTCCTTCCACGCCACTTTCTGACCAGACCTGAAGTCGGTGACCTGCTCCGTCTTGCGCACAGTGTCGTCGCCATAGAGCTTCGGCGCATTACGGAAGCCCTTCGTGACAGCCATGGAGAAGTCCATGGGCGACTTGAACCCAGCGCCAATGATACGACCAACACCTTTGCTGGTGCCGAGGGCCGCGTCCATGTAGTCGGGTTTTGCACCAGACTCGGGTGCTGCAGCTGACCTTGAGCCCGGGCGACTGCGGCTGCCAGAACGTGAGCGCGATTTTGCGTCTTTGAGCTGCCCTTTCAGAGCGTCTGACATTGAATTGGAATGCGGACGAAGCGTCTCTGTATCGGATGAACCGCTCTGAAGTCGGCTAAGCGATTCTTGCATGTTGAAGGAGGAGTTCGTACGGCTTGCAGTGGGCGTGGCGCCCGCACTCGTAATCGGTGATTCAGTCGTGACGGACTCCCGGGTTGACGAGGACGAGCCAGTGTCCTTGGACGACAGGTCACTCTCGGTCCTCCCGTCTGCAGACTCAGTCTTGCTGTCCTTCGAGTTCTTCTTCTTCGCGGTCTCGGGGTGGATCTTCAGAGCCTTGAGTGTCTCGATCGGGAAGTCAGCGACACCCATCATGACCTGCGTGGCAGTGCCAACGATGGCAGTCGCTCCACCAGTAATTGGATCCCAAGGCCCATCGTCAGTCTCGTACTCACGAGCTCTGAAGAGCTTCAGGTCATTGAAGTCGAGCAGATTGGCGTTAGCTAATGTGCACGCCGCGAGTGCACTCAGTCGGACTTCTGTACGCTTGACACGCCATACCGCTGCATGACTCGGTGCCACGGTACATCGCAACTTATCGACGTCAAGCATCTGATGAAAGCTCTGCGCTCCCACTTGGCTACCAGTCTCTTTAGCAATGCTCGCGGCTAACTCCCCAGCCTTCTGCTGGCTCTCCGGCTTCAAACAGAAGTTGATAGCGTCTGCAAGCTTCTGTCCAGTGAGCTCTTTGTGCGGCAAAGGATCTGGTCCAGCTCCGGCTCGGGCAACCATAGCCCCCCAGAATGGCTGATCACCAAAGAAGGGCACGACCACGGTCGGCTTGCCAGCTGTGATGCCGGCGGCTGTCGTACCTGCACCGCCGTGATGTACCACACAAGAGACGTGGTTGAACAGCCAGTCGTGAGGCACGTTTCCAAGCATGAACACGCCTTCAGGAATGCCAAGGTCTTCCGCACCCATGCCACCCCAGCCTTTCGAAAGCAGGACGCGCTGACCGGTGATGCGTACAGCCTCGAAAATCAGCTCGGTCATGGCATTCGGATCATCCAGAACGATCGATCCGAAACCAATGTAGACCGGAGGCGGGCCGCTGTCCAGAAATTGCTTGAGATCTGGTGCTGGAGTGTAATTCGAGGCGAGGTTGAGGAAGAAGAATCCAGAAATCGAAACATCCTGACCCCAGTCCTTAGGCTTCGGGATAAGCGCGGGTGACCAGCAGTACGTGTGCGGAATCTTCAATCGCTGCAGCATACCCGGCGCCCAAATCAGACTGATAGGGTCAAGACCCAGACTCTTCTGCCTGAAGCGGTTGATGACATCTCCGAGGCCTTGCCACGTAAGCATGTCGATGAGTGAGTAGCTCATGTAGTTGGTGAGATGCGGATCGGCGTTAGACGACTGAATGTTGGCAAGGGGATGTGGGAATGCCTGCGTCGGAGTGTAAGGCATCGTGAACATTATGTGAAGTGGCAACCCTAGCTTCTCTGCGCAGTGTACGTGTGCGAAGGATGGTGGATTGGCAATGATGCAGTCCGCAACGAAAGGCCTGCTGCTGAAGTCTCCATCGCCGGGTTGTTGCGATGACCAGTCTTCGATAGTGTTGTCCGATGCCTCAGGACCCAGACCATCTCCAGTCTCAAAACAAGAGCGCCAGCAGCCTTTCAAGTAGGCAGCGACCTCTCTGCGCCGATTGCCAACGTCACCGCTTCGCAAGCTGTCGAAGCCAGGCATCAGGCCTGGATTCTTGACCATGAATGCCATCAACTCCGAAGGATCGCCGCCAATGTTGAAAAATTCCAGCCCGTTCTCCGTCACAAAGTCCTTGAAGTTCGGGTGAGTAGCCAACCGCACTCTGTGCCCGTAGGTATCTTTGAGCACCTTCCCAAGAGCTACGAAAGGCTGCACATCGCCTCGAGATCCCACAATCTGAATCACCACATTCATCGGCGGGGGTGGCGGCACACCCTCCTCTCCACCTAGCCCCGGAGGGATATACGGCGGCGGTAGTGCATGCTCATGATCTGTTATCTCCTGCTGGTGCCGGAGTGCTGGCACTAGTAGTGAGGATAGCTGACGGTTGCGTTGATTGATCCTAATGTTAACACGACCATCATCCGCGACATCAGCTTTCGTGTCGTAGCCTTCCTGGTTGTTGGCGATATGCCCAAAGTGCTCGCCGTACGCGGGCGGTGGATGGTCGGGCAGCTCGCTCTCCAGATCGAGTTCGTTGGTCTCGGTCCTTGGTGGCACATCGTGGCCCTGATGCCTTCGCTCGGCTGCTGTCTCATCAGAGGGATCTTGTTCGCTCGCTGCGGCTGCTTCAGCTTGCTGGACCATCAGTCGAGGCACGCTTCCTTGGATCTCCGCCTCGCTCTCCTGAGGCTTCTTGTCCTTGGATGGTGCCATGTTGACGAAACAAGAGCTGGTTAATGTTGTTGACGTTGTCTATGCTTCAATCGCATCCCTGTGTGTGGCGGTTTGTCGTCCTTATACGCGTGCTGGAAGTGACAAAATCTTGTGGCCTAGCTAAAGTGGATCGCCACGCATTCACTGCCGCTCTCAGTACCTAGTTAGACGGCGTTGGCGGTTCGTAAATAGAGGAAATGATTAGAGCCTCAAAGCAGGGAACAAGATGCGGACGTCAGCCTGCATGAGCCCGAGCCGTTGCGAGAATCATGTGCGTCCAATGGCTTTCAACAACGTGGCTGTGCAAACGTCTCAGGCCGAAACGCGCTCCGAAACGCGCTTCTGTGCTTCGAAAGTTGCGAGATGGTGGGACGTTGTTCAATGGTTTCTGTTCATGCCGGCTTCTTCTTGCTTCTGCCACGTCTCGAGTAACGGCGGGCGTGCGTGGCCTTTACCGCTCGTGACGTACAAAGCCCAGAGTAGAGGCGACCGGGAAGACAACGACATGAACATGAGCACGATACGGTAGCCTACTACGCTTAAGGGGTAGGCGATAATCGGCCAATGGAGGTACTCGAGAGCCTTGCTTTCACGTGGAAGGGATCGTTGATCGAGGTTTCACATTCGTGTAGCTGTAGCCTAGAACGACTACGTACACTGAAGTCCATGTGAAGCGCTGCTGGCTTACACCTGTTCCTGCTTGACAGCATCGCATAGAAGCGGCGCCTCAACATCACCCTTATATCCTGCACTGGTCCCGGGTATCTCAAGTATCATCTCTCATCGCATCGTCTTCTTCGTGTCCTCGTGTGCTCCATCTTCTTCGCAGCCCGGATACTCGTGCTTCCACAGTACGCAACGTTCTTCTACTCGTGAAGGGAAACCAACTGCAGTCAGTCCTCCCCGATCAACGTCAATGTGCATCGTGCTCAGCCCTCAGCGAAGTCCATCAGATCGACCTCCATCTTGTCACCGTCGAAAGCAGCAGCAGCAGGCTCGGTCACAGCTACATGGCGTACGGCGCTCTCCTGCTCCGCGGGTGCAGCGGAGGCCGCAGGTGGTGGCAACGACGAAGTGCGAGGGGTCGCTGCATTGCCGGCTTGCGTTGTCAAGGCGCGGCGCTTGCGTGGCGAAGTCTCGAAGTCATTCGTGTCGGTGGGTGATGCATCGCCGTCGCCGTCGGTTGGTCCTGGCGAAGGGCGATCGTGCTCAGCAGAAGTGCCCAGGGAGCGCATGGGGCCGGGGAGGTTGTTAGACCGAACAGCGCCAGGCGATGGCTGGAAGGTGCGAGCTGCGGTCATGGTACGGCTGATGTAGCTGATGGCGGATGTGAGTTCTTCAACGTGAGAAGCCTCAAACATGTGAGTGGAAGGCGCGTTGAGGAGTTGAGCGATGGCCGTACTTCTGACGGGCGAGGTCTCGACAGGCTTGAAGCGGCGCCAATCTCCAACCTGACAAACTGCCACAAATGTATTTCCGCTTTCATCCTCGTCGTCCAGATCACCGAGCGGCGCCGAAGGATCAGTCATGGTGTGGTCTTCGTCTTCGTCGTCTTCGTCGAAGTTCGTGCTGAAGTCGGTTGGCCTCTCACTCGCCATAGTGACAAGAGAAGCTCTCATGGCCTGTTGCAACTCTTCCTCTTCGTGATCAACTCTACCAGTCCTGCGGCCCTTATGGCTGGTCGTCATCTGACCCGGTCCTTGCGAGCGACGTACGGAATCGGGCTCTTCGTCATCCTCGTCGTAGTATTGCTCATCGTCCTCAAGCACTTCTTCCGGCTTCATGCGACCGACGTCCGGGCCTGGCTTCTTGCCCTTGGAGAAGTATCTAATGTACTCTTCCATAGCATGTCTCGCAGCTTCGATCTTCCCGTCCAATTGATCGTCCCTGCCCAGCGTACGCTCAGGGCTCATCATGCTCGTCGCCAGCTCGTCCACGAATGAGCATGTCATCAAGTGATCGCGCACCCTTTCTGGAAGCCTGACCTCAACGTTGTGGCAGCCTGTGAGCGTGGCGAACGGGCGCAGGACAAGCTCGATGTTTGGGATACCGTAATGGCTGGTTGTTCGAGGCTGACCTTTCTCCGAGTCCCACCAGTAGTTTTCGGCGTGTTGGATGGCTCTCCGGCCCGACTTCTCCAGCACTCCTTTCGGATTCATGAACACGATGGTGATGTTGACGATGCGCTGCTCGACCCCATTACTTGTTGGGTTGCGCGCGAGCAGGCGGCAGAGCGCAAGGTTCATGAGAAAGGTGTTGATTGGTGTGTGCCTGCCAGAATCGCCCGCGGGCGCCGGATAGATCTTGATAATGACCTTCTTGAGGCGGTCAAAGCTGAATTCGTAGCCGAAGTCGCCACCCTTGAAGCGGAAGTCGAACCGCTCGTCGTGGCGATCAAACTCTCTGAAGTGAAGGGGTTGGCGGCCAGCATGCAGAAATTCGATGCCCCCTTTGTGCAGACCCTCGTGCGCGTGGACGACGAAGAAGCGCTCGCCGTACACCACCTGAGCAACTTCAGAGGCTATCTTGCGGTTCAGCAGCATGAGCCCCAGGGTGAGACCCGGACGCCGAAGGTAAGAAGTCTTCTTGGTGGCTGCGACAGCATCGTCACTGCACGAGACGTCGTGGACTGTATCGCGAGACGGGAGCAAATCCTTGAAAATTTGCAAGCGAATCTCTGTAGGGATCTCCATCAGAAGGCACGTCTTTGGTGGTGTGAGGTACGGAGGTGGCGTATAGATCTGCACATTCGACTGGAGAGCTTGAGGTGGTGGTGCCATGAGGAAGCCGAAGACGTAGTTTGCGATCAGGTTGGCGACCTCCAGTGGGATCTTCGAGTTGCCGGCACCCATATTGACGACGATGCGTACGAGCAATTCGCGTGAACGCATTTTTTCGGCGGTGTGCGTGGTACAGCGAATGGCGCGGTGACAATAGGAAAGCTGGCCGGCGCAAGCGGACCTGGGAGAAAGGTGGTCAGCACGGCGTTTGCTCACACATGCAAGCTGCAAGACCTAATGCACAAGTGAAGCACAGCGTGAGACACTCGTCATGTAGGGGTGCGGAAGATGGTTGGCACTTCAAAAGCGCAGTGGTTGGCAGATGGCGGTGGCATGACGTTGAGTCCGGAGGTATGCAGCGAAAAGCGAGCGACAAGAAGTAGGTAATCGCCTCAGGTGAAACCTGTGGGATGTCACCTCATTACGCTCCACTCTATAGAAACATGCTCACTCACATGAAAACGGAGGACCTGGACTTCACTTCCGTCACATCAATTGCATGTCTTTTTCGTGATACGCAGCTGTTCGTCTCAGTCTACGCTACTTTGTGCTTCACTTCTGAGCACAACATGCTTCCACCGCTCAATATCGCTCCGGACTCCTGGTCCATGCTGAGCCATATCTGATGTTGGCCTTTTCTTGATCCTCCACTCCTCCACATCTCTAGTGAGCAACACGGCCACCCTGTGCATCGTTCTTGCCGCCATCACGGCCAGAGTTCTTTGCATATTGTCAGCTTTGGATTGGGAGAAAAGGTGTCGCGAGATAGGCTGCATACCTCCGACTCCACAATCTGACCCTTCTCAAGGATCGCGTTCATGACATCGTCGTCCTTGTGCGTACCGAACTCATCCTCAAGCGTGCCCTTCGACGCAGTGTCGAGTATGCCCGTATTGCCCTGCCTGTTGAACGCACGAATGTCAGCATCTGGACAGCAGTCTGGGGAATGGAATCCACCAGCTGGCCGCATGCCAACTAATCGCTGCCGTCCGGTATGACATACTTGTGTGTGATGAAGATCTTGTAGCCATCCACCACCTGAGCCAACGGCACACTCTTGTCCGACTTCCAGGACTGGACAGCCTCCTTCGACTCAACGAAGATCACAAAGTCGTCTTGCTTGCCCTTGTAGTGAACCTTGGTCTGTTGAGCGTTGCCCCGCATGTTTGTGGTTGTGGGCGGGTTTGGATGTGGTGAGGTAATTCTCGTGCTCCGTTGAGTAGATTTGAAGTCTCGTTAAGCTGAATTGGGAGTTGAAGAGTATTTGTGTAGGAGCAGAAGAGGAAGTGGTCTGCAAGGGAAGCTCGAGCTTGTCGTCTCACGTGCTGCTGTCGCGCTAAGGTACGTCATCCCGAGCTGATGCCAGGAACCAAACAAAAACCAAGAGGCAACCCTGGCTGCTTACGATGCACGTGAAACCTGAGGTGATGGATGACTTGGACTCGACGCGGTGAGGCTTTTAACCTGCTACATAACATCTATGAGCATTGTCCAAAGCCTGTGAACTCAACAGCAAAGCGCTGTACCCGAGCAAGAACAGCGCTGTCCAACTTCGTCTCATCTACCAAGAAAACAGTGCTCGACTCATCTACCCAAAAAGTCGTAATAATCTACTCTTGCTCTTCCTTGGTGTTTTAGCTGGCGCATCCGGTCCCTTACTGGCTTCAGGATTCGGGGACAACGTCTGCGTCTTCAATGCGGGCGTCTTCGGACGTTCTTGGACCACGCTGTACACCGGCAGGGTCGGCCTCCCTTCCACGGCCTTGGGTGGCACTGGCATGGGCGCCGGCCCCTCGTGTGCATGGGCATCCCGCACGCTTTGCGCCCTTCTGAGCGTGGAAGATTTGTTCTCCCCGAGCAACGGACTGAATGGCCGCTCTATGGTCATTGTAAAAGTCCGCAGCGCAGATGACTTCTTGCGCTTCGCCGCCGGATCTTGTAGCTCGAAATCGGCAGGTAAGAAAGCTTCCGGGGCATTGTGGAAGTCCACGAGTGGTGGAGCGCTTGGTCTGAATGCTTCCGCTGGGTGGCGAGATGGCGGTGCCCTGCTCTTCGGAGGCGGCATGTCTTCTTTCCGCGACTGGCTCATACTGGTGTAGCTGGCAGATTGTTTGGAAGACGAGAAGTTGCTGGTGATGCTTGCCATACTGAACTTGCGGATGACGTGGTTCGCAGATGCTCTGATTGGGTCTGAGCGGCGCGGTGTCATGCCAGGGTACGGTATGAGGTCTTTGGTCCAGACATCGGACAGCAAGCTCTCAAGCCGGACTCGCTCAGCTCGTCGTGGTGCAAGTGTGTGTACGTGGCTCGGTGTAGCGACGGACTGAGACCGTGGGATCTGCAGAGACGTAGTCGAGGGATTGTCGACCGCCTCTTTGGCAGACTGCGTGTTCTTGATGATCACCTGGTTCAGGTCGGTCGTTGGTCCAACAGTCGCGGTCCGATGGACTGACATCCGCCGAACAAAGCTACCAGGCTTGCCGAATGCTTTGCCCACGCTGCGCATCTCGCCGATGAGTGGGGAGTGCAGGTCGAAGACATTCGCTGTACCATCGGCGACTGCCTTCGAGTGCGCTTCGATACGCTGGCTGATGTACCTTCGCCAAACGTCTGCCTCCTCAGAAGAACATGCAACCATGATGACCTCAAACATCCGGGCAGCATGCTCAAAGACCAGCTTCCAGGAGTACGGAGCAGTGTAGCACTGCAGGCCCTTGCCGTTGTCGCTCTCCACGATCGTTGCATTGGCCAGCGAAACGCCAGCAATCGTGCTGTACCGTTTGCTGTTGTCTTCCTCAGCAGTAGCGAGGAGCAGCGTTGATCCGAACAGCACGCAGATGGCGTACAGACCCTTTATGCGGTCTTTGCTGCGGTACGTGATGTACAAGCACCCGCATAAGTGGACCTGGCCCATGAGCTGTAGGAAGACTGGCCTAGGGAGCTGATTTGAGAACGTAAGCCGGTCGCCGATCAAGCATGTGCTCTGCAGCATTTGCGCCCTTTCTGGATTGTCCTTGGCCGCGTTGAGTCGTTGACATGCTTCGTTGAGCTGTACCAAGAGCTCTTGCAGCGATGCATTGGAGACAGGGTTGTCGCAGACGGGCGTCAGCTTGCAAAGGTCGCTGAAGATCAATTCGTATCTGGGCAGCCGCTGGATGGGCTAGCGTCTTGATCAGCAGTCTTCTCTCCCACACTCGGTGGCAGCGCTCACCTTGATGAGCAGATCCTTCACTGTCAATGCTCTCTTCTTGTTCGCCTCCCGACTCTTGACTGGATTCACATGCGCCGACAGCACTTCGATGGCTCGATCAAAGTCCGGCCAGCTGAGCATTCCTCGTTGTGTCTCATCGATATCGCGCTGGACAAGCTCGTAGTTCGCTCCGTAGTCCTCATACATCGCAAAGCGCTCGATCTGCAACAAACCAAGTTCAGCAATGTACCAAAACGCACTGCGCGGAAAGCATCTCCTACGTATGCAGAGAACGTCTTCGCCACGAGCGCCACAATCTGCGGGCTACATGTCAATGTCGGATCTTCATCCCCTGAAGACCGGCTGATGTTGAGCGAGCGGCGACCTTGTCGTATTGCTGTTAGTTTGCGATGCGCGGGAGGAGACCGCGTGGGCACGACATCAACGCTGTGCCAGCGAGCGTGCGATTTCAGGAAACCGCCAGCGGGCGAGAGCTTTGCGGATCGCTGGTCGTACTCTGCGAAAGGAATGACGGCGTGTAGGCTGCCCAGCAGCTCATCGTGGAGCGTGCAGAGGTCGAAGATGTTCTTCTGTGCTCGCGATCGAGCGAAATGCGCTGCGGACGGCTGGCTCCCGAGGAGTGTGGTGTATGCCTGACAGCTGTTAGGAAGTACTCTTTACCGCGTCGGCCAACACTCACCTTAGACAAGGCTCGGATGTCCGCCAAGTAGCCCTCTTCAGAACGAATGAGCTCCTCCAACTTCGCACGCCGCTTCCTCGCCCTCTGCTTGGCTGCATCATCTACAACAGAACGTTGGCTATCGATCGATGGTCGTGGATCGGATCCTGAAACAATGCTACTCCTCTGATGTCCTCGCCTCCAATGGGTACCTCTATTCGAGACGGTGGCATTGCTGAAACTCGCAATCGTGGCGGTGGCGGACCTGACAGCAGTCACGAGAAAAAGGGACGACCCTTGCGAGTCCGAAGGCTTGTGGTGCGCGGATCTTCGTTTGACTGGCGAGCTCAACATGAACTGGTCATCGTTGGGCTTGGGTCGAACTTTGCCAGATCGGGCTGGTGATGGTTTGGCTTTCTTGCGTCTACGGAGGGTGCTGAGCCACCTTTTGATGCCCCCCTGCTCTTGGACTTCGGGCTCATCGCAAATTTCCTCGTCGTGTGTTTCAAGCTCCAGCTCGAGGGACGGCAGCTCGTCGCCGTGGTTGACACTGGCGGCAGATTCGTGGTCGGCCATGCTTTGTTCGTCCTCGCTCACCTCCGTTATCTCTGCCTCACTCTCTGCCACATCCAGCAAACGCTGGCCAGTGGCTTCCGACCCCAACGTTGTGTCCGAGCGCAGCCGTGAGCTGAGGATCGATGTTACGCTTGCCCTCCGTGAGTAGCTTCCAGATGCGCTGCGTTGCGCTCGACTACTTGGCTGGCGCCTGAAGGTGAGATTGCTTGACGATGCTAATTCGAATATGCTTCGGTTCTCTTGTCGTCGGAAGGGAGGCGCCCATAGTGAGGTGAGGGACGAGAGTGAGCTGCCCGAGAGGCTGCGCAGTCGATGATGTCGGACGGTGCCATTGGAGCCTGCGCTGCGGATCGAGCACGGTGTGTCTTCGGCGCTGTACTCTTCGAAGGCGTTGTAGGGCGTTGGGCCAGGACTGCTTTGTATCATGGTCGCATTCGCCGCCATTGGGAATTGAAGGCATGAAAGTCTTGTGGGCGAGAGGGTCAGAGGGCCAATGGTACAACGAAAGAGATACAACCTGGAATGTTATGGTGTTGCTGTCCCGGTGGAGGTGGAACTCAGCGCTGGGAAGGAATTGTTGCAACTTTAGGAAAGACACATCTGACCTGGTATCGAGACTTACGCTTCGAGCCCATTTCAAGGCAGGTGCCGGCCGGACGACTTACACACCATATTGTTGGGGAAGGCGCTTTGTGATTGCTTGGAAGAACTTGCGGTGGTGTGAACGTTCAACCTAAATTGTCAGTGCTATGCCATCATATTCTCAGTGCGTGCCCGAGTCAACGATCTCGCCAATTTAATCCTGCCATCCTCCTCTTCGGCAACAGCGTAGCTTTCACCGGGCAGCAAGACTGCCTTGTCTATCGCAACAGGCAAGCCTCGATGGCGTCCTCGCAGCATCACAGCGCACAGTATCAGCTTGCTCAAAGTGCTCCACGACCCACAGAAGGAGTAAGCGTCCCATGGCACTCCAACACTGATCCCGACACAGCCGTACGCCGACACTACCTCAAAGATGAAGTTGAAGACTGAGAAGACCAAAGGGTTCTTCTTGAACTTGTCGGCTTCGATGATCACGAGCAGGAAGAGAGCGAGGACAATGTACCACGTATCGTGGGCAAGCTGCGCTCGCAGTTGTTGTCGAGCAAAATGGCTGTTACTCTCCTGCGCGGTGGTAGCAGCACCGCCGGGAAGGAAGGTCTTTGCTCTTGTGAGAAGTCCCGGCTTAGGTTGGTCTTTGGCGTCTGCTTTCTCGTCCTCCTCTTTCTGCTCCTCCTCTTCGGCGTAGATGCCCAGCGAGCGCTCTTCGTACACATTTGAGTTTCTCATCGTGATCACCACTGGGTAGACGGAGATATACATCATCACCACGTACAGCACTTGCAAGCTGACACGTAGTGATGGAATGACCACCACGTAGAACCCGCCACTACGAACTGCGATCGCCTGAAAGAGCCCATCCATGACTTGATATTTGGTGGGTAGATGGTCGTTCAGGTCAGAGTTACCGATATTCAGGATCTCGAACATGGCCCAGTCGACGCCGTTGAGCATGAACACCGCCAAAGCAAGCCACCAGGTGTGTTGCTTAGGGAAGAGGTTCGTGTAACATCGTCGCGGATGGTCGAGCAGAAACCTGAGTGTTGTAGCCCTCGCCTGCCAAACCTCGCTCCGGGCTGTACGATTCGCGATCCACTCCGTAACCTTGAGCATGCACCAGAGTATCAAGCGCAAGAAGAGGGGATAGCATGTGTTCCCGGCCAGAATAAATAAACCAATGGTCAGGAGCATGTAGTAGCTCCGCTGGAAGACGACCATGTTGGCATCCAGCAGGCTCATCCCTGCGTTGTTGAAGCCGGATACAGCGAGGAATGCACCCGCCCACCAAGGGCTAACAGCATTCACGTGCGCAGCGTCTGGCATGTTGAGAGCAACCCATGCGCCGCAGCCAATGCAACCAATGAGCTGCCACAGTATGAAGTAGGCTGGGACGAGCCAGGAGAGCAGCGACACAGCACGGTACTCACAGCCACCGAGCCGGTCCCGCTCCTCTTCGCTCAAGCCATGGAATTGGGAGTTGCGCGCTATCCAGCCGGTTGCCGTCTCGAAATAACGGGAGATATCGTACCGAGGCGACTGCGGCTTGGGTGGTGGCCCTTGGCGCTGGACGGTTGGGAATGACTGAAGGTCCGGAAGGGTGTTGGTTCCAAGAGTACTCATCGGCCGTGCGCCAACGCCCTGCATGCTGAAGAGTCCAGTCTTCCGCCGTCGCAAAGGTTCGGGGGCCAGGTAGGTACCAGTACGAGTAGGGACAAATCGAGTGTCATCCCTGAATTTGATGCCTGGACCACTTCGCTCACTCGATGGCTTCGATGGCTGGCCTTCGTCGTCCGAGACGTCTTCTGGCATTGGCTCGCCTGTCGCTCCCGAAATGCCGTTCATTTCAGGACCTCCTCTCCGGCCCGGCGGAGTCTCGTCACGCTTCTCGACACTCTGAGAGCTTACTATCTTGCCTTGCTCGTAGTCATCTTCAGCAAGCTCCTCGTCCTGGCCAGTCTCTCTAGACCTGCCACGGAGGCGACCATTAGCCCACGTCTTCACTCGTCCCCGTCGGCTGCGCCTTTCCCGCTCCTTGATGATCTTGAACTTTTCATCGAAAGCTCTCTTTCTCACGTGGACAACAAAAGCACTCACGAAGATGGCGCTTCCAAGCATAATTAATACGAACAGCAAGAACTGCTGAAAGGTATTCAGCGTGCTCAGGTTGACTGTATTGAGGCCAGCGAGAGTCATGGCCGAGACGGTCAGGAAGAGTGAGTCCGTGAAGCTGACGCTCCGGAATGGCGTACTCGAGCCCCAGAACAGCACGGCGGATAGGAGGCATGTCAGGATGAAGTATGAGTAGTGAATCGTGATGAAGTTCCGTTCCGGTAGTTGTTGTCGTATGAAGCGAAGTGGTTTGTTGAGCGGGCCCAAGTTTGGGAGGGTGATGCGCGCCATGGCTGAGGGAGTGTTGTTGCGTTAAAATGACAAATGGAAGTGTATTCTCCAAGACACAGCAAGTCCTACTTGTTGGTCTGATCTCCAGGGACGTCTTATCCTGATGGCCGGTGAAAGACGATTTTCAGCGTCGAGGCTGTCCTCGCGGTGTCGTTGGTTGGGTCCGCCGATATTCCTTCAGTATGCCGTGGCCTGGGTGCCGGTTCTCCACGTGAAGCTGGACCCTCGACGCCGCTACAATTCCATCCTACGGACGCCGTCGGACACTGGATGTTCGTGTGTCGAGATTCGAAGAAGGATTCATCCTTTAATAAGGGGAACAGTATGCAAG
This sequence comes from Saxophila tyrrhenica, assembly GCF_035928015.1. Classification (NCBI taxonomy): domain Eukaryota; kingdom Fungi; phylum Ascomycota; class Dothideomycetes; order Mycosphaerellales; family Extremaceae; genus Saxophila; species Saxophila tyrrhenica. The sequence continues at coordinate 992,434 of NW_027041738.1, read as the reverse complement.
AGAATGGTGAGGTGCAAGATAAGCGAGTTACGAGAGGCCCCCTACCTATTTTTGTTGTCCATGCCAGCGCTCTCTGGCTTGGCACGTCGCGCCATCCATTGCTGAAATTACTGGCTGCGCGCCTGATTCTCCTTAGGAACAACACTCTCACATGCAATCATTCAAAAGACATCGGGATGAAGTCACATCATCGCCAAGTCGGCGTACGGTTCGGCCAGAGGATACAAGCCACAGGTGTAGAAAGCGCCATCGCACAAGCAAGCAGCGGCAGGCGTTGAACCCACATTGCACTGCCACTACTTCCTGACGTACCCCTCCACCTCGGCGGCAAGAGTTGTTGGTTTGGCAGGCAATCGAAGGTAGGTCCTGGGTACGAGACTTTCTGCTACACGTTTCCTACCACTTCTGCGACCTTCTTGCCATTGAGGCTGTTCAATCGCCACCTGCAAGGCGACAGCACTATTTACTTTGTCCGGTTTTCCTTCCAATCCTCCTACGAGCCTGATACGAGCACACCCCGAACGAACACTCGCAACTACTACAACGCCAAACTGCGAATTGTCTAGACACCACCGCAATGGCTGGACACCACGATCCCAAGCTGTTGTACGCCTTCAATGGCATCAAAGCGTACCACATCCAGGACGGCGAAGAGCATTCCCTCACGCCCTCCGGACCACAAACGCTGTCTCTGTTGATGGTGCCAACGAACTCGCCTTTCGCTGACCTGTCGACTACGATACCTCAGAACGAGATACCCGATGAAGACTTCTACCTCCATCTCAATCTTCCACCCGAGCTGGACCTGCCAATGCCAGCGACGACACAGATCTACCACCAACCACCTTCGTCCTACCTCATACCTCGTTGGGACCTCGGACCTAACATGCACGCCTTCACGAAGATCGAGTTTCCGAGGATAGGGTACGGCGCGACGCAGGAGGACATTGATACGTTTGAGACAATCCTCGCGCAGTGCACGGCGTTCCTTGAGCGCGCGAAACCGCCAGTGCCGTCGCGACCAGGCGAGAAGGGAGCGTACAACCCTGCAGACTATGGTCCAGGTGGGAGATACTCCGACAGCAAGACGCATGATCCAGGTCAGATCGTACTGGTCGACGAAGACGACGGATCCGTCGTTGGCGAGCTCGGAGGCGAAGCCCAGGTGGTGGAAGACTCGCGCTTGAAGATGGGCAGCAAAGACCCTGTGGAGATACAAGTCAGCCAAGACGGAAAGCGCATCGATGTGCGACCCGTCAGTGAAGACTATCTCCAAATGGCGCGGCACCCGGCATACAAGAGCAGCACCCTTGTTCAGAACGCAGCGACCGCGTCCCGCCTGATCGTCACTGGCAGCAGCTACATCGGCAACGTGCTGGCCTCCGGCGCGGAGTCGTTCACGCAGAAGACCAAGCCCAATGCTAAGCCCATGGAGTTCAGTCCTGCCGCCCACGACCGCGTACGCCGGATCAACACCTTCACCAAGAGCACAGCCGCCCTTAGTTCAAAGACCGTGGGCCGTGTTACCGACATTGCCCAGAATACCGCTGCTTCCATGTCCGGTCATAAGAAGAATCGCGCCAAATCGGGCTTTGATGAGAAAGGCAACCCACTTGCCGAGGAGCAATACAAGCCTGGCCTTCTCAACAAGAGCATGATCGCCTTCAGTACCATCGCGGACGGCATCGCTACTTCGGGCAAGAGTTTGCTTACGACGAGCGGTGCGGCAGCGAGTACTGTCGTGGGCCACAAATACGGAGAGCAGGCTGGATCTATCACGACTGATCTCGCTGGTGGCGTGAAGAATGTCGGGCTCGTGTACATTGACGTGGCTGGCGTGTCACGTCGCGCCGTCATCAAGAGCGTCGCTAAAGGCATGGTGGTCGGCAAGGTGCGTGGCGGCGGTGATGTGGTTGTCGGAGGTGGTGATGGTGGAGTGGTGCCTGAGCAGGACATTCAGAATTACCAGGGCGGTGGGGTGTCGAACGACAACCTACAAGGCGGAGGACCAGCCCATGGGCCCTCTGGAGGCGAGTACAGGCCGGCAGGATTTGGAAATGCCGCACCGCCGCGATACCAGGACTATCCAGCGGGCAAGAGGTGAACGTGAGTGGTGGATGGGATGTGTAGCGTACATGCGAGATGGTTTATGAGTAAATGAAGTTATGGGGCCGATTGATAGATGTTTTATGCAGCTGACGTTTATGAAACCATAAGGATTGTTGCTCTTCATAAGTGTCGTCCGCTCCTTCCTCCAATACCATGGTCACATGTTAGCGTTCACTAGCGCGATCTCGTACTTGCCTGATCTCGACTTCACGATCTCACTTTGTGCTTCTCACACTCCATCAATACCACCACAAACTATGCGCAAGCGCAGAAGACCACCATACGATGTCGACCTTCGACGGCAAGGTCAAGGAGTTCCCGGACGTCCGCATCGACTCCTTTCGAAATGAGCCCAACTCACGTCCGCCGCTGGCCTTCTTCCTGAGCCATGTCCATTCAGACCATTTGCTTGGCCTTGAGACATGCAAGTCGCCCTTCATCTACTGTTCGCCCGGAACACGCGACATCCTCCTGCGACTCGAGAAATACCCGCATCGCATGAACTTCGCAAAAGGGATCCTGGAAACCCGCAAGCAGACGTATCGACATCTGAAGAAGCTGCTAAAAGCCATTCCGCTCGAGACACCAACCGTCATTGAGCTGTCTCCAGGGAGCAAAATCCGCGTCACTCTTTTCGATGCCAACCACTGCGTTGGCGCCGTCATGTTCCTGATCGAAGGTGGCGGTAAAGCTGTGCTGTACACGGGAGACATCCGGTCTGAGAAGTGGTGGGTGGATTCCCTAACTCGGCATCCTGCGCTCATACCGTACGCCGCTTCGCCTGATGGAGGTGCGATCAAGACGCTCGATTGTATCTACCTCGATACTACCTTCGTGGTTTCTGGACGAGAAGATCCATACTGTCACTTCCCGTCGAAAGCAGAGGGTATCCGAGAGCTCTTGCAGAAGGTCTCTCAGTACCCGGATGATACCTTGTTCTACGTCGAAGCATGGACTTTTGGCTACGAGGACGTCTGGCTGGCGCTGTCGAAATTCCTAGGCTGTCAAGTCCACGTTGACGAGTATCGCCACGGTCTCTACCGCGCTCTGGCAAATGGGATAGAGCCGAAAGCACCTGAAGCTGTCAAAATGATCGGCTTTGCTTGCGGCAATCACTTTCAGCAAGGTTGTCTAGCCCAGCACTGGAACAGGATACACAGTTGTGAGAAGGGCACGAGTTGCGAGGTCTGGAGCAAAGGTAAGTATTTCAGCGCCGCAAAACCTGTGGTACTCAATACGAGACATTGACTGACCATATTCGTAGACTTCGTACGCATCACACCGATCGTGACTCGACATAATGGGGTCGAAATGGCAGAGCTCGGCACCGGTGGCGGTCAAGGCGATTTGGCTCAGCAGCATGAGCTTGAGTTTCTAGATCCCAGTTCAGTCGGCCAGCTGATGGCACTATGTGCAACCAAACTGCAAGGCCAGCCTCAGTTACTTGCCAGCGTCCTCAACCTCCTCGCAGGCGTAATGAAGGAGGGCACTTACAGCATCGACCTGGAAGACTTCAAACCCTACTGCGAGACGGAGCAAGCTGGCGGTGAGACACAGACTGACTTGGGGGACATGTCACTCGATAATTTGGTATCAACACTGGCTCGCCTTGTCACGAAGGCGAAGACTGGGACGGCAGAAAGCGTCAGGCAAAGCAAGGCCGCCACAAGACCTGTATCAAGACGTCGAGCTGATGGGCTGCCAACGCAGATCGTAAGTGCTCCACCGTTCGTCTCATCGAACAACGCTAATAAGGTCAAAGACGTTCCCGTACTCTCGCCACGCTTCCTACAACGAGCTGTGTCTTCTCGTCGACGCCTTCAAACCTCGCGACATCAACCCTTGCACTGTGGACGAAAAGCACTGGCGGCCACAAAGCTCTATGGGTGCATTGTTCGGGCACCTCTACAATGACGTCCCGACATTCACGCACGACGATACCATGTTCAATATGAGGCTGCCAAATGAGCCGATCAAGACAGAGCACACTAGACCAACTTCCCCCAGCGATGGTTCGGAGCCCGACATCGCATTGATGCAGCAGGCCAACGATGGTGGAGGTGTCCCTGTGCTGGTGCGTCAACCAGCTGTTGAGCCAATCGTCATACCGAGCGATGATTCGCAGGGCGGAGATCTCGGGGAGGAGCATATCCGCCATGTCAGTGATCGAGCACCTGCAGAGAACGACGAGCAACAGTACGGACTCGAGAATAACATGCAACCCGCCGCGACGCAAGTCTTTGGATGGTCCAATCGTGGCAGATCAGAGACACCTACACAAACGCGCAATGCAAGACGAGCGGAAAAGAAGAAACTGACATTCCTGAAAGAGCAGAACCTGCTCCCGTCGCAGTCCACTTTGAAGGATATGCGCCAGTGGGAACAGAGCAACGGGGACTGGATGGCCAGGATACTGCCGAAAGAGATTCTGGCACACAACATTGACCCGCCCGCCAGAAATACCGGTTCGAGGAGGAATGCGGATGGCACTGATTCGGTCGATCCATCACGTCGAGAACAGGAGCAGCTTTGGTCTCACTCCACAGCAAAACTACCCGTTCATCCGTCTCAGACCGACCTCTTCTGGCCGCTTGACAACGCGGCACGCTTTTTCGAGTCAAGGGAACATCGCGAGCTACGCGAAGTCCCATCCACTGCACCCACAGCCCGCATTCATCACAACGGGAACGACCAGCTGCCGTCTAAGTGGCCAAGTCTTACTGCCATCGAGACTCGGTCGGTGTCACCACTTCGCAATCGGTGGCTCAAACGGATGGCAGACTGTCAGGCTTCGAAAGATGACGAGCAACCTGCTGCAGTCGACAAGAAGCTGAAGCAAGACCTTGAGCCAGGTCGTGTCGTTCATTCGACCCGGCCGGGTACTGCTCAACGCTCGATGGAGAGGACGCCGGTCTCGAGTGGGAATGCTAGGCCAAGCCGTCACAGCGTGTCGTTGCCCACCACCATGGCGTTTCGCCTGGAAGCTGGAGACGCTGCTAAAGGTGTTGGCGGACTGAGCTGGTTCGACGTCGGCCTTGTCAGTGTAGGCGGACATCAGACGAGAGAGGAGGAGTTGTAAAAGGATAAGCATGAGAAGGCGTTCTAGGCATATGATACCCCCGGATTTGCTTTTTAGCTAATGCAATATTACGTCGGCTTGCATGTGATCGTCTCGTTCTCTCAAAACTGATTCTTCTTTGTGACCATACACCCTCTGTTGAAACTGGAACAACTACTATGGATTTCATATTGGGTCTGGGCCTTGCCCTACCCATCACGATGGGGACCGGCGTATCAGTCGTGACTGGGGTCGCGCAAGGCGTAAGCGAACAGAAGAAACAGAACGCCGATGCCTCCAACCAGACGCGCATGCTGAAATTCCACCTCGATGTGCTCGTCGATCCATCAGCGCGTAAAGGCAAAGGCGAAGAGCTGCACAACACCATCGTAACACTCCGAAACGACAAGTTATGGGTCGAGTCCAAAAGCCCAATCACCCGGATGCCGCAAGAAGTCTCCCACCACCCATTCACAGGCTTCTACGTCGCATACCCAGACGACAATCGCCCATACACTCGGGGACTCGTCAGCACCATCAGCGTCGACCCGCCCATGCTGAACTGGATCTACATCGACAAAGACACGCTCGAATGCAAGTACGCTTCGCGAAGTGGCAGCATCGCGCATCATGTGGGTAGCTACGATTGGACGAACGAGAGCAGCGAGAACTCGTGCATTACTTTTGACGAGTTTGAGGGGTTCATTGCAATGGAAGAGGAGAACGGAGAGTGGGCCTTGTACTTTGATTTGAACGATGATGGGTTGAAGGAGCAGAAGAAGGGGAGGAAGACGGTGGAGGTCAATTTGCAGAGGAGGGTTATTAGCGAGCAAGAGACGAACAAGTGGGGGCTGGCTGGGGAGGGGAATATTGGGTTCAAGAAGACCAGGGAGGTCTGAGCGGGCGGCATGGGGAGAGTTGTGTCTTGAGAGAAGGATACGAAGAACTGTTGAGGTCTGACCTTGCGGTCAGATTGGAGGCCGTTGCGCTGCCGCCCTGTTATCCGTGGGAGTACATGGTGTACTGTACGAAGCGGCCCGAAGAGAAGGAGGAGGAGGCCATGCACATGCTCTTCCGAGCTCGTACGCTGGTCTTGACTCGAGAGATTGGCAACATGTCAAGGATTCGGCAGCCAACGAGTCGTCTACTCGGCCACGAATATAACATGTGCGACGATGTTCGCCCAGTCCAGCCTCAGTCGAAGAACGCCGACATGCCACGAGTGACAGAGCAGCACTGAGGCTGGGCCCGTTCAACCTTAGCACCTCACCGACTGACCACGGTCTTTCTGGTCCATCCAACCATATATCACACCCCCCGCATGCTGGGTTCGGCAGAACTCTCGGGCTATGTTCTGTGGAAGGCAAGCTACAGGCGCTCCGCACCAACCGGCGAGACTTGTGGCCGACCATCAGCAGTAAAAGCCTGCGGAAACGAGCGTCTGTCAGCTGCAACAACGATCAGCATTGAGACGACACTGTCTATCGCGTAATCCGCGTACTCCAACTCAAGCTTTCGAGACACCAAGCCTGTTCGTCCTGTAGGCTTGCACAGAAGGGATCTCCATCCCTCCCTTCAGAGGGCTAGCATTGGTCAGTTGCCATAGGTAGATACCAAGACTGTCAACGTCCTGCATACCACTTTCAGTACACCTTCTTGTCCATACCTCGCTGTGATTGGCTTCACTGGATATGCACAAGAGCCAGGGCGCCGACAAATTGCGTGCAGTCGTTCCAACGCTGCTGCAGCTGTTCGAGCTCTTGGATCCCTGCCAACCACGCCTCCACGTCACAATGCCGTCTGTCGGTTCAGCGATCAACATTGGTGAGGGATTGATAAGAAGGCAGCAGTTCTCGGATACACAGTATATCAAAGCAACTCTACAGAACCATCTCGACCGAGGAAACCCGCGTCGAAATAGACGACAGCGCATTACGTCCCACAACCAACAACTCTAAAACCACCATGAGCAACAACGACGGCGGCAGCGGCAACAAGAATTGCTCCAACTGCGTACTGTCCCACCCGTCAACCCATCGTCGTCCTTCGTCGTCCTCTGCTGGGCTAACCGTTCGACTTAGACCGATTGTACCGACTGTACCAACTGCAGCAATTGCGACGATTGCCAGCGCTGCGACAAGTAACATCGATCCTCTCTACCATCGCGTTGCCCCCGGCATGACGGACTGATCTCGTCGTTCAGTTGCTCGAACTGTGATGGATGTTCAGACTCGTCGAATCTGAGTAATTGCGATGACTGCTCGGTATGACACCCTGTTCTGCCAACCGTTGTCTTTGTGTCAATGTCTCCTAAGAGGCGCAAAACCCTGTTATCGATGTGCTAAGGAGGTCAGGACTGCCGGGATTGCAGTAACTGTACGGACTGTTCGGGGCTTAAGAACGCGAGCAATGAGCATGGTCAGTCTGCAATGAGCAAGCATCAGCGAAGGGAGGAAGCTGACGTTGATGTTGGCAGGTGTCCACAACGACATCAAAGGCGACCTGAAGAAGTAAGAGGTAAAGCAGCAGGACGGTCCTCATGCGAGCAGAGCGTAGGCCACCGGTGGAGAGCGGAGAAAGAGAAGGAGGCAATGGTGCTCGAAGAAGTCAGATTACAGTATCACATTACACAGCTATCACCATCAACCTCCCACCGCCACTAAATATCTCTATCATACCATATCGATGCTCTCGTAGTCGACCAACCCCTCCCAAAGATCGCGTTACGTTCATCGTGTTTCTCGTCATCCAAAAGTGGCCTTGTAAATCTTCTTCGAAAAACAAATGCGTCCAATCCACCATCTTCAAGCAAAACAGGCAGGCAAGTGTTAGCTCACCACCTCCTTCTCGTTCCAATGCGGGCTGCTGCCCTCCCCACCCCCAACCGTGCTTGGAGCGTACGAGCTCTCCTCCTCAGCACCAGGTAACGCATCGTTCTTCTCGTCCAGCCCGCCGATGCCGAGACCGCGGCCGCTGGCTTCATCGTCACCTTCCAGCTCCGCGCTCTCGTCTAGATCATCCTCTTCCCGCAGCGCAGGAGGCCTTTCTCGCCTCGCCCGCGCTTTCGCTAGACTGATGGTCTTCTGGTTGTACGTCGTCGTCACCATGCCTTCGTCGTCCCGATCGATGGTCGCTTTCATCAGCGCAGCCATCCACAGCCGGCCTTCTTGTCGGGAGTTGACGGCGAAGTAGTGCACGGTGGGGCGAGTGAAGTTGACGCCTTTCGAAAGCCCGGATTTAGGCGGCACGAGCTTGAAGATGAAGATGCCCTCGTCGCCTGCGGGAGGAGGGTGGTGTTTGAGGTCTTGCTGCGACGTTGTCGATGCGGTGCTGTCTTTCGGGCTCGTGGGAGTGGCGACGCCGGTCATGGTGGCGTGCAGACCGGTGAGAGTTTCGTTATGCGCGGGTAAGACACGGTGGAAGGAGATGTCGATGAGGCCTTTCTCTTCGGTGTCGGTGTCGGAGTAGTAGTAAGACAGTCGGCGGCCTTTGAGGATGAACAGGCGAGGCTTCCAGGTCGTCATGAGTGAGCCGCTCTTCTTCTTCATCCAGCCGGAGTAGTCGCAACTGCTCATTTGTTCGGCGGGTGTTTTCTTCTCGAGGCCGCGGGTGTAGGCTGATGTGGACTTCTTCGTCTTGGGCTTCATCCGCTTCTGGCGTGCTGGTGGCGGTACGAGATTCGTTGCTGAGCCGTTTGAGGTTCGTGATTGAGCTTCCGACTTCTGCAACTCCAGACTCTGTGTCTCGGTGCTGGGTGTGGTAGATCCTGTCCTCGAAGAGAAAGGCGCACCCTCTTTGGTAGGTGAGGCCGTTATCTTCTCATTCCTGGTGATCGCATCGCTGATCGTCCTCAGGCCGGTGATCTTTGGCTTGTTGCTCGAAAAGAACGCAAACTTGTTACTGGAGGGACTGCTGGAACTCTTGTTGGCTGAATCGTTGCGCATCGCTTGGCTCATCGAGCTGTCCAGCGACTGATCGCCGTAATCCAACTTCGTCACAACAGGGCTTAGAGCTTCTTGTGCAGTCCGTGTCTGCTTCGCCTGTGGGGTAGGTGCTGTCACAGATCGCATGCTGTCGTACGTGTTGCCAACGGAGCTTAACCCTCCGAAAACACCTGACGTTGAGCCGTAGAAGCTTCCAGTCGCAGGACTGCTGGCACCCATCGAGCCAGAACGAATGTTTAGACTCCGCCGTTTCGATTGAGTAGCAGAGCTGCTTTGTCTTGAGTGCGTGGAAGGGGCGGCGGGTGGATTCCTTTTTGTGAGCACGTTCTTCTTGCCAGATCTGGAATCAGCATCGGTTGATGAGAAGTACCCACGATCGAGATCGTCAGGTGTGGTTGTCAAGAAGCTTGACTGCCGTTTTGGTGCTGCTGTATCTGCGCTCAGTGTGTGTGAATGGCCGGCTGAAGTGCCGTTGGTTTGTGGCTGACCGAGTTGCCACTTTGTATCCAGTGAAGGCTGTTTCCGGTGTCGCGTTCCACCATCCACGGAAGCGCTCGTCGAGTCGATGCTGGAGTGTCGTCGTGAATGTTGCATCTCTCTAATGATCTGTGCGGACGGTCGATAGGTGTTCTCGGGTCGCGAGAATGAGGTCATGCTCTGCAGAGGTGACATTCCATCGGTGCGGTTCGGCGCCTGAGTGCCGCCTGAATTTGAAGACATTGACTGCAGGGTGCTGCTTCGCTGAGGAGCAGCGATGCTCTGCCGAGCGGCCGGGTCCAGCGCACGCGGAAGGATCGATCCCATAGTTGAGGCACGATTTCTAGTCGTGTCGTTGCTAGTTTCGTCGCCGACGTTCGAGTACTCGGAATTGCTTCTAGCCACTTTTGCAGGGCCGCCAATCCGCACCTCATCTTGCAGGGCTCTGACCTTGTGCCACGTCTTCAGTCTCCGTCCAACTGGACCCAGATCAAATTCTTTCAAGAAGATGCTGCTCTGCTCCATCGCAAGTAGCACCTCGCCACTGATCTCTTGCTCCTTGAAGACTTCACAATGCGCCCTCTCCACTCCATGATCCTCGAGATACTCGGCCACTCTCCCAGGCGACCACGCCATCACTTCCTCTTCGGTGTGCGTCTCATGCTCCTCTTCATCCGTCTCATGTCCAGCAATGTACGAGAAACGAGCCAAAGGCTGAGGAGCTGCCGAGGTACTGCCAGTGTTGCTGCTCGCGCCGTTCGTGAACGGCATTCGAGGCACATTCATGTCGTTCATGTGTTCGTCTATTACCGATAGAGTCTCGTTCATGACTGGCGAGTCGACACTCATCGAATTGAGATTCTTCATCGTTGGAGTTCCCAAGGACGAAGTGGATGTCCGGAGGGCCATTGGAGATGCCGCGTTCGGCTGAGAGCTTGACGCACTCGCCGGTCGCTGTGCATTCGTCGTTGGCAAATGCTGTAGAGACCCGGTCATCCCCGTCGCATTGCCGTCTTGTGGTGTCTTCGGCGGTCCGTCGCTTCTCCGTCGCTGCGGCGCATTCGCAGCCATTCCCTTCGGCGCCGGAGTCGTATACACTACACATCATCAGCATCCCACCGACCAACCTACACATATGGCATTCTTGCTTACCCTCAGGAAACAGTCCTGTCTTCCCATTCGCCATATGCCGTCCTAGAAACCATCCGTCGCCAAAATCATCGTCCCGCTCCACCAGCTCGATCCTGTCGCCCTTGGCCAAGCTCAACTCATCCGTGCTCCTAGCCACGAAATCGTGAACTGCCAGCAGCAGCGACCCGGCAGGGACATGCTCCTTGACGGCTCCGGCCCTCGCGGCCATCTTCGCTCTGCGCTCTCAAGTGGTATCCAATCCGGAGCGGCGGAAGGGTAAGGATTGCGGGCGGGACACGCTGTCGGCGCGGACGTCACGGGTTCGCGACTTCATAGATACCTGTGTCGTTTTGGCGCGTGCGGGAAGGGGGGGGTATCACAGCGGTGGGAGATGGGGTCGCGCTGGACAGAAAGTTGCAGGATGCTCGTGACGTGGCGATCGGCGGCTTAATTGGCTGAAGGCTAATTGTACAAGTCAACTTTGCTGCACGCCCGTTGTTGCTGGGCGAGAAGGATGGATTGGATATCACGTGGCACTGATGGAAGACATTGAGGATGTTTCTGAGCGAGAGTCCTGAAATGATGATGATCTCAACACGGCCGGAGCGGAATCTTAAGTGCACTTGCTTCCGAAGCCATCCTGAGCCCGATTTTGAAGGCTGGGCTTCCAGAAAAAGATGCTTGTCCAACCACACTTCCGGGTCGCTTCTCGCTTCAATCTAGGTTTCCGGAGAACGTGGCACTCTCCCCTCGTGTTACAATCGTGTCTTCTGTTGTAGCAATGGCTGTTTGTTTGATTAACGAGAAGCCGCGTTATTACGATCCATCGAGCAGTCGAACGATGGAAAGCTTGTCTTCCATGCCTGTCGATCGTATCTCCAAACCTCAGGCGAGAGCGTCCAAGCGTCGCTGTCGACCGTCATTTGTCGGAAGCTACTACTGCACCTCGTCCCACGTTTGACCTCCAGGTTCGATGGACGTCCAGCGCATGTGCTCGTTGTCGTTGTCGCCGTGGTTCATGACTACCATGAAGAAAACGCCTCCATCCCGTGCCTCCAGTCCGTCTTCATGGGATCAAGCTATCCCGTGGCAGTCCAGCGAATGCGCGTGCCTTTAAACGCTGCCCATGAATGTCTCATGCAAGGCTGCGATATAAGAGACGATCGTCGCGACCCATGAGCGAGCCCAAGGATACATTGTTCTACTCGCATGGGCGGTATCGCGACGATGCCTGGCACAGGACATACTCCGAAGAAGAGAAAGACTACGAATACGCCTACCACAGCGGATGATATTGCACAAGCCAACTCGACGGCGCAGCTCTTTGCGGGGGCCAGGCAGAATAGATGGATGTTGCAAGACCAGAACATGTCGTTGCAGTGGGGCGGACCAAGTCTTCATCGGCCACCCCACGAGCAGGTCCAGGAAAGGTCGATATCGAATGCACAAGAGACTCCCTCCGGTATGGCGACAACTCCCCGCGAAAAGGGCAATATGGATGGACTACAGACAGGGCAACAGGCGTCTTCGACGTCGACAAATACCGACAACGAACTTATGGCCGGCCTGTTCGACTTTACCGTCTCCGAGAACCCTACGACAGTCGCTCCTTCCTTCTTGGTTGACTATGGCACGCCCGCCACCACGGCAAGCGCGACGCACGAGCCCCCGCCAGCTCAAAATCGCGCTATGCGAACATCCTTCGACGTGACAGCAACAACAGCATGGCAGCAGCCAGGGTTGCCATCGCCAGCCTTGACCGAGAGGAATATACGTTCGCCGGCATTTGCTAATGCTGACACCTTCTTGCAGACTGCAGGCTCATCACACGCGGCACCGCCGCCTCAGAGGAGAGGGCCTGGACGGCCTCGCAAGCCTGGTCATCCACCACCAGACTTTCTACATACCATGAACGGAAACCCTCCCCGCAAGGCGGGCCCAGTGCCTCAGCACCAACGCCTCCCATCACAGACCAATATCCAGCCCAGGCCAGCCACCCAGACGCCACCGAATGTGAACCCACAGAGCCGGAGCCGGACGCATCCTACTCTACCGGAATTCGTGGCCCACTGCAAGGAACTAAAGCATGTCAACATGCGCTTCAATCTTGCGCAGTTCAGGCAGGAGTGCCACGACCATGGGCAGACACTCAGCGACATCGACCAAGGAAGGCTCATACTTTTGAGCAACGCCGTCGAGGGCACCGACTGGTTCTACATCACCTTGAGCCAGATTGTAGTTCTCGCGGACGATGCCAAATGCCTGCCTCAGCCCGCGAACGAAGTCGTCTACCACACCTGGAGATTCCTTGATACGCTACTTTCCAACAACAGCGCTGTTTCTCAACACGTCCTTGCGTTCCTCGGACGGTTCCCCATGTCGCTGGTCGGCCTATATGCGTCCCCTGACAGCGTTCGGTATCAGCGGCAACTGTGCGAGGTTGTCGAGTTTGTGAAAGGACTGCCGCATAGGTTTGGTCAGTTGGCGCAGGACTGCAAAGACCGTCTGGCACCACCGCTTGTGGAGGAGATGTACGATGCGCTTGGTTCAGCTAGTTGCGTCATGCAGAGTACCATCTTCCGAGCAATCACACGGATGATCTGGGAGCCTCAGCCTGGTGTCGATCTGAACAATGGGATCGGGGAGTTGGAAAAGCTCCACTACCACAACCAGGCTTTCTTCTTCGCCAACGCTCGTCGCAACCGTCAGGAGATGGACGCAGCCATCAATGCGATGAGACAAACATTCTTCGCCTGGAACGGCCACGTTAAGAGCATGGCGCAGTTTACTGCATACCAAGCTCAGCTGGCCCCGTCCCAGCGCAGCAAAGCACCAAAGTTTGTCTGTCCACCTCAAGCTGTCGCAACATTCCAGGCTACGCCCTCGCTGTCCACTATCGTTGAGCAGCTAGACGGCAGCGGAAGACCACCGCAGCTCCCTTCCGTACAAAGCGCAAGCCATGCAATGGACTCGCGACCGTCACCTACGCAGTCAATGCACCCACACAACGCGGCAAACACGAGGGCTGCTGGCATGCCAACCACGAACCAGCGGGCTGCGCAAAGGAACACCACTCCGGCGCAGCCTAGCATGACCCTGGCATCCAACTCGGCCGCTGTCCATCCATGGACTATCGAGTACCCGCCTCAACTGCAACCTCCTAATCCGCGAGTCTACCTGTTCCCACACGAGCGAGACCCGCCCCGTGCTCAGCCAACCGAGCCGGACACCACTCGTAGCGGCCTTCATCAAGCTCACCTCAGGAGTCCTACGCTCAAGCCTCTCCATCCTTTTGCAGGCTGCAATCTTTACCGCTATGTCACCGCCTATGCTGTCCCACCAACGAAGATCAACCCGGACCTTCCTGTCAGCCGCATCACCTTTGAGGCGACACCGGAGGATGTTGAGAGGACCCCAGCTGCTGTACCATCCAATATCGCTGGAGAGCCTCCCAACTACTCCCTCGACAGAACCTCACAACAGTACCGTCTGCGCTGCGTGGCCGTACCACCAAACGATTTCCCTGACGACCAGTCGTCCATCGAGGCAGAAACCTTCTGGCCGGACAACTTGTACATCGACTTCAACGAAAAGATGGTCGAATCGCGTAGGAAGTTGCATCACGGCCGCCACGCTCCTGCGGATCTTACAGACCGTGTGTATGAAGGCGAAAACGAACTGAAGATTGCGCTTGCTCGTACCAGCACCGACACCCATTCTTTCAACTACGCTCTGTCCATCGAGATCGTGGGCATCATGTCCCACGACGACATCATCGCTGGTCTCGAATCCAGAAGCATCTCGGCTGCGGACTCGCTTGCGGCGATCAAGCAATCTCTCTCACCTGGCTCGGACGTGGACATGGACGACGACTTCGCCATCACCTCCAGCAGCATGGTCATCCCCATCTTCGAGCCCTTCAGCGCCAACCGCATGGTCACGACTCCCGTCCGCGGATCTGGGTGCTTACACCGCGACTGCTTCGACCTGGAAGCCTTCCTCTCGACTCGCCAGCGCAAGGCGCCCGATCAACCGACTGTGGTGGACTGCTGGCGCTGTCCGATCTGCCGTAAGGACGTGAGGCCGCACACGCTGGTGAAGGATGGGTTTCTGGAGGAAGTGGTGCAGGAGCTGACGAGGCAGGGGAAGTTGGATGCGAGGGCGATTGTGGTGGAGGCGGATGGGAGTTGGAAGGTGAAGGCGGAGGTGAAGACGGGGGTGAGGAGTGAGAGTATGGAGAGGGAGGATTTGGTGGGTGCGGGGAAGAAGAACGGGAAGGAGATTGAGGTTATTGAGTTGGATTGAGGGGATGGCTGACGGAATGTTTGCATGTGACTGTTGTTTGTTCTGAGCGAGGTGCTTTGTGGGCGTTCTGGAATGGTTGGCACACCACTGTTCGATGATACCATGGGAAAGGGATTGCATGTGACTGCTGTACGGATGATAGTCTAGCTGCTGAGTAGAAGAAGCCTTTGGACTTCTCGACATCTTCTCCGTCTTCTGATTTCGTTCTATGAGGTGCTGACACTGCTCATAATATTCTATCGCGCCAAATCCTTCAACCTTTCGAGTACAGTCACATGCAACTCCCACCATCCCGCGGCGCCACCTTCCTTCCCAATCGAGCCATAGCGCCTTCCTTGGCCAGCCAAACGTCACCAGCCGGCGATCACCGATGGAACGAAGTCTGTTGCAGAAGTTGCTCGTGTGCCTTCATTCCTGTTCCTTTTTCTCTTCCTTCGAAGATCCTTTTTCTAAAGTACCTGAGCACGCGACAGCAAGTTCCCTCTTCTCGGACATCTTTTCCTACGAAGGTATTGTTGGTGCCGCCTTTCTGTTCATATCTCTACTTCTTCTCTCTCCTTCTCTTGGACGGTCCGCTTGGTTTGTAGGATCGTGGCGCGCTGTGCTTGCAACGCAGAGGCGTGTGTCAGGAGAAGAGCAGGAAGCCTTGAGGTTGTACGAGAACGGCATAGAGAGGCGCATTCAAGACCACTAGACGACTTCCATCGAAGAAGCAAAGAGCGACGATCATAATGGCTTTTTCCTGGCTTTCTAGCCTCAACCCGATCAACTCTTTCCCGCCATACCACGGTCCCTATCCAGTCGGCACCATCGACGTCGAAATACCCGCCTCCGACCTCCCCTCTCCCTGCGAAGTCCCCGAGGACGCCCAATCCACGATAGCCTTCCGCATCTTCTATCCCTGCGTCGCACCCAAGAGCCACGAACACAACAGACCCGTACGATGGGTTCCGCAACCCCAGCGCCTCACGATAGCAGCGCTGATGAAATTCCTCGGACTCAAAGATCGGACGGCGAGTGCGTTGAGCTACCTGCCCCAGCAATTCTACTACATCAAGCTGCGAGCACATCGGAACGCGAAACTGCTCGATGCACCCACCAGCAATGGTCGGTGGCCGGTCACGGTGTTCAGCCACGGTTTGGCAGGGAGCAGGAACTCGTACAGCTATGTTTGTGGGGATATGGCGAGCAACGGGACGATTGTGGTTGCGTTGGATCATCGGGATGGCAGCAGTCCGGTTCAATACGTGCGAGGGACGAAGGACACGCAGGAGAAGTGCATACAAGCGATCAAGATCAGTCATGAGCCAAAAAAGGAGGTTTACGAGGCGAGAGACAAGCAGTTGAGGATCCGGCTGTGGGAGATTAGCGTAGCGTTTGAGGCGTTGATGAAGATTGATCAGGTAGTGGCAGTGGAGAATTTGGATTACAACACAGGCGCAGACCGGAAAGAGAGGGTGGAGGTACTTTGGCAGTTCGGTGGGAAGTTGGACCTCCAGAGAGCTGGAAAGGTGTCGTGGTGTGGACACTCTTTTGGCGCTGTTACGGTGGCACAGCTGGTGAAGACCATCTACTACTCAGGCGAACGCACGGCGGAAGACGGAAAGCCGCTCATTTCTCCGGACAAGGACGCTGCGATACTGCACCAGATCACGCCCGAGTCGCCTACCCTGCTGCTAGACATGTGGGGGCTGCCGCTTCAATCGCCAGACCAGGCCTTCCTCTGGGACCGACCACTACCTTCGTACGCAGCTGGTGGCCCGCAAGGATCCAACGTCCTCTCCATCCTATCCGAAGGCTTCTTCAACTGGAAAGCGAACTTGAACGTGAACAAGCACATTGTCGCCGCCCCTTCTCGATCGTGGCGAGACTCTCCGGCACACCGTCCAGCGAACGAGAACGGAAAGCCACTACCGGCTTGGACGAGACTGCGGGACCAGTCCCCTGGTCAAGATTCGGGATACGCTTCCCACGGTTCGACATCGCGAAGCCCATCTGCATCACCTGCGACGAGCGCAGATCGTGCGGCACCAGAGCGACAAAGCGCACATGTGTTCTATGTTGAGCACAGTCAGCACTTCAATCAGTCAGATTTTGGTGTCTTGTTCCCCTGGGTTACTAGGAGATTTGCGAAGGCTGAAGACCCGGAGCGGATACTTGATCTCAACGTCCGGGCTATGATGCAGGTCCTTCGTGGGTCTGGTATTGAAGTCGCTGGTGACAATGACCAGGAAGTCCTGAAGCAGGAATCTGGAATTCATCGCTGGGTATCCATACCGCTGGAGGAAGAAGTGGTCGACGCTACTGGAGAAGGAGCGATCGAGGCAATCGATAGAAAGCTGTCCGTTTCCGAGATTCAAGGCCATGCTGCGCCGACCGACACCACGAGAGAAGGTCAGAGAGAAGGTGATGCATTGGAGATGTAGCGAAGCATCTGCATATGATGAGACGCACGGTGTTTGGGGTTTGCTTTTAGATACCCGGTGGGCAGGGCATCAGCGGGAATGGCGTTATTGCATTGCAAAGTCCAGCATTCTGCTGGAGACTACAGTATATACTGCCCTGTATAGATCTGTTCATGCACCTCATTGACTCTCAATTGCTCCGAGTCAGAAAGCATCAGTGCTCACCGCCCCAGATTCTGCCGCTCTGCGTCACTTCCAAAAAGTTCACGAGCTCCTCGCTTTCCTCTTCTTTCCCTCAAGCACCGCCCTCACCAACGCTGCGTTTCTTTGCTCACAAACCGACGACGGTCGACGCACGTGCATCGACCGCCTGTCTCATCACAAACGGCAAATGAGAAATTCGGAGTAATCTTCACCCACAATGCCACCTCTTGCTCGCAAGAGTCAGAGCTCTGGCAAGCTGCCCGCGAGGGCCTGCCGTGACACTCACGGTTGCATTCGGCATCAGAAACTTCAGCGCCGCACGGCTCTTCTCTTTCTTCTGGAAGGGGATGAGTTTGTGCGTGTGGCTATGGGAGCCGGTGCGGAGATTGTGTGCGCCTGTCATGGTGCGATCACTTTAGTGCAATACGCGGCGTACTCGACCCTTCTGCTGCTTTTGCGCGAAAGCGTGGGTGGTGGAGGGGGACGGTATCATTCGATTCCGATTACTCTGGTGAGGGCGGTGCTTCAACGTTCTTTTTTGCAGGTGAGTGGTGGTTTTAGGCTTGCATTGGGCGAGGATACTACTGACTACTTTTAACTATGTCTACTCGTCAAGTACCCGTACGCTCGAGCTTCGGAGACGCCATCGGTGCCCTCGGTCACTTTCTCCGGCGGCGGACGAGGAGGGGGATCAGATGCTGTTTCGTCGAAGAGGGTATACATCAGATCCGTCCGCATGGTGTACTTTACGCCCGAGACCACGTCTTCGCCGCTATGCAGTAGGCCTCGATGTTGAAAGAGCAGGATGCGTCCGGTCTTGGGCTGGACGTCGATTCTGCGTCTCATGTCATGCGCAAAGAAGGTCGTGGCTCCACCTGTCAGGACGGTCTGGACGTCTTCCGTCCGCTGCTTCTCGCTCATACCTTCGAGCTCGTCCTCCGCGACGACTCCCGCGTCATTGAGGTAGAGGTGCATAGTGAAGTACGACCTCTCCTTCCGATCTGGCGTTTCGTACACCCCGTCACAATGGGCTCTGAAGTACTCTCCACCGACATACTTCAGAAACCGCATGCGCTCATTCGGTCGAGTGAACTTCCACACCTCCTTTCTCTTCGCCGGTCCGACTCCAAAGATATGAGCAGCGTTCTCCAAGCGCGCAATCTCTTGCACGTCGGGCAGATGCTCGATGCGCTTCCAGATTTTGGCGACCATATCTCGCGAATCCCAGATGATCCGTCCGCAGTTGCGTGCGTCGAGAATGAGCTTCTGCTCACCCATGCCGACGTTCACCATTGCTCGTTCCCAGCCTTTGTCTGGCGCCGTGGCTTCGGCGGCGCGGAGGAGGGTGTTGCATTCCTCGTGGCTGAGGACGTTGTCGAGGATGACTGCGTAGCTGTTTTTGTATTCGGGGAGTGTTGTTTTGGGAAAGTCGACGCGGTCGACCGTGATGTTGGGAGCTGGTGTGGCGAGGAAGTCCTCTGGTAGCGGCGCGGGAAGGGAGGCGTCGTCCATAGTGGCCAGTCTGCGCGAGATGTGTAGATCTGCGAGGAGGGTAGCCTAGCAAGATGGAGAGTGCCAATATATGTCTTTTGCACATCGGTGCCTTATTGAGGACTGGCGATCTTCCGGTGTGACTCGAAAGGCGGAGCTTTCAGTGCTCAGCCTCTTACCGCCTTGTGAATGCGGTATCCGTTGGACACTCGTAAAGAACGAGTCACGATAGCATATATGCCAGAACTCATTGTTAAAACATCACTTGTCGCCTAGAAGCCTTTCTCGTTGCCAGATCATGTGTTGATGGGCACGACAAGGCGGCGGCGAAAATCGGGCAAGAATCACCCTTCTTTCAACAACATGAAGCTCGCGAACTTCACTCCTGCTCCATCGACCGCGACTTCGACGTCCATCTTCGCTCTCGCATTCCATCATCTTCCTGCCACGATCTTTGAAAATGAGCATCTTGCTTGACGTCCAGCGCACCGTCGAGAAGGCAGGGCGGGCTCTTCTTCCCACGGCTGAGACTCCTTCGAAGACATGCTACTTCATCAGACCGACCACATGTACCTGACATCTGCGAACGCTGCTTCGCCGCAACCATACAGAGGTCGCGGCGAGAGTGGCGTCAAACATGGCCCGACCGAGACAGCAGTGCGTCGAACATTGACTTAGTACAATCTCGATGGTCTCATGGCATACATGTAGAGAGTAAGGCTAAGACAGCAATTTTCTATACCAACACTACTCATCTCATCTCCTTGCAATATCATAACCTATCGCCTTCATCATTCTGCATTCCACCTTTCTTTACCTTCTAAGATCATACAACGCACGTTTAGAGACACAATAGCTCACAATGACAACCCCTCGAAGAAGTATGCTTGGGCCCATTCACTCAGTGAATTCACAGAGTTGCTTGACTGACCATCTCATAGACCCCCTGCTTGACTCCATCCATGCTCCACAAAATGTTATCCGGCGCACGCAGACTTCAGAAAGGGGGAGGCAAACACGCCCCGGATCAGCACTATTGAACACGGTCTCAACCACGGAGGTCGTAAAACTCCTCATCCAACCCATGGTATGTTCAAGCCGGCACAGAAATCTTGTTGCTTGTTGAGCATGGTTAAGACGTTGCTGAACAACTCAATTGACATCTGCTGAACCCCAGGGTCAATACGATCCATCGGATGCACAGTACTATCAAGATTCTCAGCGACCAACTGGCCGAGTCGAGACAAGAAATAACCAGGGCCACGACACTCAACGCCAACTATATGGTAGTCCAGGGTGCTTACGAAGTCACGCCGCTTGAAGGATTTCCCACCGTCGGATCGGAGACAGAATGGGTTTCTCATCTGTCAGATGCAGGGCAAGACAAGCACAGAGCAGCACTCGATGTGATGTCGGCTCGGCGCATCCAAGAGAACGCCCAAACCGCAGACATCCTCCGCACAACCAACAAGCAGCTTGAAAAAAGGATCGCAGATGTCGAAATGGAGCGGCACTTCTGCCACCAAGCTGCATCCATCTTCAGTGCGTACCTCATGCGTGTCACCATCGGATCGTACAGTGATCCAAAGTTGGCTTATCTCGACCACCTCATCAAGGAGGAAAAAGGAAGAGTCCAAGCCGGTGGCGATCGCTTTCGTTTAGAGAGATTCCTCGCCGACTTCTTCGTACAAATGGAAGAAGTGCGCTGTATCATTGAGTACATGCAGTGCTTGACGGCAGGGATTATGCACCGTTGGAAGAGGATGCCATCGAGCACCTAATTGTCCAGCTTTTCTCACTGCAAATCAACGGTCTACAGCTTCAATGCACCGTGCTGTTTCTTCTGCGCATGCAACGTCGCTCTCAGGAGATAAACCGGGCAGATCGGGACAACACATCTACGCAGCGTGGCGACGATGTGGTTCCAACGCCTGGCAATGACGACTGTGGTACGACTATCAGCGGATTCGCTGCCAGTCTGCTGGCCGCGTGCGAGAGTCGAGATATATAGGGTTGTTTACTCTGTATACTCTTGTAAGGATGGAGCGGTCGGATTGGTCTATTTACTCTTCATGACATGACGCTGCTATGTTCTGCTCTGATGCAGGGTCTTGTCGGAAGATCTTGGTGGGTTTTGTTCCTGCAGCTGATGTAGGGGCTTGTACCTTTCGTCGTTTTGCTGTACTTGTCAAATGGCCTTGATTATCGGAGAACAACCTCACGCTAAGATGAACTGCTTGTGAATGCAACTGCTATCGAAATCAACATCCACCATAAAGTCCTTTCTCATCGCACATTCCAACTACTGCCCCCACTTTCACATGAAACACAGCGTGACGAAAAGTTCCTTGGCAAGGCAGAAGACAACACCAGACATCTTCGAGCTCTTCGCAAACAACAATTCCAAACTCTACCACACTTTCCTCACGTCACTGCTCCCAGTGACAACCACAACCACCCACCATGGCGTTAAACACCTCGCCATCACTCCTACTCCTGCTGCTCGTTGCAGTCATCCTCCTCACCCGCCCCGCTCACGCCTTTGGTGCAGGCAACATTGGCTCAGTAGCGAAGATCGAGGGCGTCAACTGGCGTCATGGAGACATTGAAGACACCTTGCTCACTCTGCTGACGGCACGAGCATGGAGACATGGCAAGTTCTCGAAGATGGACGTCAAGCGTGTCTACTTCGGCAACTGGTTGAGAGACTACAGCCAGGCAGTCGACGTTGGCACGGTCAAGTACGTCTCTGCCGAAGCCATTCGCCTGCTATTATGGGTCCTTGGGTTTATGAGCTTCGGCTATGGCACAGGTGAGTTCGAGGTCACAAGGGACAGGCTGGGCTGCTATCGGCCTGAAGAGCACATCGACAACCCGAAAGATTACGCAGACAACATCGATGCGAGGCAGTACGACAGGCGTCTACGTGGCCCCATCGACGAGAGGCGCGAGCTCAGCATCGACGAGAGGACCGGTCTGAAACATTACATTGCTACGGAAGACATTGGCATCACCACCTCTGCTGGAATGGTAAGAGACCTCTTCACGCGATGCATCAAGCTCGGTCGCCGCTACGGACAGAATGAGAATGAGAAGGACTTCTTCGAGGCTCTTCGACTGTTGGGCACGGCATCTCACTGTCTTGAAGACTACGCGGCCCACAGCAACTACTGCGAACTGGCATTGATCGAAATGGGAGAGCGCAATGTCTTCCCACACGTCGGCCGTCGTACGCAGATGCAGCTCCGGGGTGCTCGTCAACCAGTCTTCCCAATCGTCACTGGCACATTCGGAGGCGTTGACTTCCTTCACTCGGTCATGGGCGAGCTCAGCGACAAGGCCACACAATCTGAAATCCAAGAGCTCGAAGGCACTGTCAAGCAGTCAAGGCGCCAGGACACTAGTATGCTGAAGGAGCTTTTGAACAAGCTACCATCTGGCATCCTCGGCGATGAAGACCACGCCGGGAAAGCGGACCAGCTGCAGGCCAATGCCGCCTCTGCGCAGATGGAGAATATGCACATCTCGCCGAAGCAACCTGAAGCGTTCACTCGCCAGGTTGACATGCTTGCGAGGCAGATCTATCCGATTCTGGAGTTCCACGACAACCTGGTCAAGCACATCTCAGAGGCCATGGAGAAGATCCCAATCCTGCCGGACTTGCTGGAGCAGCTTCAGGAACAGGTCAACGTCTTCGTCTTCTCGTTGATTGCGCCCTATGTTCTGCCCATCGTCAACCAAGTCAAGACTGAGCTGCAGACCGGCTCAAGCGAGGTGATCCAGTCGAGTCAAGAGAAGCAATTGATTGTGTTTCACGACGACTCCTGCACCGATCCAACTCACAGCATGCTATCAAAGGACCACTTCAGCAACGTACTCAACGAGCCA